>NC_092815.1:133198031-133499697 GCF_023375885.2 Dermacentor andersoni
GACCAGAAGCGCACGGTATTCCAAGCGGTGTTTCGGGCTCTGCGGTGGTCCCGGAAGCACGGGGCGGAAAAGGAGGAATGCAGCCCGTTTCGTGCCGGCCTGATCGAAGTGACTTCAACAAATTAGTTGCTCTGACTCGCGTTTTTTTTCGGCACCGCGCGGTCGAGAGCCGAGAGGGCGTGCAGGCGTAATTAGCGCGCCGGCCAGAAGCGGCATTCGGGACCTCGAGCCAATCGCGGTTGCGAGCGCGCCTGTTCGCCTTTCCCTGTTTGCATTGCTGCTTGCGCGTGTATTGAGCTTGGCGCGCGGCCGAGCTCTTCTTTGATGACTCTCGAGCGCGATTCACTCCGGGAACAGGCATAAAAACTAACAGGAAGGCGAACACGGACGAGGTGGTGGGGAGAGCGAAAAAGGAGAGGAGCGGCGCGACTTGTTTGCTGTATAGTCGCCGCGTGTGTATCGGCGTAATTTGCCCATTCGCCGGAGACGACTTCGCCGTGTCCGTTTGTCTCATCGTACACGCATGTTAATTTGCTCGTTAGGGAGGCGGGCAAACGACTCTCCTGCGGCGGACCTGGCTTGTTTGTCAGCGATATCCGGCCGACGAAGCGGCGTCGCTTAGTGGCCTTAAGCGTATACGTTCTTTTGGCCATATTCCCGGACATCCATCTCTCTCTGTCAATGAAAGCTGCTTGAGGGGCGGAACTTCTGCGCCTGTGTCACTGCGCTGAAGTAGTCCGGCAGTAGCTGAGAATAACTTTGGCTGCGTTTCGTCGCAAAGGAAATGCAACTCGACGCGCACTGTGACGCCACGCCCAGAACGCATGGGACGAATTACTCGTGCGCCGTTGATCTGCAGCACTTTGAACGAGTCAGTAATGTAGCGCGTACCAAGCAGCTGCCAAGGCGCATGTGCAGTACCCTCCCTTTCCTCCTTAGTCTCCCTTTTCTTTTCTTTTAAGTTTTCGTCACGATGGTGAAGTGCAGTAAATTACTGGCGAAATGAAAATAATGTTCAAAAGTGGCAATGTCGTTAAATCGGGCGCAGTCGGTAAAGTATACACGGCGAAGCTAACTGCGGCATTGGACCTGAAAGACTGCGGGCCGCATTTGCTTAGGTCTTTCTTCGGCATGTGTACTTTATGGCTTTATGGCGGGCGCACAAGCCCATCCTTGGGCTGTTGAAATATGCAGTCAGTGAGCCTTCGACTCCGCGCTCGGATCCGCGTATATATAGCTCCCGTATAGCATGCCGATAAAAGAAATCGGCCTCTGGTTGTTGCGCAATTCAGTTGCCCGTTTCTCCCCGGTTGACGTCAGCCGCGACATTATATGGTGTAAGCCTATACGTATTGTATCCGCTTTCCCAACGGGCGCGAATGCGGACGCCGTCGTGTACGGGGATGGGCAGTTTTGCCCGAGCACCAAAGCGGAGGGGCGCTGCCGTTGATTGTGTGTCCAAGCTCACTAGTGAGCAGGCGCAGCGTGCGTGTGTACACGCACATTCATTCATTCATTCATTCATTCATTCATTCATTGAAATACTATCAGCACCCTCTTGACCCTATTGCAGGAGTCGATCCAGTAACAAAGTGGAATGCATTGATATGCGCATGCAGAAGCAAGTGAATGGTGTGCCGCACGAACTCGTAAAAGCATCGAGCAAACCCAATACTGCGTAATGCTCACGAATTACTAGGCAAGTATTAACAGCGTCATACAGAACGCTTTTGGCACAACACTCAAAATGACACGGAGCGAACCTTTAGTAAAACAGGAAGATCTAAAGTTAGGGGAGGCTAACGGCCAAACGTACTGAGGAACGTCGAAAGCATACGAAGGAGTTTTTTTTTTTTTTTTTTTTTTTGTATACGCGAAACCGTTTCGGGTAAGCAAGTGTTGAAGCTCTCTAATAAAACTGCGCCATATATTCGTGCAAATAACGTGCTGTGGCGTCAACCAGGGTGCTATTGCGTGCAGTCAGCGCGGCGGCGGCGGCCAGCACGCGCAGGCCGATCGCGAGGGCCGCGACATGAGCGTTTGCGCAGTTTGCGCTCGTGAAAGCCCGACTTCTCTGTCTCTGAGCCTGGCGCAACGTTTAGGCCTCCCTGACTTGCGAAACGCGCCGGTGGAACGGCCGCGCCGTCTCGTGTATCATTTTTTTCCCCCTGTCTCTCTTAATTTTCTCTACTCGCTGGTTTCGAGACCGCCCCCTGTCTGAAAACCGAGGGCTCGCCTTGCGTGCTCTAGCTGGTCGCGTATACATTCGCGCTGATCGCCGAAGTCGAGAGTACGCGGCACCCGGGCGGGGAGGTGGGAGGTGGATGATCATCCCAGTAGTTCGGGAACGTGTTCGTGACTGATTGACCCTTGTTTCTTAATTGGATTCGGCTTGATAAATATAGCAAAGACCGCACCATATGTCGAGTCGCTTTCCGACATCCACGGTCGTCGTATCACCTCCTCAGTCCTATATGCGATTATTTCCGAGGCTTCCTTTCCCGGGGGGCCTTGCCCGACTCGGCGAAGCTCATCATAGACGCCGTCCGTGTATAAAGAGACGTCGGCAATCTTCAGGATATCGGAACTTCGCTGTCTTATTTGTTGCTGAGGGATATAGCGAGAAGAGAACGAGATCGGGGGAAAAAAGAAAAGAACAAGATGAAGTGCGAGCACGAATGATCCGGAATCAATTTCCGACGCTTGGCTCAGCGGCGCACGGTATACGTGGCGGTTATAGTGGTATCGTCCGCGCGCCGTAATACCACCGCCACAAATGTCCAGTCGTTTTTGTGCTTGCTTTCTCTGAAGCCCTCATCTGACCTTCTCTTCCTCCTCATCCTCCTCCTTTTCCTACCCCGAGGTTGCGCCTTACGTTACGGCCTTCGAAGCCGTACGTCGCTGCATTTACGTATATATACGGCTGGAACGCGATGAAGTGCTGCTTTATAGATTCCTGCTTTGTATGTATGCATGTATGTGTGTGCACGAAGGGCGAGAAGGGTGGGCTCAATCTAGTTAAGAGAGCAGCGCTAACCTGCAGTGGAGGTAGATGTGGGGTTGCGCAATATATATATATATATACGGTCTCTGAGCGCGCATCAGCGCCTGAAGGGCGTCCGTGGTTGCGCAGTGTGTGGTATATATATATATATATATAGTGCCTAGAATATAGTGCGGTGTTGGCGGCGGCTGCCGAAATCGTCTGCCGCGCACGCATATCCGATTGGACAGAGATGTATGCATTATAAGCATACGTGTGCCGTCTGCATGGCGCGAAGCCGAGGATGCGTGTCCGATCGCGTTACTCGCCTGCGGTGTGGAAAGTGTCTGCTTCTTGCTTCTTACACGACCGCGCTTCGCCACTGCACGGTCGCGCTTCGCCACTGCACGGTCGCGCTTCACCACTGCACGGTCGCGCTTCGCCACTGCACGGTCGCGCTTCGCCACTGCACGGTCGCGCTTCGCCACTGCACGGTCGCGCTTCGCCACTGCACGGTCGCGCTTCGCCACTGCACGGTCGCGCTTCGCCACTGCACGGTCGCGCTTCGCCACTGCACGGTCGCGCTTCGCCACTGCACGGTCACGCTTCGCCACTGCACGGTCACGCTTCGCCACTGCACGGTCGCAGGACTCGGCCGCGTCTTTGTTTGTCGCTGGCACTTCTCGTTGTTCCCGGCTGTCGCCAGCCTCCTTCGCGGCAATATATAGGGATGATACTGAATTAAGAAAGCAAAGCATGGTGTCGGTCGGGTGCGTCGGCAGCATTGCGCTTAATTAATAAACCGCACATAAGGCCTCTCCACTCGCTCGAATCTTCACCTTTTATTTTTAAGTGGTATCCTCCGGCGCTCTTGTTGGCGCTGCGTGACGTCTCGCAACAACACACAGGCCATGAGAGATGTCATATTCGAGAGGCCTGGATTAACTTTGGCCGACTCCCTTTCCTTAAAGGGACGAACAACGGCTCAGAGCAAGAATCGACGTGGCCTCGCTGATGGAAAGATTGCCTATCGTATTGGCTAAAACGAGTCCTGTTTTTTTTTCTTCATTAAACGTGGATTTATATCTTTCTTTATCCGCTAAAAGTCGCGAAAAATAATCTTTGGCGCCCCACGCGGCAACACGAAAATGCATAAGTGACCTGTCACGTGACCTTCTACTGGTCTACGTAGTTCCTTTTTTTTATAAGCATTGGAATGCACTACGCTTTTTTTTCTCATTATAAGACTTTCTAGCTTACGGTGTGCATATAAGCCTTTGTTTTTGTAGTGTGGAGAAAAGTGGCGCGGCCTTCACCTTTCGACGCCTTCACCTTTCACTTTTCGACGCGTTGGCTCAACACGTTGGCTAGAGGGTGTTGGTTGGCTTCGCTCATCTGTCGACACAATAACGACGCCGAATGCCCGCGTGCCATGACCTAGACGTGTACTTGTGGAAGAACGCGCTACAAATATTTAAAAAAAAAGTTTGTGCCAGCTTTTATTTTCAAAAGTGTTTGAAAAAATAAAATTGAAATGTAGGTGGTTAACCGTGCACAGTTGCACTCACTCCTGTGAATGCGTAGCGATCGGTGGCTTTCGAAATTTGCGAGGCGCGCTGTCGGCATCGCTCCCCCTTCTGAGAAGTTGCTGGTAGAAGGACTCTGCTTTTGTTCTTTTTAGGAGCTGCTCAGATAAAAGAATTCTGCTTGGAATATATCCACGCGTTTTTGTAAGTAGCCGTTGCAAGTGTAAACACTACCGAGGGTGGGCTTTTCGTTGCGCCATAAAAAAAAGAAAAAAAAAGACGGGGTTCTTAAATAGTTGCCAGTTCCTTTAAGGTTCACCTAAACCGCGGTACACGACCATTTCATATTTTTTCTTTCAATTTAGCCTCCGTCAAAATGCGGACGCATCAACAGGGTAAAAAATGCAAAAATAATAAGTCATAATCCTCGTCTCCTAGCGACGACAAACATTACCTTGGTTCTGTCCAGCTATGTGGCATTTGTGTACTCTTTAAATCTTGGTGCATGATCGATAGTTGGGACACCATGTATAGCCACTGTGCCGCTGCGGAAGGTATATACGGCCCTCTCGAACAGTTTCAGTGTTACATCCATGAAGCGATACGTCAGGCAGGCAAGTGCACATTTTTACATGGCGGTGAGCATCGTCGCTAAGCGTTGTGTGGACCTCGTGCAAGTGAATTCGTTTTAGCATTAGCATATTGTTACTCTAGTCAGATCGGCGTGCTTGAGCTATGTTTGACTCCCCCGCAACCTTATTAAGGGGCTTTCATTTAGATACTATAGATGGCCCTGCATGAAGTTACTCACAGAGTAACTCCAAAACTGCAATGTTTATGCCTGCAGACCTACCTTTACATATTTTCATATACCAAAGGTTCTATGGCTGTTTATGCTGTGGAAAAGAATGCGGGTATAAGGCTCGCGCTTATATCTAAAGTGCGTCTCTAGGTCCGCACCTGCAGTTCCACTCGTAGAACGTTTCTAACAGTCGAGATGTCGGAGGATGCGGACGCGCTGGTTTAAGTCACCGCAGTCGTTTTTAAGCCCCGGGAGAGAGGTTGCCCGGCGGGACGCGCTTTTCTCGTTCTATGGGCTCGTCGCTCATCTTTTGTCGTCAGCCTTCCCTTGAAAGCAAGTCTGAAAGACACTTTTGTTTCCCGCGTTGTGTAAGAAAGGCGAGCCGTGTACCACGCCGTCTACGCGCGAACGATAGAAAATATAAAGAAAAGACAAGAAAAAAAGAAACAAATCTTCTGTTCTTTCGGGTCTGTGTGCGGTGTTTCGCTTATACTGTGCTTTGTGGCGCCATTGCCCGGTGCACGGGGTCGTATAGCTGCATCTCGGCCCCTGGTAACGGCGACGAGATGATATCCACGTTTTTTGTCATTTTTGTTGTTTTCTTCTTTTGTTTCTGCTGCCGTTTCCGTCGTGCGCTTCCGCTGACGCACCAGAGGATCGCCCCGGGTGCGTCGACATTGTTCTCGGCTGTCTCCGCGTGCACCAGCGGTCGGCTCGTCGATATCCGACCTCGCGCTGATGACGCCGCTGGAGGCGAAGTCGCTCGTCTATCTCTATGTACGACTCGTAAACGGCCTTTCTTCTTCTTTCATTTTTTTAACTCTCGCCATTGGTGCGTTACCTCTCTGCTTTTGTTACCGACCGGCGGCACTCTATCGTCGAATGCTGCTGGTATTGCGATCTCCTTTGTGAGCGTTCTTTTCCCTCCTCCTCCTCCTCCTCCTCCTGCCGCTCGAACGCGCTGACTGCGGCGGGAATTCCTCGAGCCAGCTGGCAAAAGTTGCTCGCGCGGTGCTCACCTCGGCGATACAGCTGCATTGCCCGCGTGCAGGCGCTCGCGCGAGACAGATAGGTTTGTAGGACGCGTCGCGCGAATGCGACTCGCAGGTGGGCGTCGCGCAGGCGAATCCCGCTGCGTGTGCTTGCGTCCCGGAAATGGCGGTGCTTGTGTATGGCTGTCATTTCGCCTGTCGCGATTCCGTCCAGCTCGGCGTTTCTTTCTTTCTTTCTTTTTTTTCTGCCTCGCTGGCTGAGAGCACGCCACGTGGACCCTTTGTAACCGCGTGATTAGCCTTTTGCCTTGTGGGGAAACGTCCCGTGCAGGCGTACCAGAAGAGGTGGGAAACTATTCAGAAATTTTGCGTGCCCTTTTTTTCTCTTAACTTCCTTTCTACCTTTTTTTTTATTTTTATTTTTATGCCTCGTGTTCGTACTTTGTTTCATTCCCTACCCCCTGTGCAGCGCGGTTGAGGTGTCCTCTGCTGAGAGACAGTTACTGCGCTGCACTTTACCCCAACCCTTCCTTCCCATCAACAAGAATCTCCTTCTCTCGTACTTTGTCGTGAAGTTGCGCTGCTGTTCTTCTGATGGAATCTCATCTCGGCAGGCGCTGTGTTTTATACAATTATGTTATCCGACCAGGCGACACATCGTCACACCCTCTGTTTCCGATGCCAATCCGTGTTACATCTGCCGGAAAGAGGGCAGCGTAGGCGAATTTATAGAATGCAAAGCGAAGGATCGCTGTTCTCACTGCCCGTCATCGCTAATGACTGATATTTACGCACATTTTTTTTTTTAAATTCCCATTTTAGTATATCGACATATCCTTTTAAATGGCGCCAGTAATCCGAACAAGTGAACTTCATCTTGCACCGAGTGTTCGGCGTGACGCACGAAGTCCAACAAAAAAATTTGTAGTAGGTGACGGTTTGACATGCCAGGACCCGGCCCCGTATCCTTTCCCGTTCTGTTAAAGCGAAGCTTTCTTTGTCTCTTCCCCCAACTTTTCGGGCGCTGCTGTTATGGTCTTGCCGTGCTTGCCGCTGGGTTTCTTACAACACCACCAGATGGCGCTCGCCTCCGCGCATCCCGGCCGGCGCCGCGGCGGGCCGGGATGCGTTGTTTGTGCGTGTGGAACGTGCTACGCTTGCTTTCCTATGCGACAAAAACGGAGGTGCTGGGCTGTTGTTGCGTTCCCCAGGGTAGCGTACCCCACCGCTGCCGAGTTGTTGCGACGCCTGTTTATGCCAACTGTTTATGCCAACATGCCAACCGTAACACTGTGGAGGTCGCGTGTTGGGCTGTGATAGTGTAAATATTACAGTTGTCCGTAGCCTGAAGAGAGCGCTTGGAGCCGGCGTCTCAACAGCGTGCTGGTCGCGTGCGCAGAGAGAGAGAGAGAGAGAGAGAGACAGAGAGTAAAACATCTTTATTAATAATATTTGAATGGCGAGAGCAATGTGGGAGGAACCCTCAGTCCAGGGTCCCTTAGATTCCGGCGATGTTTCGAGCCCGTTGTATCACAGCTCGGAGGACCTCGGGAGGTCCATCGCGGAGGGCATCGTCCCACAGCTCTTTGTTGCGTAGTGGGTAAAGGAGAGTTGGCAAGGGAGGAAAGAGGTTTGCAGTGCACTCAATCGTGACGTGGAAGATTGTGAGTGGGAGAAGGAGCACGTAAACACGCTCTAGTAAAATGGCTCCAAAGCGTGCACTCAGCGTCGGGGACAACCAGGCCCGAAAGAAGCGTTGCGCGGAACTGGAGCGTCTTCGCTACGCAGCGACACGCGGTGCACACCGCGAATGTATGTATGCAATGTATACATGCAGTTTTATAATAATTAATAGAACTACGTACAGCCCCATAATTCTATTAAACACTTCTGCCACGATGCGATGTGCCATGTGGTGTAATGATAATGCTCAACTCTCAAGAGATCATGAACAGTGACGCACAACAACGGCACAAGCCAACACGTCAACCTGTGTGTTCTTCGGAGTACGCGGACAAACAGCAGCGGTGCACGTAAAGTAACTCGTAACATCAACTCACCACTCTCGTATTGGTCTAAACGCCGAAGGAATTACACATTCGTCGTCCACGTCACCGCTAATTATCGTCAATCAAAGCTAACATCACACAAAGCTTCGCTTATATAGATTCCCACAGTGCATGGTATCGGCAGTTTTTTTCTTCCGACACACGGGGCTTGTATTGGCGTTGCCTGTGCAGATAGGCGAATTAGCACTCCCTCTTCTCTCTTCTTACCCCTGTCTTTATTAATTTACTTATATTTTATATTGCCGGTCGTTGGCTTCTGCAGACAGCTCACTTTGCAGCACCACCTTACAGTGTGTGCCATCAGCCTGACTCCCTGTGGCTGCCAGCGTCATGGACATGTTAAACATGAACGTTTGAGTGCAGTAGGGTCGTGCGGGGACCCAGGGGGTCTGGGAGGTCCCAAATTCCTTTGCAAAATAAAGTTTGTTCCTCCTCTTCCCCGTCTCATCTTAGCCCTCTCTTTTACTCGGAGAGAAAATGGTGATGGCCTTTCCATGTCCGAGTGTCAAATCCATCTTCGTTGCGCCGGCACGAGGGGGGGTGAATATACCAAACGGGGACGGGGAGGAGGGGGGAGGCGTTAGAGGCGCAGAGGTCTAGCCGCCGTGCTGGCCACGTAACGAATGTCTGCGGTCACGTGGCACGGAGGTGTTGACAAACCGGTGCTGTCAGAGGGGTCGGCGGAACTAGCCGCGCTGAGCTGGCGAGATTCTTCGCGCGGACATTTGCTCTCGAGGTGCGCGCGATAAACGCGCGTTCTTGCGCACTGATAATGGCGTGCTGAAGCTGAGTGCATATCTATTATCGCTTTTATCGTTGTTTTGATTGTTCCTTAGTAATTGCGCGTGTTTGTTTTAGCGGGAAGGGGACGGGGGTGAGGGGTCTAGCTTGGGCAGTGCGCGTGTGAGGCGCATGATCGCGAAAATCCTGGCCACTGGTGCGTACCAGTTTCGGCAATGACGCCTGCCTGTGCACGTGTTTCCTTTACCGAGGCCCTCGTGTTCGGCCGCCGTGGTCGGAAGCAGCTGCTTTGAGCATGCAGGCGATACAGAGGCATTTCAGTCTCCTTGCGTGCGTTGAATGCGAAAGCAGTATACGGCTCTTCCTCGCGATACATTTAACTTGGGCATGTGCTCGAATTGGGCAATGTCAATTTTGAGGGTGGGTCACACATGGGCTACCCAAATTTTGGTGGTGGGATAGGCCGGTTTTGAACGTGGGTCAACTAAATGTTCGAGTTGGGCAAAGTCAATGTTTTTTTTTTCTTCTTCTTTTGGGTGTGGGCTATGGCGTGCGTGTGGCGCCGTGGCTGTTCACCGTGGGATTTCGCAGTGCGCGCCGCCGCAGGTCCAGCGCCGGGTACGTGACGTCATGGTTTGGTCACGTGGTTTTTGGTACCATCGGATGTTAACGCCGGACACCGTATTTTCCGCTTCATGGGGTATATCATGCTTTCGCATTTAAATGTTAACGTAAAAGCGTGCATGACGACGCGGACCTATAGCCGACGAATACTGACTTTCATCTTTCACTGTAGTTTCGCCACGAAGCCGCATAATATGTATTTTTCAAAGAGGGTGAAGTTTCGAAGGCGGTGCACACGTAGGACCCACTGCGTACAACAGTGCAATCTGTTAGCGACCGCTGTTAACGTGGCCGTAAGCAGCTTGCGTCGAGTATATCCTCTTTCCTTCTCTGTTCTCTCCTTTCTGAATCCCACCCCCACTGATGACCGCCGTTCAGGTGTCCGCCGTTAAAGCGCGTGACTTGCGTTAATTTGCTTCCTTTCCTTTTCTTCCGTTTCCGTTAAGCTGCAGTTTTCTCACTTTCATTTTCGTCATTTTGTTAAAAGTAAACAACCAATTATACTACTGCCATACCTTATGGCAGCACGCTTATATAAGGTCTATTCGATTCAGCCAATTTTTTCTGCACTTTCTGCGCCTATTCACGGTGCACTGCACCTGGGCCTCCGATTCTCCGAGGTGCAGCGGTGCACCCTGCACTCCCGTGCTCGATTGAACGGGGTGTAAAGCGGGAGACACACGATCCGATTCGGCGTCCGATCCGGCGTCCGACGCGCCGGAACGGCAGCCGGAATCGAGGTGTTTTTCCGTGCCGAAGCGCCGGATCGGACGTCCGGCGTGCGACAAGCCGGGCAGATTTTCATCGTCCGACGCGTCCGACAACCGCACCGTCGTCTGGCCGCAGCCAATGACAGCGCGGCTGGCATGTGACGTTCTCTGACGTTCCCTCCACGGAGGCGGCGCTGGCTGGCCGGTTTCTCGCAGTGTTTTTTTGTTTTTGTTTTCTTTTCCTTGCCTGCTGCAGTTTGCTTCCGACACGAAATAGTTACCAGTTCAGTAAAATTATCTCGAACGTGTGCCTGTTATGCAAAGCAGCGCCTAGTACACTAGCACTAGGCTACTGGCGAGATCGGGAGCCGCGACGCGAGGGCATTTCGTGGGCAGACATCACACACCGGCCGTCTGAGCGAGGCTGCTCGCTTCGCTTGCAAGTTTGCTCTTCGCAACGACTGCGTCGAGTAAACCAATTGATTTAATTACTGGCTACCTAAGTGTACAGTGTTAATTGTTTTGGCAAACATAAGCGCTCTTCGACGAGCTCGGGTTGGATCGTAAGCGCCGTCGACCGCGGCGTCTGCCTAGCTAGGCCTAGCGGCCCTATCGCTTGCTGTTAGCGGAGTCGTCAGTGGATAACGCGCCGTCGAGAAGTGTTCTGCCACTCGCAGGGGCATAATTTTATTGACAGTGTTCGCGTAAAGCGAAGCAATGTTGTGCAGAGTTCTTTATATTGCGTTTCTCGACGTGGCTATGAAGTCAAGCTGGGGGGGCTGGATCTGGGTGGAGCTTACGCGCCGCTCAATCTTTCGGATGCACGCACCGTGTGCCCCGAATCGTCGTATGCCGCATGCCGGAGCATGCGGCGCCGCACGTCGGATCGGACGCCGAATCGTACCGTGTGTCTCCTGCTTAAAGCAAGGTGCCGCCGCGGTGCAGTGCACCCTTGAACCTTGCAGCGAGTGGGTGCAGCCCGGCACACCATAACTGGCACCCCCTGCATCTTTTCGTTTGTGGTGTCGTGCACCCTTTTCTGAATCGAACAAACCTGTAGCCGCGAGACCGCGTGCTTTCCTTGCGCGATAGCGAAGTAAGCAGAGGTGCTCAGCGCTCATATGGAAGCCTAAGTGGAGCTAGAAAGCGTCGTTCGTCTCTTAATTCTGGAATGTGCGCCACCTCCCTTAGTGATGCAGTTCGAGATAATGAAACGATGTTTTGACAAGCACCGGAGTGGCGTCTTCGGAATGCTTTTCTTTTTCGTGGACCAATCAGCTGAACTCGAAGAGCTGTGTCAAGCACTCCGACATAAACCACCCTGCACCGCAGTTTCGTTTTCATGTTGGCCACCTGGCACGACATATTAGCACATGCCTGTCATGGTGGCGTTTGTTTGAAGTGCACAAATTTTCTTTTTATCTTTTTAAATTTTTTTTTTGCACTACGGCGGGATAACTTTTGGTGGTAAGAGATTGAGTAGTATGATGCCTCAAAATGAGTTGGTTGCTACCTGTCCAGTCTGTACAGTTGATTCAACGGAAGCGTTCCACGCACTTTCTCATCCGACGGCGTATATACTCTTGTAGGCGTTCAGACAGACATGCTAAAGGCTGCCGCGATTCGTGTGCGCCGCCTTCTGGCTGCGAGAGCTCCTCGACGAGAACGAGAGACTTCGCGCTGCTTCAACAAGCGTTACCCATCTGGGCGAGCGTTTTATTTCGCGCTTCTTTCTCTTCCACATTCCAACAATCGCACTCCTAACTTCCGCGGTCGACTCGGCGGTATTATTTAGACGGCACCGCGTAGGCCGTGCGGGATGCTGTAAGCCCCCGTCGGCGAGCCGCGAGCACACGGGCCAAGTGCGACGCTCCGTTTGCGTGGCCCCGGAAAAACGGGAGGGGAAGGTATGCGCGCGAGGCCGTCGTCCGTTCGTTTACCCGCCTACTCCTTCGTGAGCTTTCGCCTCGTTCGTCGCCCTTTTCGCCGTTTATATACGCGGTGGCGGCGCGCAGACGTTCGACAGCCTTCGTGGTTTCGTCGTACGGTGTATGTGTTGCGGGCAACGGGCACAAACCCGCGTCGTGTTCCGAGGCTGTTCGCAAGTTGTCGGTAAATTCGCCGAAAACGCTATAGTATAAAGACTAATGAAGCGAATTTCCTCAACTGTTCTATGTACCGTAAGTAACAGCAGACGTAAGTAGACCGATTTAAATTGTATAAGTGTTGTATGAGTATAGAGGTTGCAGTTGCGGCATAGGATGACGAAGCTTCGTAAGTCTCATTAACAGCTATAGTAGATAACGTCACGGATTTGACGGTATAAGCGGTGCTTAACTCGGCCTTTAGTTTCTGCGGTACGTGACAAGCCTTTGGCCACTTCTGAGTTATATATGACAAAACGTTTTTTTCTTGAACCCAACACCGGCTGCGGACGCTTACGAGAGTGTAAGGTCATTTGGTCTGTCCATTTTTTTTCTTCTATTCGTTCTTTGCCACACTGGCTGCATCACTGTGAAATTTGAGCATGCATCTGTGCAGTTTTGTACTAATGAACTTCCGATCTATCTTTTCTTTTTTATGTCACCAACTTTTCTGTTCGAACTTTTGCCTATGTCTCGCTTGCAGCTTACGAAATCGTGATTTTTTATGTCACATTAGCACGCTATAAGTATGCGTGGAAAGTTTTTTTTTTTTTATAGTGCATTCAAGGAATCCCGGCCCCCTTCATGCTGCACTAGCCACCCGCGCATTGGTTTCTTTACACGTGACAGAGCAGTACTATGATTAGACCACGCTGCTGATTGTGTGAGACTTGAGCAAGTTGTCACTTTGGACGAATTAGTCTGAGCTGTTAGCAGAGTCAACAATCGTTCCCAGTATGACGATGGGTAGTCACATCTGGGAGCCGCTGACATGCATCTCTCTATTTCTGTCTTCACTCGCAGACAGCACTCTGCAACAATGAAGCGAAAGCTACAGGGGGTGGAGCTTCTGTACAAGTGTTACTGCGCCAAGTATTCTGACAGCGGTTGGCAACGCTTTCCGTTTTTATGAAGAGATGCTGAGTTAGCGTATGCAGCCCTCACGTACGACGGTCTCGCGTTTGTCCAAACGCGAAAGATAAGAGCAGGAAAATAAGTGACATTTTACACTCGGAAGTATATTGTGTTTTATAGTGCTGTAGTAAATACGGTGTTTGTTTCCCCAGCTCTTGAACTAAGCGCGAGCGAAAATGTCACTCCCTTCAGGAGTGCTCTTGCTTGTGCATGCTAGCCTTCTTAGCTTTCCTTTCATTGCCGTGGAAAGTTGTCCGGAAGAGTATATAGTACTCGCTATTTTGCACGTCGTTGAAAATAAATGCAGTGACATTTCTTTTTTATATATATGCCAAATTAAAAAAAAATGAAAAGTAATCGGGAATCACAAGTTGGAAAAGGGGCTGGAATCTGCAGTTCATTGCAACCCTAATAATGCAGCGGCAAGTACACCGCTGTCCAAAACTCTTGTAGGAATTTGTGTTCATGCGCCGGCTCACCACGTTCGCTCATTTTTTGTGTAGCACGTATTGAACAACAGAAAGCTGTATCGGGCGTTTTTGATCTTGCCCTACGATTATCTCATTGAACCACCTGCCATATACCAATCTCCGTCAGCAAGATATCAATCGCCTTGAAGCGCTCATCTAGAAGTCGACAAAGCTGGCCATCAGCATTCCGTTTAGTGCCAGCACTAAGCTCCTCCTTGACATCGGTTGCCATAGCACGGAGGCGGAACTAGTAGGTATTCTTCGTCATCGCCAAGAACTGCGTTTGCAGCGCACGTGTCAAGGCACGCACATCCTCCATAGCATCGGTCGTCATCCAGAAACTGCGCCTCTTGTGGACACGCGCTCACTACCCCCGAGACAGCTCGAACTCATAACCATAGCTCCACTGCCACGCCCCATGAATCCAGAACGAGGCAATGAGAGGCGACGCCAGCCATAGCTCCACTGCCACGCCGCATGAATCCAGAACGAGGCAAGGAGAGGTACGCCAGCGAGTTGCCTACCTCAAGAGGTACACGGCAAGACACCCTCACGGCATCAACTTCTACGCTGATGCTAGCGTTGGGGCACGGGGCCCCCCTATAGCAGTGGTGAATAACAAACTCCAAACTGTACGGACGGAGCTACTCCCAGATACAAATCCCACCTTAGCGGAGCTGACAGCCATCGCAATCGCGATCAAGCATATGCCCCCTAGCAACTCAGCCTACACAAGAATCGTATTTACCAACTCATTGGCGGCTTGCAGGAAATTGTTGCACAACGATCTCCCGACCCACAGTTCTACACTTATTCAAGAGCACCTACAGGATCCTTTAGAAATCATGTGGATCAACCTGTTCATGACGGGTTGCCGGGAAATGAGAGCTAATCAGCTCGCTGCGAGACTTTGAACCAGGCGCCCGACATTCCGCGACCAGTCCAGACAAAAAGGTGCGGCTCCCCTGTTTCTGTGGCCTTATCAAGAGGCTATGGACGCAAGTTCCCCAGGCTCAGCAAAGCGCTCACCCGTGAACAGGGTGTGCATAATTCATTAAGACTAATTATGTAATTAGGCAGGATGCAAAATATAATGAGCATCTCCGAGTGACGGCAAACATTACATTGGTTCTGTCCAGCTACGTGGCATTTGCATATTTTTAAATCTTGGTGCGTGATAGTTGGGACACCGTGTACATAGCATCAACACGGTAACCGAATCACGGGGTTACATGTTCGCGGTCTCTGGTTAAGCAAGAAAAAAAAAAAGCTTTGGTGTTTAAGTATGCGTTTTTCGCGTTCGTAACATACGCGCAGGTCGGTAATATTAATCGGCTTGAAAAGCGATTGTGTCCCCGGGCTGCCTTCGGCTCCGAGCGGGATGTAGCGCTGCCTGTTTCGTAACGGCGTCCGCCGTTATAAGCTCATTCATTTCCGCCGTTCACGAATAAGCCGCGCTGTCGTGCGGTCAGTGTGTCCGCTCGCGATAAGGGATCGCCCGTGCACGCACGCCTCAGCCCTTTGTGGCAGCGTCATTCTCGGTGCAGCCGCTGCCGTAATCGCGGCTGTTACGCCAGCCAAAGGCGCGAACGGCTGAGTAACTTCACGGCCTGGGAGGCGGATAATAGCGCCCATATATTTGCATGCGTTGGCGCGAGCGCTTGCACGTCGCGACGGTTATAATACGGCGGCTTTATGGCGCCGGTTATCGCTTGCTTCTGTTTGGTTATGCAATTAGGCATTATGCTTCTCTTTTTTTATCCGGTCGCCGCCGTTTATTACTGTGCTAAACTTTGACGAGAGTTATTTCTCTGTGGTCGGCCTTGGAACTCGCGTCGCAAGCAGCTCCGATCCATGTTTAGCGACGTTAATTGTCGTCGTAACAGAGCATGCAGCGACGTGGTTTAGCTATAAATAATTGTGTAATATTTGAAGCCGCTATTCTTGTCGTCAGGAGCGCGGTGTGGTGACGTCATCTCGCTTGATTTGGCACTTCGAGCCGTTTCACTGTCACACTCTGTGGTGCGGAGATTAGAACTATAATAATAGGAGGGCAATCGCTGTGTGTGTACTGTATAGACACTTCCCATCTTGCGCAGCCTAGAGGGCGCTTGTTGTTCTTCACGTTAACCTGCAGTCTTGTGCGTGACGTAAGTAAGATCTAACTGATCTTAAGAGTTGAGATGGATCCCTTCATGTAGATTTTTGCGTCTACGCCAGACGTCCCCGCAACGCGTGGTCTAGACGGCACGTATTATATATCGATATGTATTCAAGGCCTCGTGGTGTATACATCCGGTGGTGCTGTGTTGTATAACCACAGGACATTAGGATCGAGTAATATAGTTTACGAACGGCACCAACGCGTCTTTAATTGACCAGTTTGCGGCTAGCGTAATCATTAGGGAAACGCTGCACAGCAGCAAAAGCAGGCGCGGCCGATCGGTCTGATCAGAAGATATCGAACGAACGGGAGTTGACTCGCGCTTTCCATTAGCTGTGTCGAAAGCCCGGTGAGCGAGAAGCCGGGGATCGTTGCCCAGTCGATGCGAACGAGCCCCGAGGCTGGTTTGTTATAGCAGCGAGTAAAAGCGAGCAGCAGCGGGACAAGGGCAACGCCTCGGTATTCGCGGCACTGCTGTAGCGCCCGCAGCCATGGATTACGTTCGTCATTGAAACGGTGCATTGTCGTTGAAGACGCAAGAGACACGGCACGCTTGCTTGCACCGTGGGCTCAACAGCGATTGGTATACGTACCCGCGTTAGTGGTAGGCAGCTGTAGTCTAGGGGAACATTTCGCTTTGGTTTGTCCGAAGGCAGTGGCGCGTCTTCGCTGCGCAATTGCGGAACGCGTAGAGCTCGATCGTCCCAGGTGTCGCGTCCGCAGGTGACCCTAAATTCTAGAAATGTACCGGGTAGATGTAGAAATAGTGGTACATATCTGCCCGATGGTCCGGGTTCTGCGCGTTTTGCCTTGTGACGCCATATTTTTATTTAGTTACTTAGTCTTCTCGGAAGTGGGGGAAGGTAAGGGCTAGGCGAAGAGGGGAGGTGGGGGGGCTGAGCTTTCTTTAGAGTAAACGACTGAAAATGTGACTTCACTTTCTGGCAAACTAGCCATAGGGGCGAACCGTAATGTCCTTATTTGACGTACATCTAAAAGGACTGACAACCGATTTTTAAGGACAGTTTTTTTTTTATGCCGCATCGCAAAGCTCACCCTCGGTAGTATTTACACCTGCATTGGCTACTTCCAAAAGAGCGTGGATATTTTGCAAGCAGAATTTTTTTATCTGAGTCGCCTCTAAAAAAGTATTTGCAAGAATACTTCTTGCAATGCAAGTTGAATGCAAGTCGCATTCTCGCAAGAGTCCCTCCTCCAGCAACGATGAGAATTGAGAGCAATGCTGATAGCCGGCCTTGCAAAATTTGAAAGCCGCCCATCGCTACGCATTCACAGGAGTAAATGGAACTGTGGTTAATCACTTACATTTTGATATTTTCAACAGCTTTTGAAAATAAAAAGCTGGTACAGTAAGTTTGCGTTGTTATACATACGTTCCTTATATTTGTACTTCCATTTTCTCCAAGTACACACCTACGTCATGGCTGGCTGGCCCCCGTCGTCGTTATTGTGTCGATATACGGGCCAAGCCAATTCATCGAAAAAGATCGATAAGGCGAAGGCAGCGCCACTTTTCTGGTCACTGCAAGCGAAGGCCTATTTGCACATTGTAAGTTATAAAAAGTTATAACAGAAGAAAGTGTACTGCATTTCAATACTAATACATAGACTAGGAACCACATACACTAATAGAAGGTCACGTCTTATGCATCTTCACGTTTTTGCCGCGTGGGGCGCCAAATGTTATTTGTCGCGACTTTTAAGGAAGAAAAACACTGTAAATCCATGTTTGACGAGGAAAACATGGCTCGTATTCACCAATACGATAGGCAATCTTTCCTTCAGCTGAGTTACCTCGAAAGTGTCTACCATAGAGCGGCGTGTCCCGCGATGACAGTGTTTCACGATCATGCGATTCTGACGTCCGCAACATTTGACACAACGACGTTTCCTATACCAGAGGTGACCCGCCGTGGTTGCTCAGTGGCTATGGTGTTGGGCTGTTTCAGCACGAGGTCGCGGGATCGAATCCCGGCCATGGCGGCCGCATTTCGATGGGGGCGAAATGCGAAAACACCCGTGTACTTAGATTTAGGTGCACGTTAAAGAACCCCAGGTGGTCAAAATTTCCGGAGTCCCCCACTACGGCGTGCCTCATAATCGGAAAGTGGTTTTGGCACGTAAAACCCCATAATTTAATTTAAATTTAGACCAGAGGTGGTATTCTGTAAGCGTCCGCCTAGTAACGGACATGTCCATTTCGTTTGCTGTTTGAAGTGCTGATTGGCTGAGGGCGCCTGCCTCCTCATGCGTATACCTCAGCCTGGCCAATCAGAACTCCAGTAGCAGACGAAATGGTCGTGTCCACGTAGTGGACACTTACAAGATACTTGCCAGCTCTTCTTGGCACTAAATGGCGATCGCGTTTTATTTGACAGACTGGAATGAGAAACATAGTGTAATTCGACAGCATCCAGAAAAGCACCCAGGGGAGGAAAAACTAGTAACCACTGAAAGTTAATTGGTGTATTCATGGGGCACTAGGGATATCTACGATATCTGCAGCGATCTAACTTCGTGAACGTGTTGGGCTGCTGAGCACGAGGTCGCGTGTCCGCAACTCCCCTGTGTTCAATAAAGTTATCACCACCACCAGGTCGCGGGATCGAATCCCGGCCACGGCTGCCGCATTGCGATGGGGGCGAAATGCGAAAATACCCGTGTACTTAGATTTAGGTGCACGTTAAAGAACCCCAGGTGGTCGAAATTTCCGGAGTCCTCCACTACGGCGTGCCTCATAATCAGAAAGTGGTTCTGGCACGTAAAACCCCATAATTTAACTTCGTGAACGAGCGACAGTTTAATGCTACTGTTCCGTTCTGTGCCGAGTGAGTAAAGCGGCTCCTGCACCGATTCTCGCATTGCCTGTTTTCCCCCCGCAAAAGCAGGGAGCTTGCTTAGCTGGTGCGGTGGTTTATCATTATTTGGGCTGCAGTGCAGACAGACAGACGGGGACACAAGGTATGTGTTTTCCCTCCCTCACCTTTCTTTTGATCTCTGAATCCCCCTTACCTCTATGTAGGGGCATGAAACTGTACGCGCGTCTGGTTGAGCTTCCTAGCTTTCTTAGCGCTCCTTCACCTACTCTTCCTCCACCTCGTCGTGCCCTGTCTGACCTGCGTTGCAACCCAAAAATTGGAGGACGCCTAAGCTTCGCCTTTAAGAGTGGAACGCCGATAGCATTCAAAGATCCCTGACTGCCTCTCACGCTTCCTGGCAACTGCAGCGTATGTAACAGTAATGTTTACCGGGAAACGCTCGCGGCGAACGCTATGCACGAAGGCGGGCTTTCTGGTAGAAACGCGGCCACTTGCGTGGGCCGCGATGGATAGATAGATGCTATGTGCGTCCCCTTTGGAACAGGGCGGTGCCTTGCACCACCAAGCTCTTATTATATTGCCTCATGTCTTACCTATGTTAAAGAAGAAAAAAAACCACGATGAATTCCCATAACCAAACTTTCTGATCCCCTATTGTGAACTTCGTTTTTGCACGCTCTCCGTTGTTTGTTGTTTCTTTACTTCCACCAATCTTCCAATCGCCGCATACTAATCTCTGCTGCTGACATGTTTACTTCCCCCCTGCTCTCGCTGAACCCAAAGGTTTTAAAAAGGCCATAGATGCCTAAATCGACCGCTGGGCAGGTATCTTCACATTCTAACAAAACATTCTCCATCGTTTCCCTAGCTTTACCGCAGCAAGCACATGCTTCTTCTTCCTTCTGCTATCTCGCTTTATAAGTGCGTGATGCGGCGGAGGCGAGCGCCATCTGCAGGTCTCCAAGATCTCCGCGCGCCGGCGCGCGCTAATGGCGTACGCGGTGTCAGGTCTATGAATGGTAGAAACGCTGAAAAATGGGTTTGTTTTAGTTTTCGCGTAACAGAATTATGTTTTCTCGTATATTCAAATTACAACCCGACGCTATCATTTCCTTACGTATATTAGCTTGAGAAATTCAATTATTTGAGTAACTTCCTTGCGCCACATCAAGGACCTGGGTATGAGTGGTTCGAAAATCTATTCGCCGAAACTACGTTCGAGGCTGGAGGCCGGATTTTCTGCGACACGGAGCCCTTAACGCTATCACGTTAACGAAAGGTCGCTCGACTCGGCCGTGTGCGCCAGTCGATCTACGGGGTTTTGTCTGGTTCAGCGGAACCCAGAGCTAGAACCGGTGGTGGCGCACCCTTGGTTGGTCGCGCTGCTCCGCGGACGGCTTTGGTGCTCTGCATGGTTGTATGCCTTGGCCTTTTTTGCGCCGAGGCAGTCCGAGGGTCATTCAGGCTTAAGTCCTGTAAGACCGACATGGCTGTTTGTGTGTTGAGTGCGGTAACTCTGTGTTGCTGCACCACAACAGCCCCCTTGTCCGGGAAGGACCGTTGGCCCGAACCAAGTCCCCCCACCCAGTCAGCCCGGGTTGTGGGGGAGTACCGGGGTCACTGTATCGGATGATGATGGGTTGATGAGATCTGTACGCTCATGGACGCGGTGCCTTCAAAGGTGCCAAGTCCTCTTCCCATCTGACAACGGTTTTTTTTTTTTTTTTAACGAAAAGTAAAGGCAGTGCTGCGAGTTGGTGACTTTCGCACAAATCCATCCTGCGCCTCGGGGTACGAGCGGTGACGTGCTGATGGGGCTATGCTGCTTTGGCGAAACGAATATGTAAGCGTAGCACCCCAGTGACCCAGACTTCGGGAAATCCGAGCGCGTCCCGTGCACCTAATGTCCACTGGAGACGCGCCACTTAGAGCGGATGGTGCTTACATTTTTTTAGGAGCGCAGCACACCAGCCGACCGCTCAGACTGCCGTACAGCGCACGTAGATGTCGCCGTGTGTCTTTGGAAGCCGCAGTTCGAATCCGCTAGCTGCTTCACTCGATCTTATTCCTCCACCCTCCTTTTTTCGACTAGAGGATCATCCTTTCAAATAAAGTTTTAACCATTACTATATGCGCTCGCCCTCACGTGGGGAGTAAGCGGATGTCCAAACGCTGCGCGGTATTAACCGGACGTGAAGAAGGGGCTGCGGTCTGAATGGCTTGAAAACGTGTCGATGAGGCGAGTGTCGTGCCGTTAACGTGGCCGCGGGCGTGCGTCCGCGTTCCGGATGCGTGGCCGTCGGCGCAGCGCGAACTGTCGTCGTGTGTCGGTGGGCCCCCCGTCAAGCAGGCTCGGTCCCTCGCGCCATGGGGTGAAGGGCGCGCTCGGGAAAGCTGCGCGTCCAGAGCCGCTCTGCTGCACTGCGCCGCAGGATACACGCCCGGCTGAGTGGCGGTAGTGTGTGCCGCTGTTTGTTGTTCCCGTCTCGGCGCCCCCCTTCCAACCGTGAGCCTCGCCCTGTTCGTCGCCGGTTTTTCCGCTCTTGAAAGCCCGCGCCGCGGCGGAAGAGCATTCGCGTGTTTATGCGCTCCCAAGCAGTTAGTAGTTATACGTGCCGTGGTGGCGCGTTTCATTTGCGTCCGAAGCGCAAATGGGAAAGCAGATATTATGACTGCTGCTGGCCTTATTAAGAAATGAGGATTTACGTGACCCGACCGACTGGTGGAGCGTAGGAAGATCGATGTTTGTCCGTCAGCTGCGCATTCAGCCTGCTTCTGTGGAGCTAGGTTGCTTGGGAAATGGCGACAGAACGTCGCGCTTTTCTGGACCTTCGCTTTCGTCGAAGTCAAGCCACTCGCTTCCTTCTGGCGTTCGCATAACCGATATACGAATTCCGCAGCACTACACTTCTGTGTCTCCCTGCACAGTACGTTGTAGCGGCCAGAAAACGCATGGCATCGACACCTCCAAGTCTGCTTCGAAAATCGCGGCGCTCATTAGTTTTCGGCGATGGTAACGATGCTTTGTAGAGAGAGAGAGAGAGAGAGAGAGAGAGAGGTCAACCGGGCAAATTTATTGGAATTGGGGCGAACCTATACGTTGACCCAGAAGTGACGTTTGAATTACAAACGCGTATACTTTCGTTGACGGTCACTTGCATATTGTTACCTGACGTCGAGTATATCAGAACTAAGGAGGAAGTATACTTCGTGAATCGCTAGGCAGTCGGCTCGGGAGCGTAAGCAATTGCGGGACGCCCTCAGTCCTGCTACAATGCGAACGTTTCAAAGCGCGGCGCGTGAACTCTCCTACTATACAGACAGCGTGCGAACTTCGCGCCTGCGTACGCGCCGAGGGATGGATCTCTGCGGAGCGTCATTAACTCAGCCGGGCCTCCAGCCACATGCAGCGGGATGCCCAACTTCGTCGCTCGCCCGACGTTCGTCTGAGTATGCGGGTTCCCATTGTTGCAGAGAGAGAGCGACGCGCTCATCAGACGAGAGGCTCGCACTGCTGCTGCTCGTGTGTGGCTAAGGAGGAACCCCCGTCCGTCCCCCGGGGGCATGCGCCGCTGCAAGCTGTGTGGCGCGTTGAGCGGTGCAGCGGTCGACGCGCGAAGGTGCTTGACCCCGCCGTTGCGCGCGCCCACCTCTCTGCAGTAGGGGCTGCCGCATGTGGCCCCCTTTCTGCAGTGCTCGATTCAGCGCTTGGCCACGCCATTGAAGCAAGCACGCGCGTCTCGCCGACACCTGCGCCCCGAGAACGTTTGCTGCGCGCCGTCGTGCATTGTTGTGTCGGCACCGCTGCGCTCTTGGCTCTCCTACAAAACCGCGCAGTGCTTGTCGAGCTCTCGTCGGGTTGTGTCCACGGAGCCGACACCTTGACGCGACGATTGGTTCGGTGAATTGCAGTGCATGACTAGCTGTATATGGTCAGCGTGACAGATATAGCCGACGTGCCGGCCAGCCGCGAGCTGTTCGTCCATGTAGAACGGCCTTGCGAATTATTCGGTACCTCAAGTTGACAAAAGCGGACCGAGTCGGCTTGAAAACTGCCATTCGGGTTCTTGTAACCGCTGGCGATTTGTGCCGAGTCAGCACAACAGCACCCTCAGAAAAAAAGTGCGTCGCTGTAGGATCGAGTTGTCGGTGCGCGGCCGTGCTCCTCTCCTCGACTCTTCGACCTCGACACGACAAGGAACGAGTTAGTGTAAACGTAATTGCGTGGAGCTGTCGTCTAGCCACTTTACCTCGACCATTCTGCGCCGGTCCAAACGGTTTATCTTCACACACACACACACACACACATACATACATACATACATACATACATACATACATACATACATACATACATACATACATACATACATACATACATACATACACACACATACATACATATACACATACATACGTACACACACATACGTACACATACATACATACATACATACATACACACACACACACACACACACACACATACATACATACATACATACATACATACACACACACACACACACACACACACACACATACATACATACATACATACATACATACATATATATATATATATATATATATATATATATAGCGCTTCGCCAGATGCAACCATCTGTCCTCCTCCTCTTCAAAACGAGTTACAAACGAGTTACACATCTTGCTCGCACCGCAGTCCAAAGATGTGACGGGATCAGTGATTTAATTAGGAGCACCACCCCCTCTCGCAGTCTCGGCCAGTCAAGGCTGGCTGTGGCAGCCGCTCGAAGTGTGTAGGCTTTTTCGTTGACGGCTGCTCTCTGATAAAAATCGCACAGATGCCCCTGAAAGCAAGCGGTTTGCTGCGATAAAGCCGAGAGGGCGACCACTGTCAGAGGCCAGTTAAAGCAGCAACGACTTGCGGAAAAGACCTGCTAGTTTGCTCCCTTCACCCATAACTGAGGCGTTCTCGATTTGATAGAACGTGTAGATTAGATCTGCCGCGTTGCCTTTACACTCAGACGTGTAACGATATATGCCCCAAGGAAACCAGCCGCACAGCGTTTGCGCTGCCATCGCCTCGGCACCTCACTGCATCCATGCTCGACTTCATTTTCCACTGCCGACGAAGGCCGCTTCTAAACTGCTTCATCTGGCTAGGCTGCAGGCTCGGCTAGTTGCCGAGCTTGCGTTCCTTGTGGCACCGACGGACCTGGACACACGCAGACACGACACGGACGAAACGAAGCGCGAGGAAGCTGGCGTGCACCCCACTGACCTCCAGTGGTGCACCCGCGATGAGGCAGCGCTGGCCGTTGCATCGCCGTCTGACTTTTACCACGAACTCACCTTGAGCGTCACTTTATCTCCCCCTGCAGGCGGATACATAAGCAAGCTTATAGAATCACTTCTCAGAATTTCTGCTACATTGTTTGCTTTGTAAACACAATTTATTGCTTGTACTCCCATAGTTTAGTTTAGACCCTCTACTAGCCTTCGGCGATGAGTCTAACCAGTTCTGCCTGTTTTCCCGTATTGTAATGAAGAAAAACGTGTAATGGAGAAAGAAGAAATGAATAAAAAATGTGCGTGCGTCCCCACGGTCCACGGCTGGTGGGGTCCGCCAGGCATGCTGCCTCTATGTAATCCACTAAGAATCGTTGGTCTGTCGCTCTGTCAGGGTGATTACGTCCTCTAGTCACCGGGCAAGGTCGGCGGGAGGGTTGTGGTTGTGGTGGTGTAATGCAACATTTTCAAAAATACGTGAGTGTCACTTGCTGCGCCTGGTCGTCAAGCCGTAATGATCACAAGACTAGCGATGTTTTCCTAACACTTGCAGCCTGCGTGGACGATTAAATCGGCTTGGGCCTGACGGCCCTGCATACATACTCATTCCCTCGCATGCGCACCAGCTGTATGTGGTGATAGCTAAATTATAGTGAAAGTGAGTTTCTGTATGATAAAAGGCGGGTTAAACTGTGCATGAGATGATGGACACTGCAGCCAAATACCAACAAAACAAAGATCACAAAGAATATGAGCAACACCTTATCTGCCTTTGGTACGTGAAAAGGTACCTTCACTTTTTCTGAAGCGTAACTCGTATGTACGTATAGATGCTCGCATACGTTCGCTTTCGCATGCACGCCAACTTAAGGAACATTATACAGAAGCGCGTGTGGTGGGCCGACCGTGTTGCGCGCCTGCATTCTTGCAGTGCTCGTCTAAGTCGTTCAGCGCGTAAGCCGCCGCCGCCGTGGCAAATGCTATGTAGACTTGAGTCGCAAACGTGAGTCGGAGACAAAACAGAACGACGTGCCTGCTCGCGCGGTGGACTAAAAGTGCGTGCGCTTTCCAAACGTAACGCGCCGCCGCTGCGGAGCGTGCTGGCATCTGCAGGCATTGCCTCTGAGCGGAGCTCGCGGGGCACGTCTCTCCCGTGATCTCGAAGTTTCTTTCGACTCGCCCGCTCAGGGCGAAGAATCCGCCCCGCACAGTCGATAAGACCGTAGTGCGTGGGCGTCTCTCGCAGGTACACACCGCCGTTTCTCAGCGATTCATCGCACCTTCGTTCTGTAGCAGCGCAGGAAACCGTTGTGCCTATAGTTTAGGAGTGTTCCGCTGCGAGACAAGATTGTTTCTTTATTTCTTCCCGCTCCACATTTCCTAACGTGAGGTGGCGCTAGAGCACGTCTCGATAGGTGAAAAGGGCGAGGAGGGGGGAGGGGGGCTTATTGTATGGCTTCTTTTGCGACTGTGTGCATTGCTCTACCCTCTTCAACCTGCAGCCACTCTTGTTTTCCTTTGGGGTTCGCGCCCGTCCTGCCTGTCGTGTTTCCTCCCATGTTCATGCCGTCCCGCGGGCATCATTTAGAAAACGTGTCGTTTTGTCTCGCCCTTCCCTCTGTGTTTCCTCTCTTCTTCCTATCCTCAGGTGCACGCTTGTAGTTTTTCTCGAAGGACGCCGCCGAGGTGTTTACAGGGCCAGCAGGGCGGCCGCCGTCCTCATGGTCCCGTCTTTGATTCGCGCTCCTTCCAATCTCGTCGGCCCTGCTTCGCGCTTCGATCGGTTTAGGAGCTGGGCGGAACTCCACGGCTGCAGAATCGACGGTGGGAATAAGTAGCGCGCCGAGGGATCGCGGACAGTATAATACGACTCGATTTCCGGAGGCGCAGTTTTCGTAAACAAACCTCTCCTGCTGCGAAATATGCCCGAGCCTTTCTGGATCGCTCCTAGCCGCGTACCGCCGCGCGAAATCTACCGCGGTGGTATACAATGCCTTGAAAGGGTGCAGAAAACGCGTCGACTCTCCGTCATTTCTCACTTTATCCTTCAACCGCGCGCTCTCTTCAGTTCTTTTCTTCTTTCGTTGCGGTCGGCATGCGCGTTTTTCCTCTCCTTGATCGATCGTGTGTATTCATTGCATTCCCGGAGCACTGAGAGAGACGTCGTAGCCCAAAGATGCGCTTCTTCGCGACGGGAGCAAGCATACTGTTTCTTCTTTCTTACTTTCTCACTGAGCGGACAGTGCCTCCTTTGTGTATACGAAGGAGACGTGCGCGCGAGAAAGACGCGCGAAAAAATATATTGCAGTTGCTGAATTCACCGGGTCATCTACGTAGCGGCGTTTCGTGTTTGCGCGCCATCGTATATATATACCGACCTTGTGCATGCCAGCGCTTATTTGCATGCAGTGCGCCATGGTCTCCCGCGACGGGTGCGGTTCGTAGTATACAGTCGCACGTGTCCAGAGCAGAAGCTGCGCTACAGTCACTTCCTGTTTTGAGCAGCGAGCGAAAGCTTCGTCCGCAAGCGGCACGCATCGCAGACCAAGCCTTGTCGAGTGCAGCCCTTCCCGCCGCTGTCGTTATACAACGCGCACGCTGCCTTAATCGTTGGCGCATCAGTTCGCCTAGACTACAGGGCCGCGACGCACAGCGGACGACTCGACTACCCACAGAATGCGAGGCAGCCGCGGTGGTCTTTCGCACATCCTTTATCCTCGTTCTTTTTTTTTTCTCCTTTTCTCTCTCACTCTTTTTTTTTTTTTTGCCGCATTGTAAGCGATACCCGTGCCCCGCCCCTGCCCATCTATACATCTGTTTCCGGCTCGCGCGTTGTTCTGGTGCGAGCATGATAGACGGTGTTGAGGCGCTTCTGAAGCATTCAGGACTACTTTCGTGACACCACTCGTTACCCCGTTTCGAAGGGGATGCTCACGAAACTCACCCGTTCAAATCACATCTATGAATACCGCGGCTTGTCAATTGTGTGGCTGCACCCGTATGTATAAACCGAAGAATCAAGTGCGGCGCGGGCGGCCACGCGCGCGATGTCTGCGAGGCGAGGGCATCTCATTTTTTCTGCGTACCTTTCTGCGTTTTGCATACAGTGATATATGCGTCTGTATACGGGCGCAGAAGGGCTCTCTGCTTTGCATATATCGCGCGCGTCACTAAGGCGTGAAGGAGGTAAATGACGCACGCGCTTTCTGACGCGTTCTGCGCCGATCCAAACAGAGTGATTTTTTTTTTAATTGCTTTCGCAAACGTTCTCGCGAGCCGTCAAATGAAACGCCATATGCGCAAATCCGCGAACGTAGTGCGACAACTTCTAAATTTTTTAAAGTATTGTCTGTACGTATCTGTGCTGGTGAGCAGAAGAAGTCATCGTGTTATTTAAAATAGATAGCGAAACGTACAGCAGGCGACTACGCGACTGCTGACTATAGCAACAGCAATGTTTCTTCGTGGTGAAAGCCTACAGGCGTGTGAGAATCGACCAGGAGAGTAAAGAAATATCTGTGCAGGTACGCCAACCGACACCGTGTGATTTACATAGTTATTAGCTACGCTAGTTCGTGGTTTTGTACGAGTTTATGGTATGCCGATCATGACTGAATTCAGAGTGCGAACTACTGGGGTGCGATCGGAGATGGTTGTTCGGCGAGTCTGCCACCACGGCTTCAACCAAAAGGCATTGTTGCTTCAACGTTGTCCTACGGGCGGAGCCCACTTATTTGTGAGTTTTTGAAGAAAGAAAGCGCAGGGTACGGATAACACCTGTACATCTGCTGGACGTGTAGGGTGCCATCCAAGGGGAAGAAGCACAGGAGAATGTAAATTACAGTGAGAACGCAGGAAGAGGGGCTGGCTAGTTGGTGTGCTTTTCACGATGATGATGATGATGATTTATTGACGTCCCCATTGAAACGGGGCGGCGAGTGCTATACATAACATGCTATACATGCTTGTCATTCTAGCATTGTGTGTACATGTCCTTAAACTTTTGAAAGGGAAGCTTTCTTTACATCTTCCTTCAACTTTCCCACTGCTTCTGCTGCTGCTGCTCTCCGGTACACCACTTCGCGGGGTGGTTCGCAGCGTGTGTATACATTACAGGAGCGCGGGAGAGAGGCAGGGCGACGCGAGAAACTCGTTTGGACCTTTGCACTGCATCGAATGATCCCAATAACCTCTGGAACTCCCTGGCCGTTGCAAGCTTAGCCTCTTGACAACTGTAATTATCCGTGTCCCCTTGTAAAAGCATTGCAAAAATTGCAATGCAGAATAGGCAGAACCAGACTACTTTGGTAGAAGCGACGCATTCGCGAAACGAGTGTATAACAGCCTTGCCACTCTTTTTAGAGTTCCCACACAAGAGGCGGGGAGGTGGAAGGAAAAGGGTGACGTGAGAAGGCAAGAAAACGCTACTTCGGTTACCGGCGCGCGCGATTGGCCTACTCCGCGCCGACGTCGCCAGCCGCGGGCGCGGCTACGTTTTTGGTGACGTCGAAATGATGACACGTTTACGTCAATCATCTTGCAACCGAGCACGTCGTCTGCTGGCGCCGAACCCGACGGGAGTTGGGAAGTTTAGAGCGATCATACGCTCGTTACGAGACCGGCTTCGCATGGCGCGTCTGGTGTATTGGATTAGATCCAACCGGCGGATGCGACTGCGGAATGGCACGTTTGGATCCAATCCATAGTTTAATTCGAGAATATGGTGCTTGCGTTGGAAACTTCGGTTGTTGCGCTGGCGTTGCTCGACGAGGAAGAAGAGCGAGTGGAGCTGCGAAGCGCGTTTGAAGAAATGGCAGAAAGCGAATTCCGGCGTCGCTTTCGTTTCTCAAAGCAAATGGCGCGTTGGTTGTACAGCGAAATCGACCCCATCATTGGGTGCCAGCGAGCCACTGGAATGTTGTTGCTGCTTCTTGAAAAGTGCGCCACTGTTCCCGTCGTTTTTTTTTCTTTCTTTGTTCTCGCTGTGCGCGACACCACCTAGGGACGACGCAGAGAAACTAATAGTTATAAATTGTAGTAGTCGCACCTACTAGTATTTGAAAATGGGTTTAAGCTTGAGAAGAAAAAAAAATAATTTTTAGATAAATATTTCATTCATTGGAAGACGATAAACGTTTTGTTTGTATTATACTATCTGCAAGCAGACGACAAACGAGGGAAGTAAACTTCCAGGGAGTTCACCGCTTGCCGATTGGCTGCTCTCTCCGCCCCGTCCTCGTAAATTTTGCATACTGCAACTTTGTGACGTTGCAGCAACCGAACAGAACGCGTATCGAACAAAGATCTCCGATCGCGCTCCTGGTATACACAAGCTAAGGCACAAGAAAAGACGGGACACGGTGCTACTTGCAACTGAAAGTTTATTGGAAAGGTTATAGACTTTATAAATCCGACATGGTCCTACGTCATGAAAAAGCAGGTAACAACACATGACTAGTAATCGGTGTTAGCGCTCCAAAAAACTGCCACGTGTTAAGTCGCATCAAGAAAAGATATTTCAGTGTCACGAAGCGCTATAGAAGCACCATTGACACACTCTGCCCCCTTTTTCATTGTCTCATGAGCCTCTACAATTTCTCTGGTTATTCTATCTTTGTGCTTACGCAGAACTGATGTATTTCCAAACTGGGGTGTGCATTTACCTCGTGAATTGCAGTCTTTGACCTTTATATATAGCCGAATAGGGTCACTCGTCTAACGCGCTTCAAATGCTGAGAAAGAGCTGCCCTTTCTGAAATTTACCGAATCATTCGCTGAGCCACCAGTCCGGAGTTAAGCTGCAAGCTCTCATCGCGCTTTTCGCACCGTTATTATACAGCTCCGCTTTAGCGTTCGCTTCAACGCCGCCCGGTAAAAAGGATTAAAGCGGATAAAAGCGGATTACACGTTCAGCCAGGTTTCTCTCTCGCTGTGTGCTGCTCGTTATTGATTACCCATAAGAGCTCTGTACAATACGTCTTGGCCTGCACTTATGCAACGAGTTTCAGACGTTAACTACAAAGTCCCTAGTTAAAGCGGCCTTGGGAGGATCGCCGCTCTGTCGTCGTTATTGCCGTGGCACGCATTATATAAAAAAAAAGAAAAAACGGGGTAAACAAAGCGCACTCGCTTTCTTTCAGAAAAGGAGGGGTTGCAAGCTGCGTACGGGCATTAACGCGTCCGGAGGAATTAATGGCGGAATATGCCGAGGCCAGACGTTGTGTGGCGCCAGGAATAGACTGCTAATCAGTAAACTGCTACTCGTATACACATTGCCCCACACTCTCCCACAGTCTATTATAGACACAGCAGAGCCGAGATTCATGCGCCTGTAATTATTTGGGATCTTTCGTGTGTGCGTACGGTATTGGGCAGCACGTATAGTGCAGGTATACGTAGCAGTGTAGCCAATGGAGTGTTAGCTTTGCGCGATACGTTACCTTGACACGCGATAAGTTTAATCCACTGCGCATGCGCATTTCGTACTGTTCACTACCGCGGCGTCTACATATGTGTATCGCATGTTATTGCGATCGCGTAACACGACAGCGCCGAGATCGTCCTCTTCGATCCGAATTCGCCCCCGTGGTACCCGCTCTCCGTCGCTCATTCGGGTGTACTTCATTGTTCAGTGAAGGGTATGAGCGTTGGTATTTCTTCCTTATACCCCTGCCTCACTGCCACCGGCAGACTCCTTTTAACTCCGTCGTCTTCATCTCGAGGGAGGTGCACTCGGTGTCACACGGTCGCCCTTCCGCTAAGGGAGTTTAACGGAGCTTTATGGTCTGCGGCTGAAGGGAGTACTCTCGTACCCGTACTTGTTGTCGTAAAACTGATAATTTAATTATTGTTCGCATTAAAATTAATGTTGCGTGTATTTCGAACTTTTCTATTCAATCAAATAAACGTTCAAGCACAATTCAGCAGCAGCTATGCTTGATGCTGCGCAATACTCTCGAGCTAGGCCGCCTGGCGCCATGTCTTTCTCGTCTTTCGGGGCTTTTGCACGAACCCGACAGAATCGGGTCGGGTCGAGTCGACTTGTCGGGTTGGAATGCGCCTGTCGAATTCATGTAAACGCTAGCTGGTCGAACTGAACAAGCGTCGAGTCGGGCTGAGTCATCCCGACCCGTTTGCCGCGTGCCTGTAAGCGCAGACGGGTCCGGCCCGCCAGCGCCGAGACTTGCGCTGGAACGCTGGGACGTCGCGATTTGTGCGCCGGCAGCGGGAATAGTACCTGGGCAAGGCCAAGACAAGGCACAGTGCAGTGCAACATCATTGTAGCGATAAGGCCCACGAAACAGAGCTGTTGCAGACGGCAGCCGGAACCGGAAGCCCAGTTCGAACGCGTTGATGTCTCGGCTCGACGCTATATGTGCCGTCGTTGTCCGGACTCGTCATGAAGCGAGTTCGTGTTAAACGCAGTCACGTCGGGCTCGGTCAGCCCGAATTCTGACCCGACACGCTCGCGTAGTGTTCACGTAAACGTGGCCTTTGTCGGGCTAGTCATGCAGTGCTCGGTGTGGTCGCTCATGACTGACACTGGCACAGCAGACAAAAGGAAAGCTCAGGAAATCTCCGTTCACGAAATATTGCGTTTTAATACAGCTTGCACCAGTTCGGGGAGCAGAAGGCAAAGCCAACTCGCTGCGCCGCGAAGGAAAACAGATGGGCACAGGGTGGCCAGCGTCGCTGTCTCTAGCAGACACCCACATACAATATATATATGGACACGATATCGGTCATGACATCTAAGCATTAACGGGCCGGTAGATCTTGCTTACTCTGATTGGGATGCAGTCTCGACTCGAGCTTGAGCGCATATTGTTGTAATCGCACCGCTGGCCCGAGTTGTTGGGGTCTCGGTGCTGACGCCCGTTATTGCCAATGGGTCGCAAGCCCCAAGGGTAGCGTTGGCCTGGCGGCCTGGGGCACTGGAAGCATCCGAAGGTCCCGGCAAAGCATGAGAAGACTGGTAACAGAACAACTTGTTTATTCTAACATAGCAAAAGAGCGGCCGGTCAGGTCGACCGAAGTGGAGAGACGGGAGAGCACGTAACTCAACAGTACAAATCGGAGCCTCTCTCTTGGCGTCCGGGGGCAGCTGCTCTTATACTCCCGGCGTCGCGGTCCAAAAGGGAAGGAGGGAAGGTCACGGGATGAAGGTCACGGGACGGCGCAGCAGGAGCCCACGACGGCGCGAACTGTCGGGCCGAGAGACCTGCTGAACCGAGTGTAGTGACGCATCGCCAACCCTCACCCACACGACGGCGCGAACAGTTGAGCCGAGAGACCTCCAGGCTCCTCATTCGGGGAACTCCGCTCCCCGGCTGCCGCGCTTTGACAAGCGAGGGCACACACACACACACGCACACACGAAGACACGTGGCACTGAAACACGCCTGGGCACGCTTGGCGGGTAGGCGTTGCGGCGGCGTCGGACGGGCCAAAATGTCCGCCGCTTTGAACAAAGCCCCGGCGTCCGTTGCATCCGCGCCGGCATTACCGCGCGTTGTAGGCGAAACGTAACAGGCCGCCCCGCCGGGGGAAGGAGATCCCGATGGTCAGGGGACTGCATCCGCTGTCCGGAGGGATGTCGCTCGATGATGCTCATAACCGAAGTTGGGCGTCCTTGGGCGTTTCTTGAGCGCAGCGCACAGAGAAGGCCTCGTTCTCACGTTCAGGTGCACACAGGACACTGCAAAGTGACTTCGGGAGAGTTGACATTTTTGTTCTCGTTTCCGGCAAGCGTTAGAACCACGCCAAAAGTCAACCGCTCAGTTAGCAAGCACGGCACAACCCTCACTAAGCCCTGCCAGGCTCTTTCCCCTTTTATACTGCTGCCTAGTTCCTTACAGTAGTTTAGCAGCACTCAGAACGCGTCCACAAATCGGAAAAATTGCACTAAAAAGCACATCATCACTTTGAAACACTACACAAAAGCAATAAGTTAAAAAAAAATCCTGCCTCAGGAAGAAAAACATCAGTAACAAGCAATTTTGAGGCTGATTCCCACGTTAGGGGCTTCGACTTAAGCCATCGGCGTTACCGTTGAGACTCCCCTTTTTGTAACGCACCTCAAAGGAATATTGTTGCAAAGCGAGGCTCCAGCGCAGGAGGCGGCCATTTTTGGGAGAGATGGTCTGCAGCCATTGGAGAGGGCAGTGATCCGTTTCAATGATAAACCTCGAGCCGGCTAGGTAACATGACAATTTCTGAACGGCCCACACGATACACGCACACTCTTTCTCGGTGGCGCTATACGCCTGCTCACGACTGGTCAGCTTACGACTAGCATACAGGACGGGGTGTTCTACTTCTCCATTTTCCCGTTGGCACAGTACAACGCCCATGCCTCGCTCACTAGCATCACACTGAACAACAAACCCTTTTGTGTAGTCGGGCGATCGTAGCACAGGCTGGCTTGTTAGGGCGCTCTTTAGGGCGCTAAAAGCTCTTTCCTTCGTCTCATCCCAGACGACTGTTTGCGGCTCTGTCTTTCTTAGAGCATCCGTCAAGGGAGCCGCGATATCAGAGTACCTGGGGATGTACCTCTGATAGTAGCCGGCGACACCTAAGAACGACCGTCTTCGTACGCGGTTGCGGGAAGTCTCGCACAGCGGCCACCTTTATTTCAGAGGGGCGGCGTCGACCCCGACCAATCACGTGTCCGAGGTAGACAACCTCGGCCTGTGCTAACTGGCACTTGGGAGCCTTGACTGTCAAGCCCGCATCGCGCAGGCGGGTTAGCACTGCCCGCAAGTGCGCCATATGTTCCGGCCAGGATGTGGAGAATATCGCTACGTCGTCTAGATACGGTAAAGCGAATTCTTGCTGTCCCCGCAACACTTTATCCATGAGGCTTGAAAAGCAGTATGGCGCGTTCTTCAAACCAAAACTCAAAACTTTAGGACGGAATGTCCCCATTGGTGAAATGAACGCCGCATACCTACTAGCCTCTTCTGTAAGTGGAACCTGCCAATAACCCCTGACAAGATCTAGGGTGGAAATAAACTGAGCGCTACTCACTCTCTCAAGGCGCTCCTCGATGTTAGGGATCGGATAAATTTGATCCTTAGTGATGGAATTAAGCCTGCGGTAGTCGACGCAAGGACGAGGTTCCTTGCCCGGTACCTCAACCAAAATCAAAGGGGAGGTATAATCACTCTCACCCGCTTCAATAACACCGAGCTGTAGCATTTTCTTTACCTCAGCCTCCATAATATCGCTCTGGCGGGGTGACACCCGGTACGCCTTGGATCGTACTGGCTCTGGGGAGGTAAGTTCTATGTCATGAGTAAGGACAGAAGTCCTACCAGGCCTCTCAGAGAACAGACCTTGAAACTCTTGTAAGAGCTGGTGTAGTTCTGTTTTCTGCTCAGGCGACAGCGATGCTTTACTTATTAAGTCACTAATGACTTGATCGGTGTCTTTCCTGTTTGTCACTGAGCCTAGTCCCGGAAGCTCGACCGGAAGCTCTTCTAACTTTCCCGCATCGGGAATTTCCTCTCCAGTATCTGGTGCCTTTAACGCTACAGGCTCAATTTTATCCCGTTCGGGCGTGCTCTGAATACTAGCTTGCTGCGCCTCTGACCCTTTCTCATCGTTCAACAACGTCGGCCCCGCAACTACCGCCTTTGCAGCGAGCTCCCGAACCTTCGATCTGGTTAAGGCCTGAACGCTAGCTTCACCAAACAAAAGCCCCTTCTCGCGCAGGAGGTGATCGGACCTGTTCGAAAATAGGTACGGGTACTGGGGGGGGCAGCATAGATGACACTGCGGCCTCCGTCTCAAGCGCTCCGAAAGGTCCTTCAATAAGCACTTTTGCTACGGGCAGACACACGCTGTGAGCTTCCACGGCTTGCTTGATCCATGCGCACTCGCCCGTGAACATATCGGGTTCTACGTAGGAGGGGTGAACTACATCCATCGTAGCTGCGGAATCGCGAAGCACTCGGCACTCTTTCCCGTTCACGAGGAGGTCTCGCATGTAAGGCTCGAGAAGCTTCATGTTCTCGTCAGTGCTGCATAAGGACAAAAACACGACTTTTGTTTTTGTTTCTGGACACTGCGCCGAAAAGTGACCCGGCTTCTGGCACGTATAACAAACGCGCGCTTGCCTCATCTCGAACCGCTTTCTGCGTTCGGCTTCGGTTGCCGCCGTCTCCTTACGTTCGGTCGGACTGCTTTCACTCGCATCCGCACTACGTGTGTCCCCCTTTGCTCTCATGGGCGTGAACTTTGGCCTCTCAAACTTGGAGCCAAATTCACCCTTTTGACCGTCCTTAGCTCCACGAGCCCGACGCGTCACAAACTCCTCGGCTAACTCAGCGGCTCTAGCCACCGTACTAACGTCTGGCCTATCCAAGACCCAGTACCGCACGTTCTCAGGTAACCGACTATAAAACTGTTCTAGCCCGAAACACTGCAGAACTTTCTCGTGGTCACCAAACGCTTTCTCTTCTTTGAGCCACTCCTGCATGTTTGACATAAGCCTGTACGCAAACTCTGTATATGACTCACTTCTGCCTTTCTCATTTTCCCGAAACTTCCGACGGAACGCCTCCGCTGACAGCCGGTACTTTTTTAGCAGACTCGATTTCACTTTGTCGAAATCCTCTGCCTCCTCTCTCTCCAAGCGAGCGACTACGTCGGCCGCCTCGCCGGGTAGCAAAGTGAGCAAGCGCTGTGGCCACGTTTCCCGAGAGAACCCCTGCTTCTCGCACGTTCGCTCAAAGTTAACCAGGAACAAACCAATGTCCTCTCCAAGCTTAAACGGCCGCATCAGGTCAGTCATTTTGAACAATACTCGTTCTCCTGCACCGTGTGCCTGACTTCCAATACGAGCGCGTTCCATCTCTAACTCGAGACGCTTCATTTCCAAAGCGTGTTGACGGTCGCGCTCTTCTTTTTCTTTCTCTTTTTGTTCTTTAAGTTCACGCTCCTGTTTCTCTTTTTGCTCTTTAAGTTCACGCTCCCTCTCCTCAATGGTCTCAAGGCATTCCGACAGCTCGTCATCCTCAGCTTCTAACTCAAGAATAGCCCTTAGCAGTTCTGGTTTTCTGAGTTTGTCTGAGACATCCAGACCCAACTCTCTTGCAAGCTCCAGCAATTTCGGTTTGCGCAACGACTTCAAATCCATGGCTGCTCTGAATGCTGCTTTCTCTACTGTCTACTATTGTCTTGCCGCAAACTAACCCGGTAGCAACGACAACCACAATTACCAGCTCTGTTTCTAACACTAACAAAAGCCTGGCAAAACTCAGAAGAAGAAAGTCCCGCACTCACCAAACTTCGCAGCCAAGACTTCAGCGCAGTCGTTCCGCTGCAGGCAACCAGTCATCACACAGGGCTCGTTGCGCTGCTCCCGGATGGTCGTTGTGCTGCTCAGCATACAGTCAACCGCATCTCTTCGCTGCTGGCCTCCGTTGTCGCGATCTCACCGCTGGCAACCAGATGTTGGAATCGCACCGCTGGCACGAGTTGTTGGGGTCTCGGTGCTGACGCCCGTTATTGCCAATGGGTCGCAAGCCCCAAGGGTAGCGTTGGCCTGGCGGCCTGGGGCACTGGAAGCATCCGAAGGTCCCGGCAAAGCATGAGAAGACTGGTAACAGAACAACTTGTTTATTCTAACATAGCAAAAGAGCGGCCGGTCAGGTCGACCGAAGTGGAGAGACGGGAGAGCACGTAACTCAACAGTACAAATCGGAGCCTCTCTCTTGGCGTCCGGGGGCAGCTGCTCTTATACTCCCGGCGTCGCGGTCCAAAAGGGAAGGAGGGAAGGTCACGGGATGAAGGTCACGGGACGGCGCAGCAGGAGCCCACGACGGCGCGAACTGTCGGGCCGAGAGACCTGGGGTGCGATTTTGTAGCAATTCTATTACTTTTTCCATGCCTTTTGCCGCCATCACTGAGCAGCCATTGGTCGAAAATGACCGGGCCGCGCCCATGTTGTCTGTCAATCACGCGACGTCAGGAACCCGCAAAAACTGTAATCGTCATCGTGACGTTGAGGCACTCATTATGCGGAGCAAAAGGCACGGATTTTTGGAACGGCCAGAGGCAGGGTCGTTTCCGAAGGCATGAAAAAAATGGCCGCCCCTCTGATCGCTATGGCCGTGGCTCTTCGCCGTCGCCGACGTGAACAGGGAGAGCCAGACGACGCGTTTGACATGCCGGATGACCATTTTCGACAGCGTTTTCGCCTCTCGAAGGGAACGGTGCGGTTGTTGTGCGAGGAACTGGCGGGGGAACTAGAAGCTGAGCGAGCGACGGGACTGTCGGTGGAGCGGAAAGTGTTGTGTGCGCTGCGCTTCTTTGCTACCGGGAGCTTCCAAGCGTCCGTTGGGAGCGAGGAGACGATCCGTGTGTCGCAGTCGACGGTGAGCGAGTGCGTGCGACGTGTGGCAGAGGCTGTCGTGAACGCAGGGGCCCGCAACAAGTGGGTCCATTTTCCAAAGACAGCCGAGGAAAAGGCAGCCGTGAAGGAGGGTTTCCTTCGGCGCGGCGTTATCCCCGGCGTCATCGGATGCGTAGACGGCAGCCTCATAGCCATCATCGCACCCAAGGGTGAGCGCAAGGCTGTGTTCATGTGCCGCAAGGGATACTACGCCCTCAACTGCATGTTCGTAAGTAAAACTCACGTTTTCTGCGATCCTTTTTGAAAGTTACGTTGCTCTTGCCAACGGGCACTTTCTCTGGTTTACGTTTTACCTCAGATCTGCGACGCGGACATGAAAATCTTGGCCTTGGACCCTATGCGACCGGGGTCGGACCACGACGCTTTTGTCTGGCGGACGACATGGTTGCGCCGGCGGTTCCAAGCGGGGCGCATCGTGAATGCCGGGGAATACCTCCTCGGTGAGAAAAAAACATTTTTTTTTGGCGCAGTCACGCTTCAGCAGCGCAGAACGCCGTGTCCGCTCCAACCCAAACTTTTAACCAAACCACAAGAACATCAGTAATTCCGGAGTAAAAAAAGAAAATTAAGACATTGACTGCCACCATTGGCAATGTTCGAAGTGTTAAGTTACAAGCACATTATGTGTCTGCGAGGAGCTGACGAAAGCAACACGTATTAGTGCTTTCTGCACCCAGTGACTGCCAGAAGCAGAAGAAATGAACACACATTACTGCTACTACTGTCATTGATAGCACCAACAAGTGCTGATTTCTTGTTTGTGGCAGGCACCGCGTACACTTGTAAATTGGTTAAGAGTTTGTGACGGGTATGGACATGCTCAACTCATGCTTTTACTTGGGACTTGCAACCCTGAAGTCTACCTTTGTTGAATGATGCTGTAGCTTTCCTCAGTTGACAACTTGCCTCTCGTCAGTGGAGTACTCAATGTACTATTTCCATCTTTGTGCAGGTGACAGTGGCTACCCCTTGGAGCCGTGGCTCCTTACCCCGGTTCCTGGCCATCCTCCAGTGCACACAGCCGAGGGGCAGTACAACACAGCACATGCCGCCATGCGTTCCGTAGTGGAGAGGTGCATTGGGCTCTTAAAGAGCCGTTTCCGCTGTCTTCAGCGATATCGCACCCTCCTCTACGAGCCGGAACGTGCAGCCAACATTGTCGCGGCATGTGCTGTGTTGCACAACCTTCGCCTTTCTGAAGGCGACGAGTCAGGCGATGACAGTGATGACGACAGCAGCAGCGGCAGTAGTAGTAGTGAGCTTGACAATAATGGCGACCCCATGCCACACAGTCTGCCCCGTAACACGGGCTCTAGAATGCACTACTTGAGAGGGCGGGCTGTTCGCGACAATGTCATTGGCATGTTTGGAACAACCCGTGCGCAGCACATGCGTTATTTGAGGAGCGTGCGGCGGCAGCTGCGACGTCAACAGCAGCGTCAGCATCGTTAGGTGCATGCACACAGTTTTAAGTAATTGCATTGTGCATTTCATGCTGTGAAATTGCAGATACATTTCCCGTGCTAAGTTGTAGTTGATGTCTGCGTAATGCAAAGCATTCATGATTTGTTGAGAAATGTAAAAGTTGTTAAAAAAATTAAATTATGGGGTTTTACGTGCCAAAACCACTTTCCGATTATGAGGCACGCCGTAGTGGAGGGCTCCGGAAATTTCGACCACCTGGGGTTCTTTGACGTGCACCTAAATCTAAGTACACGGGTGTTTTCGCAATGCAGCCGCCGTGGCCGGGATTCGATCCCTCGTGCTCAGCAGCCTAACACCATAGCCACTGAGCAACCACGGTGGGTACATAAAAGTTGTGTAGTGAAGGGTTATGTAAAGCCTGCACTTATAGTAAGTAAAACAGTATCGTTAGAGGTGACATAAGAGATTGAAAGCAAGCTAAAAATAAGTGCATATTCAAAGTGTCTGCCACAATTTGCTTGCTGCTGCTGTCGTCATCTAGATGCATGTAGCCCGATTCTTACTCGTATCCCCTTACGCATTGATGGACATAAGCACCTGTCTCCTCACTTTCTACTAGCACAGAGAAGCTCACAGAAGCAAAGATGTACAGTGCACGTCACACCTTCCGCTCCATGGAACGTGCTGTTGCACGCGCAGCTTCTAGGTCCTCCACCATTTTGTCTCGCAACAACGGCAAAGTTCCTTTCGAGTGACGAAAATGCCGTCCAACTGGTCATCCGACATGTCAAACGCTGTGGCTCCCGCGAAGTGTGTGCACGCACGAGCAGTTGATAGATTTTAACAAAGTGACCTCACTTGTATATAGCAGAACTCAGCAATGTTAATCAGTAATATTTGTACAGTGCAAGCTAGCACTAGAAATGTGGTTGCGATGTGTAAATAAAAGCACTAGAGGAAAACTGCACCTTTCTGTATTTCAGTCTTCAACATACACTTGTTTATGCACACATCACATGCGACAGTCTCTACATTGAAGAAGTGTGAGAATCATGCTCAGTAGTAGAGACATTATGCAACATATCACAGACACGTTGGAATAAATATCGGATCACATTGTTCTTGCATCGTAATATATCACAGGTAACGGCATGCATCGTTTAAGAAAACTGTTGTACACTGCACAAGTACACAGTAATAACAACTGGCTTAAACTGCACCAGAAACAGAAATGAGCAGGTGCTTAAATCACATGCCAACCGAATATTTATCACAGCGAAATGTATAGGTACATCACTACATGTGAAAGGAACATGCTGTTGTGGCGCTCAAACTGAAAGAGCCATAGCACCATATTATGATATTCAGTAAGACAAACTGCATAAATATTACACACAAATTGCACCACAAGGGCTAAAATACAATGTATCACAACCTGAAAGATTACTGAATGACAACAAATTGTTTGATAATGAGACAGATGTGCAAGAAAAGAGACATTCCAGCTCAGTACGTAGTGACACAAACAAATATGCATATGCAACAAACAAAAAATAAACATTACAAATGAAAAGAAGAAGCATAGGCAAGGAATTTTCATAACTTTTTTCTTTTTTGCTGTGTATATTGACAGGTTGCTTTCGACATTATAGTAAGGCCTGAAAATTTCACCATTCGATGACAAGGATTAAATTGTAGAACACTTGCAGTGTGGCGTCGTGCTTAAATTGACATGACAATAACTAGGCACCTCAAAATTGCAGCGCCACAGTCGGAATGCCCGCACACACCAGGCCTACAGGCACTTTTGCAGGTGAGCCTGATGGTGTGCACACTCTTATGGCTGAAGTAAACCTTGAAGAAAAAATTCATGCTGCAACGGCTATGCTACTTATGGTTGCATTAAAGGGTGACTTCAGCAATTATTTATTTGCAAACTAGCAATATTTGCCCTTCATATCATTAATACATCAGCAAATTTTAAGATAAGTTACAAATTCCTTGCCTATGCTACCTTTGCATCCTTTAATTATGTGGGGCCTGAGAGGGGGGAGGGGCTTGGCTGCCACCATGCCCCAGTGCAGCCAGCAGCAGCTGAAGCAGGCGCTCGTTGGTCTCGTGCGACCGACGCGCCACTTCGAGGCGTTGCCGCTGCACTTCAAGGCGCTGAGACTCCACTTCCCGCATTGCCGCCACCTCCTCCCCGAGGTGCCGCAGGCTCTCCATGTGGGCCTCGTGGTGCTGCCGCAGGCTCTGCAGGTGGGCCTCGTGGTGCTGTTAGCAAAGATGTGTAATTAGTTTAATTACAGAAGCTCAGTAACAGGGCCTTTGTGTGTTGCATTCATCCCCATTTGCAGGCTATTGTCTTGTCATTGTATATTCAAACACTGGAAATATCTTTCTGGCCCATCAAACTTGTGCCGTCGCATTCCATTAAGATGTGTTACATTGCTATACCTGCTTCCTTGAATTCAACGCCACTTTTTTCTTTTTGCCACATAATTGCGTAGATATTTACACATGTTATATCACGCGAATGTGTACAAGATATCACCACAGGACTACACGTATACATTATGCTTGTTCACTGATTAATATAATTTTTAGAGAGGTCATATGCTCATCAATTTCATACGTAGAAAAATATACATCTGTGGCCTTGCACATACCTGCCGGTTTTGCTCCAGCAGTTGTTGGCGGAAGCGAGTGTCCTCTTGAACTCTGGCTTCCTCCAACTGGCTCTGGCGAACGTATGCGGCAGTAGCCGTCATCACAGCACCATCAAGTTCCTGCTGCCTGGGCTGTCTACGGGGTGCCCGTGGCTCTCGAGGGGTAGGCTGCGGCACCTGGGGGGTAGGCTGTGGCACCTGGGGGGTTGGTTGCGGCACCTGCGGGGTTGGCTGCGGCAGCTGCGGGGTTGGCTGCGGCACCTGCGGGGTTGGCTGCGGCACCTGCGGGGTTGGCTGAGGCACCTGGGTGGTAGGCCGCAGCACCTGGGGCGTAGCCGGTGGCTCTTCATGCAAAGCAAAAGCAAAGACTGCTCATTCACTGTTATCCGACCTACACAGATTGATTGTCCTAACCAGTCACTTTGAAATGTCATTATAGCTGCATAGCTACAAAAATGATACACAAAACAGGTAGTTAGAGCAAAAGATGCCACAGAAAGTTGCTGGTAGCAGTAACCCTTAAGAAGCACAAGGAATCTCTATTACAACATGATGTCATTTGTAGTGTTGCATTTCTCCTCCATGAATGAGAGCTGGATGTTCGGCACAACGGTAATAACAGCAGAGTGACGTACTTTACTTCATAGCAAGATCATACAGCAACTTCAAACAACAATGCTACTACAAAAGCTAGGTCACTGCCTTACGTGTAAGGCCACTTGGCCCAGCAACAGCTGCAGGGCCCGACACCACGAAAGCAGTTGTCGCTGGTAGATTTCTGCGGGAACCGCTGGGCCCTGCAGCTTCCTCTGAACTTGCCTCGTCCTGCAATCAGAGTAGTGTTCAGACATTGCGAGCAGTGTGTGCAATGCGCATCATGTACACAAGTTGCTGCTCAGAGTACATAACCTATATTGTCACTTGCACAAAAAAAAGGGCTTAAAAATTTTGCAATATTGTGTTACAATGTAATGCTGAAAATTTGTGAGGTCACAGCAGGTCACACAAACAACACTTTTTTAAATCCAATGTACGCACCTCGCTATCGGGGAAGTACTCAGGGGGGGAAACAAGGACCCCTCCTGTCCTCATAAGGACGTCGAGGACGCGGCCGTCCACGCCACCCACTTTGCCACCTCCAGTAGCCCTGCAAACACGGCAACAACGACAACGTGAAACTACGTTACTGTCAGCATCATTAGAAGCTCACCTCTTCTCGCTCGCGGCCCTGGCCGCTTCTTTTTTCGCTTTATGGGCCATCTTGGCCCAATGGTTCCGCCAACGGCTGGTGGCCTTTACGGCTGGCCCCTGTGCGTTAAGCACCGCCGCCACCTCCTCCCACAGTTCGTTTTTTCGAGCAGCAGTCATACGTGGCGAGAACTCTGTAGAAGCTCTCGCCAGGTATGGGTGCTGCTCGATGAACTGCACGAGAATAGCCGCCTGCTCTTTGGACACCCGCGGCCCTTTTGCTGCCATTTTCTCTTTGTCAAATTGGGAATTTCAGCCGGCCCGCAGCACAGTAAGAAATTTAGAGGCAAACATTCTGTCTAAGCTAAGCGCCTGCATAAAGTGCTCACTACGACTTATTTCTGCCTTTTTATACCACTAATGTAAAAAAAGGTGAAGTCACTACTCACATTTAATGTTGTAGCAGCTTCTTTCTCGGAGCGTATCAGTGCAGGAAGTATTACCGATGCAGCGATAACTTTAAGGAAGCTATCGTTATGTCATGGCGGTGCCCTATGGAAAATGCCTTGACAGTTCTCGATCCACTATGTTGCAAAGTTTCACCTCGGGGGCTACGGATAATTCTTCTTGGCTCTTCCTAAAGAAGAAATTATCACACGTCAGACATGCAGCGAAAACCACACGACAATGCAAGCACTACACGAGCAATAATTACTCACCTCAATCAGTATCTGACGGGGGCGGGGCCGCAATTACGGGCACGCAAGGGGCTGTCAGCTGTTCAGACAGACACGCTAGGGGCTGTCAGCTGTTCACAGGTAAACAAAGGCTGCCATTTTGCTTGCGCTCAACGGCATGGATTGGATGCACATCCGACTACTATGTGGCTACGACTTCAAAAATAGAGCACTTGCGTTTGCATTTCTTTTGACTGCGGCAGCTTTTGCGTTGTACTGTAACAAAATGAATTTGCTTTACGCAGCATGGAAGTCCGCTTTTATTAAGTGCCGTTTTACAAAACAAATTTGCTATACAGTCCCGGAAAAAGAGAAGAGAATACGAAAGAAACATCCGGCCAATGAAGGGAGCTTCTGATTGGACGATCCAAGAAAACGTCGTGCCTACGTATACACAATTTCCAAAATCGGTGACGTCACGCGAGAAGGCATTGGCATGAAAAAAGTCATTTCTACAAAATCGCACCCCTGCTGAACCGACTGTAGTGACGCATCGCCAACCCTCACCCACACGACGGCGCGAACAGTTGAGCCGAGAGACCTCCAGGCTCCTCATTCGGGGAACTCCGCTCCCCGGCTGCCGCGCTTTGACAAGCGAGGGCACACACACACACACGCACACACGAAGACACGTGGCACTGAAACACGCCTGGGCACGCTTGGCGGGTAGGCGTTGCGGCGGCGTCGGACGGGCCAAAATGTCCGCCGCTTTGAACAAAGCCCCGGCGTCCGTTGCATCCGCGCCGGCATTACCGCGCGTTGTAGGCGAAACGTAACAATATATACACGCGTGTGTATTCTGCTGCTTATAAACTCGGCTATGACAAAACAAAGCTTCATATCGTCGCTGTCCAATATTTGCATCGGGTCACACGAGTTTTTATACGATCCGATATGATCTTATGGGATAATACTGGATATCAAGGTTTCGGTGTGTACGAACTCCTTTATAGGGCAAGTTTGCAGTCGCACTTTCTTCCTTTTTTTCGCAACGTGTACGTACATGTTTCGCACATACATATACGACACCATACCTGTAAAAAGCAACGGTGTAGTAAGGACGCCGCATGCAGTATATTCTTCGATAATCTCTCGTAATCTGCTTTTTTATCTGTTCATCTGGTACAATACACATTTGTCTGACGCTCTTTGTCCGTGTTTGGCCCTTGCGGTAGTAAACACCACATATCGCTAAACCAACCTAAAGGTCAGCGGTACGTGGTTGTGACATAGACGAAGTATGCATGCAGGGCACGCGTTTCTTTCGACGCACGTGGCAGCCGACGCCCCCTGTGTGATCAGCTTGCGACGCAAGGGGCTTTTAGCGCATTGGCAATGTGTTGCGCCACATCGCGGTCTGGTGCTGCGCGCACGAAGTCGGGGAAAGACACGACAAACAAGAAAACTGACCGCGAGATTCAATCCGTGAAGGAACCATATACGTGACGTAAACAAGATGGTGAAAGCAACAACAACGCAGGAAAGGAGCGAGCGAGGAGCGGCGCTCGTGAGCAGAATGCAGGCAAGTAAAGCAGCGTGCGAGCCAAGCAGAATTTCTATTCGACGTATACACGCGTGTTGGATTGAACTCGGTGAGAAAGGCGGCAACAAGGACCAGGCGGCGCCTAACATTTCGCTTTATGCGAGCGCATCGCGTACTCGGGGAATATTTATGGCGATGGACGAATCCGATCAAGCACTTGGGGAAAGAAAGGTTCGTGTCTGGCGTGAAAAAGAAAACGGCAGACGCGTGAACCAATGTAAATTGGCGAGAGGAAAGAACTGGGGACGTTTCCTCGATATACCGACCCGCGTTTCATGGCACCTCTGTAGGTGCCGACACGCGCGGAATACTTATGCAATCGTTGGGCTTTTTTGCAAGTCTCGCGTGGACGCTGGGTCCAACAGCGCACTTCGGAGTGCAGGGAGCCATAGCGTGATAGGGTTTCCTACAAATACACCAGAGGCAGCTGTGGCACTATCAGTGTGTTCCAATCCTGACCAGTATCGGAGAGTCTGACGTAGACACTAAGGAAACGGCTTCGAGCCCGAGTAATGGGACGCGCCTGGAAGACTGGGAAGGCGGCTGTGCGACGTGACGCCACTTCGCGACGACAAGGAACAACTTGAGAAACAATAAAACACATATGCATGTACTTAACTCTTTGCGCGTGCGAACCTGTGACAAGCGCAACGCGATAAGAAAGCGTACCTACGTTTTCTCGTGTGCAGACGACCTTCCCGTGGTTTCTAAGCATTCTGTTCAGTCGCCATCTTGTTTGGACAACATTGTATACCCTGTATCGTTTTTTACTACAATCCTGTCGTTGTTAAGCTCTCTTTGACGCCTTCGTCAGGATTGGAACGGGACGTAAGATATCCCCTGTCCGCTTAGCTGTCTATACGGCCAGTATTGCGACACAGTTTAAAGTGTCTATACAGGGTGTTTCTACAAGGTGATATTTAAAAACAGCCGTTTTGAAATAAAAGGGCGAGCTTCAAAATTTGTGGTTTCAGTGGGTTCATCGTAATTGGAAAATTGAAGCGAGCTCTCCGTGCGAGCCATAAGCCACTTTACTATCTGGAAAAATGCGATCACTCGTGGAACTGTGGCACGACGAATTTCGGATATCACAGAGCGCGCAAAACCAAAACTGGGAAGCTGCAGCGAGCGCATTCGTAAGCAGAACGCTTCTTCGCTGCAGCTTTCTTTAGTGTTCTTTATGTATTTTTTTTTTATTCTGTTCTTGCACGCAGGACACGGAGTGTGCGAACCCTTCACACGGCCATATGCGCGTACACCAACTACCTAACGAGCGCTCGATTGAGAGAGACTAGTGTTGCGTTTGCGAAATGCTCGCCGACCATTGCCAGTTGGTTCTATTCGGCAAACAAATGTATCCGGTTAATTTATTATACAGTACGCGTCCCTGTTCCTTATCTTTGTGATGCCGAAAGCAGGTGTTAAGGAAAGAAAAAAAAAAGAAGCCGGACTCAAGAATACAGAAATGTACAACGCAATCGCAAATAAACGCCCCGGATAGTATGCGCTCATGTTGTCCTTCTCGTCTCTCTCGTGACCGTATACTTATTTTACGCATCTTGAACCCTTGCCAACTCTCTCATATTTCTGTATATTTAATTAAGCCTTATCTTCGGTTCCATTATCGCCGCCTAGTCGTTTCTTTCTCTTGTTCCTTTTCCTTTCTTTTTTTCTGTGGCCTTCTTTTCTCTCTTGTCTCTTTCTCTCTTGTTTCCCAAAAGAAAACAGAAGCACACATCGCGGCGCACCGTAACAGGGCGGCCGCGCAGCTGCCCTTGGCAACCGCGACAAGCTCCCGATTTCTTTGCTCAATCGTGCCCTCCAACCTCCCTCCTCCCTCCCCCCATCCCTTCTCGAGCATCAGGACACACACACAAAGGAGAGGGCGGAAAAGCGATGTCCGGAGCTCGACAGGGCCCGCAGACGCGCAGCGCTGTCGTTATCTGTGGCAAATGGGGGAGTCCCGAAAGGGTTCGCTCATCGATTGAAGGGGATAACTGGTGGCCGCACTCTCGCGGACACATCGGGGAGGGGAAGGAAGGGACGCGCGGACGCAAAAGGAGGGTCGGGCGGTCCTTTGCCGCGGAACGAGGATCAAAGGCGGATGCGCTGCGAAAGTGAAGACCGCGTCGCCGAAGATCAGCGGGGTGGCCGGTAATTGATCTCGAGCCGAGTGATGACGTGCTCGTGTGTGTGCGCGCGTGTGCGAACTGGGCACAAAGGCGCACCATCGCGGGAGGTCATGGCGTGGCCGGGGACTCGAAGCAAAAGGAAAGTGTGATTGGGAATAGCGGGTCGATCTGATGGATGCAACGAATGAGAATATCCACTTGACGACAGTTATTTCCTTCATCCGCGAGGTTGTAATTAAGTGGACGCACGAATTAGCAATGGCAGCAGGCGCCGCTCGCGGTGGCCGCCTCTGCACGATTGGTATAGCCTCCTGATCCCATCTTCGTTATGTGAAGTGGTCACTGCTCTTCAGAGACACTTCGCGCAGAATCTTGAGCGGGAACGTTGTAACTATAGAGGTTCTCGGCGTCTTTTTGAATTTGCTATGTATATATAATAATTGTAAAGGTGTTCATTAGTCACCAGCATTTGGGCTGACTGTCAGAACAGAGCACGGGCTCTCAGCACGAGCGGCGTTCCCCGAGCAAAAGTGCTGGAGAGGATGGCCCACTACAGCGTCCCTCTTTGCTGCAATTCAAGTAGTGGAGCTGCGTTTCTCAAATGCATTTGGCAGAAACCATTGACGATTGTTGTCAACATAAGCGAAATATAGCCGAACACTTCTAGAAACCTATTCGATTTCTTTGACGAATGATGCCTTTGAACGCGTACATTGGTTGCAGTGAGAACACTTAGATGTGCTTGCTGTTTCATTGTGTAATTCTGTCGAAAACAGGCATTCGTCGGCGCGTCTGTATCGGAAACATCAGCTGGCTGTGCACATACAAGTCGATTCGACAACTGTCTGTTGTCTGCAGCGGCTCGAGCACCGGCGGGGAAGGCGGCTGCCACCTCTAGACCTTAAGACGCCCCAAAGCTGTAATGCGTGTCAGCACGTCCATCTCAAGAGTTGTAATAGTTCGGCGGCGAACACGCCCTCGGTTGCTCGAAAGCACGCGCCCTTTGCGTCGGCGCCTTTGCGTCAAAGCAACACGCACGCACGCACGCGAAAGAGCCAAAGAAAGCTTCCGAGGAGCATTACTGGAAGCGCAGCAGTTTGTTGTGCTCAGTCTAGAGGCGGTGCTGCTCTCTATTGTGTCAGCGCCATGCGGTATTCCCCCTGGTGCAATTTCGAATACGAAACGCTGTTGAGCTGTGCAACCCTGTTGGGAGCGGAAAGGTTTAAGCGCAGCTCACTCACTGGTCGGAGCTTGTGTCGCCCAAGTGCAGCGTTGAAGCATCCGCTGCGACCCTTCGCAGCGTGCGCGCATCACGCTCCGCAGCATAGGCATCGCTTTCTTTTTTCTTCTTTGTTCTTTCGGGCGGGTCGCGGACGATGCGCAGGAGGAAGTAGAGGGGGGCAGCGACGATCGATCATGCGTTCGCTGATGAGCGTGCGCGCGGTGCGCCTGCGACGCGCATCAAAGCGTGTCGCGCGCAAGGACCCCCGGAACGAGCGGCGGTGCGCGTCGCACACGTGGAAAAATTTTCGGCGACTGCGCGACTAACGCGCACTATCGTCGTCGGCTGTGCGCATTGCCGGCACGTTGCTTGGCTCTACATGCAAAGTGTACGGGGAGCCTGCGGTACGGGTATATGCGGGCGCGACCGCAGTCTGCATTCCCGCTTTTTGTATGTACGTATGTACATATCCAATTGCGCGATGCCCTTGTTGTGTGTAAGTGACGTGTACGTGCAATATGGGGGGAGGGGGTACAGTATATACAATTGCGCGACGCCCTTGTTGTGTATGAATGACGTATGTTCGCATGCATGCATACGCGCTTTTCAAGGGCGATAATTGCGACTGCGAAGCATGAGGAAGTGGAGGCGTCTCTGTAAGCATGCGGAGGACAAGCATGGAAACGAATTCAGCGTCCGCGCAGAATTAATATATGACGTGGGTTCATATTCTACCTTGCGGCTAGTTGTTGTTTTCACCCACTTTCATTTCCATTTATTTATCATTTCCTCGATCCAGTTAAGAACTACGGGTAATTTCTCCCAATCTGTCCTTGGTATCATTGTTTGTTGACTTCTTGTGATATGATGAATAAATACCGGGCTCCTCGGTTTTCTTTATTCTCGTTCATTACGTGGCGAGGGTCTCGAATGCGGCAGCTTTTAGGCCTTCAGGCGTCATGTGTAGGTTTATTGACCAGTTGCGTTAATCCCTGGCACCCCCCCCCCCCTTCCTCCGAAAAAAAAAAAAGAAGTTGGCGTGGACGTCTGCGGCAGAAAGGATGTTGCACGTCCGCCGCCAAGACCGTGAGTGATGGCGCTGGCAACACTCCCAAGGTTAGTTCTGGTAGTAAAACATAAATACCACAGAAAGCGGATCGGAAGACAGCGCCGCGGTAGCTTAATTGGTAAGAGCATCGCACGCATAATGCGAAGACTCGGTTTTGTACCCCACCTGCGGCCATTTGTTTTTCAGCCCACTTTCATTTCCATTCATCTTATTTTTTATTCACTTAAGACCTACGGATAATTTCCTCTATGCTGTCCTTGGTCTCATTCTTCTTGTTGGCTTCTTATGACGAATAATAATTGGGCCTGTCAGTTTTCTTTTTTTCTCGTTCACACATACACACGAGGGCGAATCATAGAGTCCTAGCCCCTATTTTTTTACTAGTCAAAATAAGGTACATACAGGTAATCACAAATATACGCACTATTCTACGTACCTTACATTATTTTTCCACGTAGTCCCCTCACCGTTTCATAGATTTGTCCCATCCCAGCACTAAACATGACATGTCGCTGTGGTAGAATTCGTCCGGCTGATTGTGAAACCAACGTATATCTTTTGCGAACTCACAACACCACTACCTCACACTTCTCAGATCGAGACGCTTTTCCCCATACGTCGGCTCAATTTCCCTGTGGAGTTCGATGGGCGTTCGTCCCTTGCTCCGTAGAAAACGCATCACGCTTCGTTAATCGTACGCCGTGGACGTGTGAAGAGCAACCGCCATCTTCGATGGATGGATGGGTGGAAGGTAGGAGCGTCCCCTTTGAAACGGGGCGATGGCAGTTGCCACCATGCTCAGATATTTATTTTGCCTTTTATTTTTATCCGTGTTGTGTGTTATTGAATTTCTCGATTTTCTTTAAATACGTCTTCCTACCCTTTTAACCTTATGTCACCTCTCTGCTTTTGAGCCACCGAATCCTCCAATCGCCTTTTGCTAATTTCCACCGCATATTTATTTACATGACTATTATTATCTCTGAACCCTAGGGCCTCAGGAAGGGTGACTGTGGCCGCATCGACATCGGGCTTGATACCATCACATTATAGTATGAGGTGTTCCATTGTTTCTACATATTTACCGCACACACAGTACATGCGTCTTCAACAACTGACAGCAGCGCCGTGCCGCGCAGCTGCCGGCGGATAAGGCCGGGCCGGTCCAAGGAAGGTCCACAGCTGGGAACGGATATGTTGACTTCGCATTTACAGCCGTACATAACTTGGCTAAAAAAAAAAGGGGGGGGGGGGGGGGGTGAGGCAGAGACTTTCTGATTCGCCCTCGTGTGTATATATAGGACAGGTCTGCGGCTTGTAGAATTACGGTGAGCAGGTAGGTCTCTTGGCAGTGCGCTGTGCAGCCACTTGTTTAGCAGCTCTCTGCATGTTGTAGCGGTAAAATCACTTCAACGTAAAGCTTTTATTGCATAGCCTGATTCTTTACCGAGAATTTGCTCCTTTGGCTGTAGTGAAATGCTGTGAAAGAAGGAAAGGGCAAGCCTAAACATCACTGCTTTACCCTTGTCTGGAATAATCGGCGGATCAAAATAAGACTGTCATGGTGGTGCAGAGTTTCGCCTTCTTTTTTGTGCTAGGGCAGCGGTATATGCACGTGAAGCTTCCAGGTTTTACGTGATATAGATCATGAAGCTGTTGTAAAACGTTTTTCACTGTTATATCCTCCTTGGCTGCGCATATCCGGCCAATTATAGCGTTAACTTGAAGCAGCCAGCTGATAAACGATAACTTGTATTAAGTTATACAGGTTGTTACGAATGCATACCGTTGGCGACAGCTCATACGTGTCGACTGGCGAAGAGGATATAGTGATATATAGGCTTCTATTGAAGCCGGCAGGAGCCCTTGGCGGCTCTGACGATTTTTTTATGCGCCGCCCGTTACGTCACGTGGACGGCATGTGTGTCTTCGAAACGGTGTTCGCGTGCCTACTTGCACTCCTTCCGCATTACTGACGAGATTCCCAGCTCGGGATTCCCGCACGTTTATACGAGCGCACATTTCCTGCAAGGGCAGAAGAGAAACAGGCGTAGGATTCTTTAATAAGAATAATAAGACTCGAGACGCAGGAACTCGGAGCTTCGCTCGTAGAGAAGCCAAAACAATTTGTGAAGTTATTGAATTAGCCACGTGGCTCGCGCAAAGCAACTTGCACATTTCGGCTCAGTTATAGTCGACCACGTTGGAGAGGAATGCGTGCCGCGTTAGCTGTAACGCTGTATGACGTCCTAATCGCAGCAGCATTTAGTATATTCGGCGTGCGGCCATTTAAGCTGTATATATATAGAGGGGGGGGGGGGGGGGGGTCTAAGCAGTGCGTACGCCGTCCGAGCACCTGACCACGCATCGAGCGAATATGCGATTCGCGCTCTCACCGTGCAGCTCCGGTTTCTTCGGGCGAACCCATGACCTTCCTCCGAAGTCGCCTCTGTGTTCTGCCGGCGCGAAGCGGTAAGGGATGTGTGGCGACTGCTGACTAGGAGAATGGGGCGCAGTCATCGCAAAGGCGCTCGATATGCGAGGCTCTGTGAAGGCGCCAGAACTTGCACTTTTTTTTAGCTCACTCTACAGTAAAGGTCGACTGTATTTGTTCAACTAGTAAGCATACAAGTTAAGGACCGCGCAACGAGCGATAGAATATGAAATGGTTGACTTTAACGTTGAGATTAAAAAAAAAAAAAAAAAACATCGGTGTCTATTAGAGCGAACTGGGGTAGCCGGGTATTCTAGTTGACATTAAGAGGTGAAAAAAAAAAAAACTGAGCTTGGCAGATCATGTGATGCGTATAGGACTGGTAACCGGTGATCTATCAGTCTTCTTGAATGGGTGCCAATCGAGAAGGGAAGTGCAGTCGACGACGGCAGAGAATTAGGGGTGTGATAAAATCGGGTAATTTGCAGGCACAAGATGGAATCAGCTGGCTCAAGACAGGGGTAATTGGAGATCTCTGGAAAAGGCCTTCGCCCTGTTGTGGATATAAATAGGCTGATATGCTGACGTAGTGTGTATACGTTTAAGTAACAGATACGCGCCGCCCGTAACTTGCCTCGTGTTTGCACGACTGCGCTCTCGGCCGCCAAGGTTCGCTGCACGCACTGCAGGAGCCGTGTAGCGCCCGTAGTTTCCCTTCGACAAAGCTTCACGTGAGTACACGCCGACAAACCTAACCCGAGTCGGACGGTCTGTTCGTGCTTTTTTCGCGGCCACCGTGCCGTACTTTATTATCCGAGCTGCTCAGTCATGCCTCGAGAATCGATGCTGTCACCCGTCTCACGGCAGTCCTGTTACAGAAAGCGGTACCGTGGTCCGGTGTACACGTGTACCTGTTCCCTGACGTGCGGACCAATCTTCGAGATCGGACGGAACGTTGCTTTTCGGAAGAGCGCGTTGCCAGCGTTGCTCTAAATATTGCGGCGCACATGGGTATTGCGCCCCCTGCTCCCCCCTGCCACCCCCTTCTCTCTTTCTTTTCTTTCCCCCTTCGTTCTTTTTTTCTTTTTCCCGATGAGGGGAGGGGGCATAATTGAATCCGTTCCCGCTATGCTCGGACGTTCCGATTGCAACGGACGGGACGGGAAGATTGCCTCGTGCCCGAACATTTCGCAGGATGCCGATTGCGGAATACTGCAGCGCACCCGGTGTGCGCGTCTTTGTGCACGCATTTTCCGCGCGTGATTGCGGCTGAGCGGGAGTGTATTGCACGCGCGTTCCTGATGCAGCTGCCGCTGATGCATTGGTCTGGCCCTTTGCTTCCAGGGCACGCGCGAGACGCACGCGTATAGTGCGGTGCTGTACGCATGCGCCCACGGCGGCCTTCGCAAGAGACCCCACGGCGCGCGCGCGCACACACACAGATATACATACATACACTACACCATCTCGCTAAAACCGTACATCGTTGTGCAAGTCGCGGCTTGTCTCTGCCGCTGGGGCCCTGTGGTCCTCAGACGACCTTGCCGTCTGCTGCTGTGCTTCTTGAACACACACACACGCGCGTACAGACGCGCGTGTGCGTGCGTGTAATGCGGGCGCTTTCGAAACCTGGCGCTACTTTTGCCGACGCAGTTCCTCGCAGCGTCAGCGTGCCACATTTACGCGTTTCACAACGCTGAACGGTTTTAGCGAAACTACGGCGTACGGACGTGCGGCAGGCATAGAGGCAACTTTTCGTTCTTTATTTTGTTCAACCCCTCGGGCGCGGAAATGAATCCGGGCAGCGGGCCCTTTCGCAAAGAGCACCAGTGTCGGGCGGATAGCGCTGCTGTGTACGGGCGCCGCGGCCGCTCTCGATGCCTGCCTGCTGCCTTTCTGGCATCGTTGCTTGTCAGTGAAGAGGCACTCACCTTTGTCATCTTCCTCTCGTGCGCCCGCTATAGCGGTGCTCCCATTGTTCTCGATCGTGGCCCAGAAGCTTTCTCTTGTTCCCGTTTTCTATCTTCCTTTGTTATTTCTCGTTTTTTTTCCTGATTTCTCGTTTTTCAGCGCACGCGTATACGTACTCGATATGTTCTTCGTCGAGGTTGGAAGGTGAAGGAGACAGTTGCTTGTCGGCTTGTTTCCGCTGCTTTTTTTTTTCCTTATTCCATATCTGTTGGCGTCGTGGAATAGTTTTTTTATAGGACGGGCATGTGCCCGTGAAATGTGGTGGGGCAGGAGAGATGACGGGAAGGAGAGGGGAAAGGGGCACGGAAAGGGAGGGCACGTTTTCGCTCGGGGTGAATGAGGCGCTTCGTCTCGTTTCGTTCGCGTCACGTCGGAAGCGAGTGTCGGGGACGGCGCTTCTCTCTCTGCGGGGCTGTGCTCCTGCGCTATATTGTTCTGGTGCACGAAGGCGCGTGCATGGCTCCTGATTACACTCCTATGTAGGCGTAATACACTGCTTCGGAGCTCGCACTGACGGGGCCGTCTTGCACTCAGCCTCCTCGTGACCACCAGATACGCGACTGACTGTAGACTGATAGAGGACTTCCATGCGGCATTTACAGGCTCTTTCATTGATCCATCACTTGATCTCTTCCGTGTCGAAGCGCTTTGAGCCGCTCGTCCCACTCTTTTGCGGTTATGCAGTCGGGCACGTACGTCTATACAGTGTGCTCCAATTCTAAAGGGAACACTCGCATTTCAGGCTCTCGCTTTGCTTGCGTTGTAGCTGCAAGTGCCTGCTACGCTAACGCACTGCTCAGGTGTATATGAAGGTGCCGGCGCAACCAACCACGTGTCGTCTGCTGCAAAGCCAGGGACTCGCACACTTTCCATAGTTAAAAATACGCACGTATACGTGCGTGCTCTACACTCTTGTTTCCCTTTAATGCAGTGGGGACTGCACTGAAGTGTCTGCAGGAGTTGGCGGCGGCCTCTTGAGGAGCTGTAGTAACCGGTGTTTGCATTGTTCGGTGTGTTTCGCCACATGCAAATAATGAACACCTTTATACGTTAATAGGCTTACCGGCAGGTGCTGTCGTTGGTTGTCGCGACATTTATGGCGCATTTTCTTTTGAACGCAACTTCATCTAACGTCGCCTTTTTACATATGCCGCTGTGGCCGGCTTTACTAACTTGACGTACGTTAACACGACACTGCTAAGGCTCTTTAATGCCTGGCCACGACAGTAATACACGCCGTGCCGTGCGTGCAGTCGAGACCACGCTCGTCTTGAGGCGCTCGTGACCGCGATAACATTCACGGGCGCCTGCTAGAAGTATTGTCCATGCAAACTAGCACATCTCTGCTAATACGTCGCCGCGTAATTCTGTCATTATTGCACGGAAGAGAGAGTGGGCAATTAACGTTCATTTTTGAAACCGCGCGAAAAGGCCTAAATACATAGGAAAACCGGCCTTGTGTGTTTATTCTTGTGTGTCCGTCCATTTTGCGGTGTTTCAAAAAAGAAAATCAGGATAAGAGAGAACACGGAATATGAGTAGCTGGAAGCATTTCATTAGGAACGCTCGTTAAGACGCTGTTTCGAACCTACATTCGCTGACGAAAAAAAAAAAATCTAATCTACATATTGTCACGTGGTAGTGACGTATAAAGTACACAGTAGCAATACTGTGGAAGACCAAACTAACTTTTATTGGGCCAACCTGTGCCTACAAAAACAGGCTACACTTCAAGAACGGCGACAGCTGCAAACAAAGTCGGCGATCGTCAAAATCTGATCAGCGAGTCAAGCGCGTCGGCTTTTATACATCAGTCGTCAAATGTTCCAGAGTAATCGCTGGGACCCGCGTGTCTTCCACAAAGTTCTACACTATTCGCATCGCGCATCCATTACACAAGGTTCGGTAACAGACAGCGGATGGAACCATCGATAACATTCCATAAACTTCCTTACATGCAGGCGCGTCCTGCGCTGTGTGATAAACATTTGTTATGCGGTGAAACGTGGTCGCTCGATAAACAAGTACACGTGTCAATATAGAGAAGAGCATTCGCGCGCTCTCTATAATATCCTAGGCGTAATCATAGCAGCACGGCGCTCTGAAGCTTTGTTGCCTGTCTTTCTTAGGAGAGGCTTTCATACGAGTGTGTATATACCATCGTGACGTTTGTGCCCGTGCTCGTAGTGCCTGTTTCTCGCTGGCGCCACCTGCTGCGTCCTTTCCGGTCTAGTCCCTTATTGCGGCCGCCCGGACGTCGTCGTTCGTGGAGCATCCGCCTGCGACCGGACATTATACTACGCCTCTGCGATCCCGAGCGTGGTGCCGAGGAGCCGGCGACGATGCCCGAGTAGGGCGCCGTATACATGTGTAGCCGGCCGCCCGGGCTGGCGTAAATGCTTGATTGGACGGCCCGTGTCGCTCTCGGCACGGAGGACGTGAAGGAGGATGAGATGCGGGGATTCGCGTCGCGTCGGCTGGCGCCGACGCAGGATGTAGTAATGTCACCTCGGTCTCTCTCTCTCTCTCTAGGTCTCTCGTCCAGGGACACGCGGCTCAGGGTCACCAGTTTGGCGACGCGCTTTTAACCTCGATGAGCGGCACTATGGACTTGTTGCGAGTATGTAGTTCGTACGTGTGTATGAGAGAGAGAGAGAGAGGGGAAGGGGAGGGTCAGCGGAGAGAGAAATTTGCGTCGTCGTCTCGGCTCACGCGCGCTGCGAACGCAGTCTGCAAGCAGAAAAAAAAGTTTAGTTAGGGACTTAGCTGCCGATAATTACGAAATATTCGGAGCGCAGGGGTGTTAGAGGGAGCACTGAAAGATACATATATATACTCGCTAAGCCAGTAATTATATTTCGGTTCATTTTGGACGACAGTATTAAAACGTGCTGTGAATGCGACATATCGGCATATAAAAGGCGGGAAGGGTCCTTCGCTCCACATTAATTTTTTAATACGAAGTGACGGTGGTCGTTGCGAAATCAGGATTCACACAGCCGTCAATCGCCCCGTCCTGTCACCGTCACGGAACCGGCGTTCGTAATGAGAGTTTTCTCGCCGATTTCTCCTGAAAAATAGCACATAAGTGACCTTGGTTGATGCTCCTAACGTCGCCGTTACTGTCCTTTTTTTTTTCTTTTAATAAAAACTGGTGAGAAAACACTATTTCATGACAGACGCCGGTGCCGTGAAAGTGTCGGGATGGTGTGTTTGACGGCTGTGCCAATCCGGCCTAACATTATGCCGGACAGTTAACACATAGGCCAGACAGTTAACTCGAGCACCAGGACCGAACGAAGCGTTGTAACCAACTTGGTTGTCACGAAAAGTCAGGAATGTACCATTACAAAAATAAGCGTTCAGCACTGCGTGAGCATCATGCGTCGCCATTTTCTTTGCCCTTTTTTTTTTTTAACGCGATAGCGTTAAGTACCCTGTGCAGCAGGCAATCCGGCGTCCACCGTCGACCGCCGTTAAGGCGAAAATCATTCCGAACCACGCATACCCAACCATGCAGGCCCTTTGTGTAGCGCGGAGAATTGCTGAGCTAATTGAATTTGTCGAAGTGAACTACGTCAGAAAAATTGTAAAGTACGACTTACACACAACATATACAGACATGATAGCGTCGGATTGTAGTTTGAACATACGAGATGATTATGTTACGCGGAAACTCGCACAAACCCCCTTTTTCGGCGTTTATACAAGTCATAGACTGGCCACGGAGCGGCGCGCCCGGTTCCTTGGAACACCTCCAGATGGCGCTCGCCTCCGCCGCATCGCGGTCCACGCAAGAGGCCGCGTTTCTACCAGAAAGCTCACCTTCGTGCATAGTGTTCGCGGCCAGCGTTTCCCGGTAAGCATTACATAAGCTGCAGTTGCCAGGAAGCGTGAGAAGCAGTCAGGGATTTTTGAATGCTATCGCGTTCCACTCTTAAATGCGAAGCTTAAGCGTCCTCCAAATCTGTTTTTCTTTTTTTGTCAACTTGCGCTCTCTAATTCAGAGCCGTATACACGTGTCTGCAACATGCTAGCAACTTTTCATAAAAGTGCCTATAAATTTTTTTTTTAGTATGGGATTTGCTTTCATTTTTAAGACTGCTTTCCTGCAAAAAACAATCGGTTTGTATACCGGGGCATGTGCATGCCATCCACCTTTGAAGAACGAGCTTGCGCCGTGGGTCTGTTTCGTTTCTTTTCAGTAGCGTCCGCCGATAGGCCGCTGTTGCGAAACAGTAACGGTATCCTCTTTCCATTGAGGCCGCTGCTGCGTCTGCGATCTTCGCCGAACGGATCGGCCAAACTAACTTTTTTTTTTCTTTGTCGGCGCGCGATTACGTGACCGTATTCTACGCGCGCACCGAAGTAGCTCCCAATTCGGACGGCCTTGCAGCGATGCCGAGTCCAGCCAAGGCCTAACTTCGGGCGCCGGTGATATGGGAGAGATAAAGACGGCTATACGGGGCCGTCAATATATATATATATATATATTTTTTTTTCTGGAGTTGACAAATGCCCGACGCTTTCAATTAACCACGTCTTCGTCGACTCAGGGACGAATGGAAGGAATCGCATACGGATGAGTCATATAGAGTATCCTACAAAAATTAAAAGGAACTACATGGAGCTGTTGTGTACTCGGGACCTGCAAGCATGTCAGTGTTCAGGCAGCGTGGTAATGATGGTTAGTATGCCTTGGACGGCTTTGCGACTTTTCCAGCTGATCAATTTCAACATGTTGTCGCGTTGTAACAGCAATAATTCGCAATACCGCTGCGCATGCGCGCACAGTCTTGCCTTCTGCGCGTAGAAATGTACAACTTGCTTCGGAATTTTGGGCCGATGAAGCGCAGCAAGGAAATTAGCAAGAGCGTTTGAAGCTACGAGGACGATCGACGATCAGACAAGTCCACCTATACTAAGCGCCATTCCCACCGTGTAGCTGAACGATCGCATCGCCAGATTTCCCTCTATAGTAATTTTTACCCGATTGGTTGAGAGGAGCGGTGCGTGTTATGATCGAACGCCTCTCTCTCCCTCCCTCTCTCTCTCTCTCACTCACTCCTCTTTTTTTTCTGTGGCGAGGTCTGACCGTATTGCGCAGAACTATAGTGTGCTCGCGCGGAACACTTGCTGCGAGGAATGATAATTGTGATGCCGAGCGAGTCGTGTTGTGCGTACGCAGCAGTACTGCGGCCCCGGCGCCAGCCGAGAGCCATCGGTCCATCTCGCTGTCTCGGCACGTGCACCATTATATCCGCGCTCTCGTTCCCTTCCGCGTCCGTCGAAGCGTGCGCTGCGCCGGCTCTGTATACGACGGCGGCCGCTGCGCCAGCCGCTAGCGCGCCTGCTCTCCACACGTAGAGCGAGAGTGGGCCCGATTTGGGCAACAAGACGCGCCGGGCCTCTCGGGCCGCGGCTCTGTCGCGTGTCTATAGTTGCGTGCAGCTCGGAATGCAGGTGCCATAGGAACGTTGCGTTCACCAGAGGGCGCTACAACGTTTCCATATATCACCCCAACGTCGCTGACACCGGCCGCGAGGGATGCGAAAAAAAGAAAATGAAGACGCCATTTCAAACGACGACGACCCGCGTTTCATCAATCGCCTTGAGTGTTATAGGAGCGAGCTTTGCCTAGCTGTATAGCTCACGAAAGTTCGCGCTTCTGATCTCGATCGAAAACACATGGGTCATATTCGGGTCATCGGCGAATTCCGCCGTAGTATTGAATTCGCCGTCTCATTGTTAGCTCTGATTGGCCCAGAGGATTGCTAAGGCCACTGTGATTGGCTCAAAATGCCGTCGCTACAGAATTTGACAATGTGACGGAATTAGCCGATGTCCAGAGTATAGCACCCCATGTCCAGTCAAATGCAGAGCATGCGCAGTTCGATGATTTTCGCACATCGGGCCCTTTCGCCTCCCCGTTAACGATCGGAGCTGTCACGACGCTCATCCCGTCCTTTCTATAGACTTTGTGTTCTGGTGCTGCTGTTAAGTCTGGAAAGCTTCGGCGGAAGGTGCCCGTGTATAGTTTATCGCACTCGAAAACGCGTTGTTGACAGTCGGGCGCGCCATAGCGCGTTATCCCTTCTGCCACCTCTCGCGGCCATTCGGTTTGCGTCCTTTTGACGGCGTAATTAGCTCGGAGTTTATAAATCATCTCGCGATCTGCAGACGCTGATTTTAATCCGTCACCTTTATCCTGTGTAACTATATACGTGAAAACCCTAAAGGGCTAGGGCTTCTGGTTTGTTTGCTACATACACACAGACCACGCGTCGCTCATCGCGCAACTCTATAGCATGCGTTTCTTATCTGTTAATCGCGGCGGGGGTGGAGGTTGAGGAGGTGACTGCATGGCCTCTGCTTTCGCTTGCTCGGAGCATAAAACATTGGGCACGTGTATGCGCGGCTCTCGGATTAAAGGCGTGGCGTGGTCGCTTGCTGCCCGGAAAGTTCGCTTGTTTGCGTGAGACGATCGACGAGCGCGGCCTCCGAAGAAACACTGTTAGCGATCGATGAAACTCGCGCTCTCCCATGCAGTGCGCCGGTTCTCGTTGAGTCACGCTTACACATTCTATGGTTGTTAATTTAGTTGGTAAACTAATGTTCACAAGTTTATACGGCCGATAAAACTACCATCTTTGCTTCATACAGCTGTCTGCTGATATGCTATCGCTATCGGTGCTTCGCCTTTCGGGCGGAACTTCGAATTTTATTAAATAGAAACTTTCTGTGCCTTCTTTCCCGGTGTTTGGAGCGTCTGTTGTGTGTGTGTGTGTGTGTGTGTGTGTGTGTGTGTGTGTGTGTGTGTGTGCGTGTGTGTGCGTGTGTGTGTGTCGTGCAGTTGTCTCCGCGTCTTGCCGCGACGCCGCATAATGCTGGAAAACGCGATGCTGAAGATAAATGGTTTTATAACAGTTACTTAATCGCTTTGCGGGAGCTTCTCCTCACCACGATTCCAACATGTGCGGTGCATCTGCATGAGCTCGTCGCGTTCGTGCTGCAGCCACGACGTTATATCCTTCATACGCGCAGACGTATCGCGCGTGTGAATGCACGAGTACGGCGCACTGGTTTTTTTGGGAAATCGTGAAACCGGGGTGACCTGGTCGGGTCTTCGTTTTTGTTATAGTTTTCCGTTAACTCGACTGATTAATGGCGTGAGCCTAATTCCACAATTAATTGGCGCACACGTTAGCTGCGCAACTCTAAAGTGCTTAATTAGATTAAGGCTTCTGTAGGCTCAGCTGTGCGAACGGAAGCGCAATAATTTAGCTCGGCGCTGTTAACGCTTCGCTCGCTCTGTGCGTTGCCCTAATTGCCTGCGTTACTCGACGTCGTGCCATCGCACGCGAGAGCCTCCCGATAGCGGTATACCTTCACCGCGTCCACTGCCGCATAGCGACCGAGGAAACCACTATCGTGATCGCGGCGGGCATTTCGCGTATTCGTTTGGCGCGATGCGCCGCACTCCGCGTCTATTACCTTCGCACGCGGCCACGGCCCGGACCATCAGTCTTCGTAAAGGCGCCACCAGCGACCATCCGGCCGTAGAGCGGGCGGGGTGTTTTTTTTTTCCCTTATTCTTTTCTTTAACGTTTCTTCTGCGCGGTTCAACGCGGCCCGCTCCGACAGATTTTTTTTTTTTTCGTTGCTATATTTCGCTCTTCGTAATTTTTCACCTGTTTCCTTTCTTCATTACTCTCTCTCTCTCTCTCTCGCCCGCTCTCTTTGCAGGTTTTTTTCCGCCTAGAATTCTGTATTGTTGCTCCGCCGAGCTCAGTTTTGCTGGGCTTCCAAATCTTCATTTGCCTGTCCGCCCGCACGTGCGATTTTTCTTCTTTCTCCCGTTCTTTCTGATCCGCCTTCTTTAATCTTCAATGCTTGACCTCCGCCGCCGCGCAGGCCGATGTGTCTGCGGGAGTGTGCGTAAAACTGCGCCTTCGTTGGGCGTCGTCTGGTTGGCTCGAAAAACTCGGTGCAGCGCAGCTGCTTTGACGTTCTTGCGAGTGCAGTTCTGTTGTCCGCGGGCAGCGAAAGAATAATGGAAGCGAGGCAAGTCGGATCTGCGCCTTTTCCATCATCGACCTCTCCCGGCGATTTCCAGTTTCCCGTCTCCTGCGTCAACTGACTATGTATCTGTGTGCCTGCGAATTCGTTAATCTCATCGCTCATTGTTATAAATCCTCGTGGACCACGTTGAGTGTGTTTTCCTTTCCTTGGCCCTCATTCCGTTGCATCTCTAACAGACCACCGTTTATCAGTATATAGGGTAACGAGCTGGGCTGGATAGTTCGCGTACAAATTATGCGTTTTTCTGAGGGAACGTTTTAACACGTATAGGCAACGACAGAAAGGACAGAACGACCGATAGACCATCAACTGCAGGCTAGCCAGTAGTGGATGAAATAGAACGCTTTTTGATAATCTAGTGGTTGTACTGTCCTTCCCCTCTCTGTTGAAAGGTATTAAAGCAATAATCTATTTAAAAAAATGCACCGGTTATCAGTTCTGCGCTTGGTGGAGGTGGTGGGGGCGGCTCTATGAACCGTACTGCCATCCTCCTATCTCCAAACGTTACGCGCCTATCGGTTTCTGTACATATAAGCGCTCGTTGCGTGCTCCGTTATGAGATTTCTTAATGCGAAGCATTCCTGGCGATCTCGGCATAGTTTCCAGTAACGATCGACTATGTGGCCGGCACCTGTCTTTTTAGCAATTTTTGTTCTTTTCTTTTTAAATGTGGGTTGATGTGCCACTGCAGCCACTGGGTACGTTCCGTGGGGTACGTTCCGTTATTCAATGAACCTGCTTGATGCCAGCTTGAGTCCGTGTAATCTTACGCAACGTTTGCGTGATGCGGGCTGTGAGCTCGGTCTTCTTGAGAAACTTGAATTTGCTCTTCTTCGGTGAAAAGGGTTCGTGTTGCAGCTAAGGCTGATCTTGGAAGATGTTCGGTTTCGAATCGGCTCGTTCTGGTATACGATTGTCGTTCTAGTGTGCCTTACACTGCCTCTTGCCTGGCGCATCCGGTGTAAGCAGCGACTGCGACAGCTCGTCAATTAAAATGTACGTAATTATTTCGGAGTTTTGCTTCGATCGAGCAACTATGCGTAACAATCCCCCCCCCCCCCCCCCCTCAGAATGTCTTTTTTAAATAAATGTTCACCAGAAGTTGGAGAGGACAAGAACGATACTTTCGATTATAACTAACGTAGTGCATGCATACATATTCAACCTTGTTAATCGGGCATTGCTGCTTCCGAAAGAAAGACGCATTGTTGGGACATCATGGTGTTGAAACATTGACGCATGCATACCCACACAACCAGAAAAAGTCTGCACACGTGTCGTACATTATTTGTAGATCAAGATGACGTCAAGTAGAGCACGGGCGTTGTGCCGACGGAACCGCGGACCATCGCTGATGCGACTGCAATCTTGGAATGGACATGCATCGTGTATCAGCGCTGTGGTGCCGTCATAACCTCGATGCGATCAGGCATCTTCTCTGCGACGACAAACGGAGCCCTGCGCGAAAGGTCATTCATGATTTCTCGCGCGGACACGCTTGTTGCACCACGAGGCTTTGTATATAGGCGCTCCAGCTGCCACAACCTTGAGATGTGGTCCTTCTCATTCGTCGCAATATACTATCGCTGGTGTAAACGGAATGACAGGTCAGGCACCAAGAGACGCGCCCATACTTCATCGCTCGTCTACATGTATTCCGGACTGCACTTTGTCCAGCGCGAAGGCCAAACTTGGGAATGTTTGTATAGTGCGTCGTTCGAGCATGCAGGGGAGACCGTATGTACCCAGTCGTCGCGCCGCGGCCAGCGTAGTAACGTTTGCAGATTTCGGGCGTTCTCGTCACGCGATTAGCGAACGCTAGTGTCGTTGCGAATATGAAACGCGTCTTTCCAATTTTGCTTCCTCCGCGTGCTAGGCTGTGTGTTCTGGCGCTGCTGTCAGCTGTCTAGAAAGCTTCAGCGCAACCTACCTGTAAGCCACTGCGTAAGCTGCGCTGCATATGTTCTATATGATGACGTGCTCTCTGTGGCATTGCCGACTGTAATTATGTTCGCACCTTCCGCGCGGGCTACGAGGTAACGTCGCGTTCAGGCTATATATATATATATATATATATATATATATATATATATATATATATATATATACACACACACACCTGCTGGTCTCATTTTGGTGTGGGCCTGTCGAAGTCTACACCTTTTGACGTACGTCTTAATTATTTGCGTCGGCGCCTCATTTCTTTGTAACGCGCTGAGTGTGCGTGGGACTTAGGCTCGCACTGGCTGGTATCGATTTGTGCTTAGCACAGCGCGTTCTAATTAAATCATTACTTGGCGTGACCGTGTTCGCCTTCCCGCCTAGCCAGCGCTGTTCTTCGCTCGTGCGACTGTATTACGTGGGCCTTCTAGATACTGTAGGACCTCGCCGAGATTTTCCTCGGTTGTGGACTAGATAATGTGTAGCCTCGAACCGGGTGTATGTATTCCAAGAGGGTGTGCGTATGCAATCGCGAGCGATATAATTAGTGAACGGATTGTAAGCTGTTTGAATACCTAGAGAGTAAGCGCTATAGACTCGAGCGTGGGTTGGCAAACGTGGATTAACTTGCAGCGTGCGTCACCAGTCCCATAGAACAGCGACCCCTCCTCGTTTCCTCTTTGCGGATCGTCGCATATAATTTAGGGCTACGGACGCTGCAGTGTTTAAAACGCCTCGCCGCTTGCAAGAGCGCTTTGTCGCTATGACATGCAGTGTAGTGTGACAGTAAGGATGTGTGGGTCATTGGGAGGGGGAAAAAATTAAAAGAAATGACGAACTCTCTTGCGCAATGGCATTGCACTACGACCTCGAATTGCAACCTATAAAGCTTCAGTGAAAACAACTTGGCCGACGCTTCGCTTAAAGTAGGAAAGGCAAGGCCACTCACCAGTTGTGAGTGGCGCCCGTCTTGTCGTTTGTGTTCTTCTTCCTAAGTCCTGGTCTTCTGCGCCTTGCCTTTCCTACTTCAAGCATGAACCAACTAGCCCAAGCAAGAGTTCTACTTGAGCATATTGCTTCGCTTAATTTCGCGTATTTTTCTAGTATTTCGAAGCCAGAAGCAGAAAGATCAGACGTATGTATGTGCGGTATGCCCATCATTCCCGCAGTAGCCGAACAGTCGCAGCGCCACAGTTCCCTCCAATAACTGCTGTAGCAAACTTCATGGGCACAAGTGATTGAAATGAAGACCTGTGAGGACTGCGTATGACCAACGACGTCGTCGCCGTGTCAATGCAGCGACCCTGAACGGCCGCTGTCACCGTCGCAGGTGAGATGTTATGGGGGCGCCACCTCGCGTTGGAAAACTCAATACTGTAAGGGCGTTCAGGTACAAGCAGCGGTCCAAGAGGGTGACGTCGTCCGAGGTCTAGATCCGACCACGGGCCTATAACGTATACCTATAACGTATAACGGCCTATAACGTATGAAGCTTCTGTATACAGATACTATGTGAGCCATGCTTAGCCCTGCGTCCCTTTCCCTTACCCACTTCCCCGGGTATAGGTTTCGAGATTTTAGTATATTATCTCTATTGTCGTGCATATTTATTGTTGCTTGGCATTGTACTTTCGTTATAGTTGGAGCTTACCCCGCGTGTATCTTTTTCTCATTTTTTTTTTTCAGGAAATGTGAGGCGCGTTGTTGTATACGTCAAGCTCTGAGAAATAAGTTTTTAGTAGGCATATGTCTTTTAATTCAATATTTTATCCCAATATATTATTACACTACGTGATAATAAGAACGTCTTCGACCCCAGTACTGTTAGTGCTGGCATGTTCCTTTGAACAAGATCGCACTGCTTCGAAGACTATAGTGCCTAAAAATTGTTCGCATTGGGAATATTTTTCTTCAACATCTGAAAATAATGGCGACTCCTTGCACAACGTTCTGTAAGCAATACCGATATATATATATAATATGCATGCATGTGTACAAGACAGGGTCTTGCGCCAGATCCGAAGGTATAACATTCAAAAAAGAAAAAAAAAAAAGACGGAGGCCAGTTTGTGTGTGTGTGTTTTTGTTTGTTTGTTTGTTTGTTTGTTCTGTGGCTTCACAAAAGGCAGTGAGCGATCGCTGCTACTGTTCTAACTCGAATTTAGCAGCAAGACTGCAGAGATTCTGGTTTCTTCCTTTCTTCCCTGGTCCGAGTTTTGGGGTACAAGACTGGGCATCGTTGCTTGCCTGGTTAGTACGTACATTCAGTAGCCAACAGGCAGCGAAATCTCTCCAAGTCCCTGCAGCGTCTCGCCTCTCCCTCGGCATAATGTCGCGCGTCGCTTGCCTTTGCGCTCGCGCGAAAGTAATCGTCTCTTAATCTCTTCCTGTGTCTTTATTTTAGTCCGGGTGAACAAGGAGCTAGCGGACGAGCGTAATAATAACAATAATAAAGTTGACAGTCACTTTAGCATACACTAAAGAGGATGAAGGCGAAAGCGTGAGCGCTCAGGAGTCATTCATTAAATTACTGGACATTTTCATTTTAATGCGTTGTTACTTCCTATTTGTTTTCTGCTTCTTCCAAAGTTCATAAGTTCGAGTGCCTTAATTAACTTCGCCTTCATTAACGCCGAAGGCTGTGGGTTCGACTCTCACCAATGGTCGTGGGTGGCACGATCAATTTTGGTGCCATTGAATTTTAGTGCCATAACGCCGGACAACGGAAATATCGATCCTTGTGCAACTTAAGGCTTTAATAAGGTAACGTCCTGGCCTTGCGAAATGTGAGCTAAAACGAAAAAAAAAAAAAAGAGGAAACAGCGGCCAGGGGTGAATATACTCTCAAACTTGTTGGAATACAAACGGCGGTCGCTGTAACGCGGAAACGTGCCCTCCGCGTGCTCTGGGCAGCAGCCATTTTGGGGATGAGGGGGGATGGCTATGCACACTCGCGCTGGTCTACGGCGTCGGGAAGTCGACGTGCCCGTTGCACCGGGGCAGGCCTGCGCCGTGATTCACTTGCTCGGGCATTCGTCGACCGTGCCGCGCAGCAAGCGGCAGCGAGCCGCCATCCAGCCGCGCGTGAGTCCTCCTCGTCCGGCGGCGCACGCGGGATGCTCGCCAAGTGCGAACGCGTTTTTTTTCTTCTTTCTTTTTATATTATTAGCGCATGCACGTGGTCTCTCTCTCGATGCTGCTGCTGCCGCCGCCGCCGCCTCCCGGGTTCTCCAAGGCCACACTGAGAGAGAGAGAGAGAGAGAGAATGTGGGCGCGAAACTCGAGTCGGTCGAGTGAGTCGCACGCGGTCGCGTCATGCGTCGCTGGCTGTCAGTGTGTCCGGCTAAAAAGTCATGGGCGCTGTGACGTGTGCGCTTCGAAAAAAAGAACGAAAAGGAAGAAAACGAAAAAAAAAAAATCGCTTTAAGGGGCCAATTGCGTAAAGCGTTTAACCCGTGGGGGAAAAGTGGCATTTCCGACGTCATTTTTCACCGCCTAATTGAATGTCCGAACTGTCTTCTGCAAATCCTAGAAAAAGTACCCTGGTGCGCGTAAGAGTGCGCCGAATTATTCGCCACAGTGCTTGTTTCTACGCGCCAACTTCCGCTTCAGTTCCGAGAAGGCGAATTCGTCATGACGTCAAGAAAAGCACCGGCTCGCTCCGTCCCAGCGATCGCCGCGTCTGCCGCACGCAAATGCAACGCGCAGCGATTTATTTATTTATTTGAATAACGCCATCGTACCTGCCGTATTGCTGTGCAACATTTGTGAATTATTCTGTCTCATAACGTCACGGTAATGTGGATGATGCCAGGCCCAAAATTTCCGGACCAAATTTAGTGCCGACTTAAAATATCATGCGACTGTTTCCCCAAACTCAATGCTCGTTAAATGTCATCTTTTTTTGACGCGCGCAAAGTGTGCGGTAGTTTCTACCCCTTCAGAATGTATTCGCGAGTATGACACTATGTGTGCCTTGTCAAGAGGTAACTTTTTAAGCGACGGAACGAAATGAAAGCCTGGCCTGCATGCTTTATTACTCGAGGGCTTACTGTTAGCCGTGCACTCGCGGGAAGCCTTTTGCCCGTGGATAAACTTAGCTACAGATGCCTGATGACGACGGGAATAACATTGCCTCCACGCAACAGCCTGACGTGTCCATCCAGTTTCCTGCAAGGATTGCGGCGTGGTTTTCGCGCGCTATGAAACAAGGCACCGGGCGGCGCATCTTGCCGAAGAAAAGAAAAAAAAAAGTGATGGAGAAGTCTGAAGTGTAGTCTTTCTCAAAACAGATGAAGCAGCTTGCTCCATGACTTCCTGCCTCTGTACCGACATTTTCCCCTAGCTCTGGAAGATGTCGTCTGCGTTACTCATCCCCCTCCATGCACATCGTTTTACCGCAAGGCACGAGGATATACTACACAATCGGAACTCGACAACAGTAGTGTTCCAAATATGGACTTCGCTTTTCTTCTTTTTTTTTACGGAGGTTTCACGTATATCCCGCGCTTTTCCACACGGTTCCCCGTAACTTAATGCTTTATACAGAGGCGTCACAGCCATTGCGTACACGTCGAATTGCTTACTCGGGCACGTCGTCCTCTGGCGCGTAATTTGAGTCGGGGCCTCCATCGCTGTCCTCGCACTTCAGAGGAGCGACAGAAGCGTGCATAACGGGTGTCGCGCAGTATAGTTTTCGTCGTCACTTGCGACACATTATACGGGAGGTGCGCGGTGCCCCATCTTCGCTATAGCTGTCGGTTGCCGGGCGACCGTTATCTCGCCTCGTGTTCCGTTTGCAACTCTATATGAAAGCGCGATCCTGCAACCTGCGGTAAAGCCGTACTAAGCGGTAAATTTTTCTTTTTTAAATCGATATTACGCCACTTGATGTCTTCGCTTATGCTCTCCGTGTTTTTTTTTTCAACAGGACTCCTCGAACTTATAGACCGCACGCGGCAAATTTCATTTCATTTATTCAACATTAAGGGCCCGAAGGCATTAGATAAGGGGGGGGGGGGGGGGGCGTACATCAAAGTTACACAGCTTCATAAGTAACATAAGTGCACATTGATTGTAATAGGTACAAAAAAGAGAAAATTAAAAAAAAATAAGAAAAAGGGACATATAAACAGTACCAACGAGGCGATAGATAAATATTAAGACAATTAAGTTAAGTATTTAGGTGGTTATGTTGGCATTATCAAAATCGTTTAGTTTTTCGCGAAATCTTTTGAGGTCGCTGCACGAAACGATGTTATCCGGGAGTGCGTTCCAAGGTGTTACGGCATGGGGGAAAAATGAACTCCTCATCGCCGTCGTCCGGCACTTTATCACCGCCAAGGGGCGAGTATGCGATAAACGGGATGACGTTCTGAACGGGCGTTTTAAGAGGGCGTGTCCTGACAACTAAATATGCGCAGAGATATTCGCGGTTTACTTGCTGTCCTCCCTGTCCTTTTAAGGATAGCGAAGAGAGTCGGTAAAACAACCAGTGTGGCAGCCCTTGGAGCTTTCGGCGCGTGGTGTGCCTTTCCGTATGCATCTCGTTTCGAAGAACGCGGATAACACTTCGAGCACCGCACAAAGGACGAATACACGCACCCTGGAAGACGCGCACAAGGACGTCATTGTTTTTTGTTTTTTTGTTTTTTTGCCTCGTTTTCTGAGCCGTGTTTAGCCGGTGTGCGGAAGAAAATACACACCGTCGTCGAACGAACTTCGTGTACGGTTGCAGCGCAAGCTCAACCATGCAGTCAGCAACGATAGCCGGTTGTCCACGTCTCGCGGTGAAACGACGAGGGCTTGGCCATTGTTCGTCGCTAATCCTTCCGTGATTGCTTCATTTAGCCCGACGCTGCTCGCGAAGGGTATTAGCAGTAAACGACGAATGAGCTTAGTCTCTCTTGCCTTTCTTCTTGCTGATCGGTGGGCGCGACCCGCGACTTTTCGATGCACCACGTATAGTCACTGAGGCTGAGCAGAGCCCGAATCATCCTCGACAGCCGCGGAGCTGTTCCTACTCCGAGGATTAACTATCCCGACTGCTAGGTTGATGGTTAGATGAAAAAGAAAAGAAAAATTAAAAAGGAACAGCGCTCTATACCGCGCCGTGTCTATGCTCCTTGTTTCGCCCTGTCTGACTCTGAGTGCTGTCTGAGTGCTGTGCTCCTTTTTTTTTTGCTTTTTTAAATCCAGTGTTTATACTGAGTCTAGCCAACTTCGTAAAGTGCCGCGTAGGCTAGGGCTCTTGTTAGCCAATCAGTTATGGCAATCGGTTGCGTGTTCCAGAGAAGAGATGCGGGACCGCCCATTGTGCACTGCTAATGCTTCTGCACAGCTATTGTTCATTCGGCGGCAGCTATAGACGCGAACCGTGGAGCAGCCCTTCTTCTGGTTCTCTTTTATTGTTTCCTGACGCGACCGATATTTATTTCGCTGCAATACATTGGGTTGGTCAGTTGAAGTAAAGGCGTGCTTGTCCTGTCGCGAGGTTTATATTGTTGCTATACAACAGGCGCTTATGAGACACGGCGCTATGGGAGACGGACGGGCATCTGGGCTTAGTACAAGTTGGTTACCTTCTTGGTCATCAGGTGGCGCTGGTCCCGTAAATGCAGTGTAAATAAACTCGTATTTTGTGTGTGTCTTTCCGCACGTGACATTATGTTAGTTCGGCATTTTTAATGTATCCGTGGAATGGAACCGAGACGAGCGTATTGCTTGCTATCTACGTTACAGTGCTCACCGCACTTTTTTTTTTTTTTTCTAGCCAGCGGACTCGCAAAAGACAGCTTTTTTGTTGGTATCTGTCGTTGCTCAATGCTTCAGGTATAGCGGTGACACGAAACGGTATTGACGCGTCGCAGCTCGCACGCATGTTTATCGTCATATTGCTCATCGGCTCGAAGTTAACGCGAGTACAGTTCACAAACAGCGTGTATACTTCGCTTGGCACGGACTCTCTTCGCTTTTGCTTCCTGTTCTTTTCAGTCTCTACGGTATGATCCCGGTCTCTTGACATCTGTGAAACGAAACGATCTCGACGGGGTTCTTCCGCGGTGCTGACGTTTATGACGCTATCTCGTTTTTTCTTTCCTTCATTCATTTCCTTTTCTTTTTTCTTATTTGTCTCAGTGACCGCATTTAGCTCGCCGCCTCCAAAACCCATTTGTCATACTCCCTGGTCCCTCCGCCAATCTCGCGGTCAGTGTTTTTGAAGGACGTTTCTCGCGGACCGGTGGCGTGCGGTCGTGGTCCGAACCCCGAAGAAGAAACGTCGAAGTCACGCGCCCCCATGGAGCGACGCCCCACTACCGCTACTACCACTTACACCACTATCATTACCACGTGCTGCGCACAACTCGCCGCCGCCCTCTGCCAACTTTCCATCACGGAGACGTTCCATATGGTACGGTCCGCATCCGTCATTTTGCGTGACACCGCCGTGTCATACTGGACTCCGGGACGTGAAACCTTGACCGAGTATTTATACGGAGCTGGCGCCGGGGTAGAAAGGTGGTATAGGTTATAGGGGGCACACGCGCGGTGGCGGCGGCGGTCCCCTCTTGCGGCCCCGCCCACTGTTGGCTCCTGCCGTTTTTGCCTCTCGTCCTTGTTTTTCCTCCCCGCTTCCTCCGAGCTTTTGTTCTGTGCTTGGCCGCTGTTCGTCCGATTTCGCCGTCTGTTTCATTTTGTTGCTTCTGCTGCATCGAAGCACGGACATTCTTCTGTTGCTCGTTTCGTCTGCTTTCTTTCTTTTTCTCTTCTTCTTCCTTCTTTTGTCAACTGCGGAGTTTTTAAACGTTGAGCGCCAGAGACTACGTGTGCCCGACAGGGGATGATATATGGAGACGAGCGGCGAGGGACTCGGGCGCTATATACGCAGCGACTCCCTTGGCGTCATGCCAGCGAAGCGAGCAATTTTTCTTCCGCTTTTAGTGAAAGACGACGCGGAGCCCTACGGCTGTCCGGCGAGCTATGGGACACTTTGTGTTATACGCGGGCACGGCGCGCATATAAGCGGGTGAAAAATGTCGCCATCGCACTTTCTGTCGCGTTCGTTCTTTCCTCTTGCCTTGCTCCGCCGCTCGAGCGTATCGTATTGCGAGAGCAGTTAGTGGCGAACGCTGTTCTGTGCGTAGTGGCCGCGGGACATGCCTGGCGATGTCTTTACGTATATACGGGATATGCAACTGCCCTTTCGGGCTCGCCACGTGACCCTTCCCCTGTCGGACGCGCGCTGAAAGGGATGAATGTCGCTTCATTCTTTGCTAGTGCCGCTCCGTAAGCGTGCAGCTTTATTGTGTGCAGCCAACTTATGGCTGCATATCGCGTCACCGTTGGTAACGGGCAGCAGAAACGAGGTGGACCTGCAAGCGCGCCAGTTTTCGTTTGTCAACGCCTCCCGGTGATGGCGGTAGTTCACGTCGACATCTAATAATTTATAACTTTCCTCTTCTGCAGTTAGCGATTGCGTTGTTAGCGTTAGTTAGTACGTTAGGCAGAGGAGCTATAGCATTCAGTGAAACCAGCGAAGCGCAGGGGAACTGAGCGTTTTTAATAGCAGGACGATTAACTTCGTGTGCGTTCTTGCTCTAAGGAGGAAAAAAAGAAAACGCGTTACCAGTCCGGACTCGCCACATCCAGCGTGAGATTTACGGGAACACACCTAACTTGTATATGATGTACTGTTCCACATTTTGAGTACAGAATCTGTTTTTGCGTTCCGAAGGGTCCTATAATACAAAATTTCTTCGTTCACCGTATCTCCAAACTGCGCCTTAAAATTGTGCGACGCCTCGGCTCTTCAGCGGTAACGATCGAGAGCTTTTTTCTTTCTTTCCTCCTCAGTTTCCATTATTCCTCCGAAACGTATATACGGTAGCAGTCATTTCTCCTGGACGCGCGCCAAGCTTCTATGTCCTTATACCACTACGCTTCAGCTATGTCTGTCGATGAAGTAAATGCGTTTGCGAAAACAAATATTCTTTTTCTCGTTCCTTTTCTACGGCGTCGTAAAACGACGCTTTCTCGTCTCACGTATGAACCGGCTGGCTGAATTGAATACTATACTGGTGGCCTATGTCTGACAGTGTTGTTGCATGCAGTCGCCATGCTTTTATGGTAGCTTGTTGTATCATGTGCATGCTATGTGCGTGGCATATAGCATGCATATTCTTAAATGTATGTGGAACCTCGCGGCGAAGGCGACGACGACGGCAAAAATTCGGTGTGTCCATATAATTGTTATCGCAATAATATATACGGAACGTCACGGCGACGGCAAGAATTCGCTCGGAATGTCCCTATAATTGCTATTGCAATAAAAATCAAGATGAAATGTGAAGTCTTGCGGGGAGTGTGTACGTTTGATGAAAAAGGAAGGACTCACTATTAGATGCCCGGACAACTGAGGAGCTCGTAAATGATAAACAACTGCTTCCACTTACTTGGGGAACTATGGGAACAGAAATACTGAAACAAAAGGTGTTAACAGTGGCGCCTACAGTGTTCGCTGAAGGACACGAGTGATACTGCAGCACCGCACATTAAATTAAAGGGATGCAGACGCACTGAGACTGGCCAAATAATAGATCGTATACCGAATTCGTATTTAGGCTGCCTAAAAGCGAGTCTTATTGAATGACTGCGAATTATTGGACAGGACTTACCTTCTCAGGAACTGCCCGTCATGCCCCCCCCCCCCTCTCCTTCCCTGTCAAGCTACTGGTGCGAGGTCGTGTCAGTCCTACTTTAGCACGTTCCTGGATGATTAGGCAGCATGCGGCGCAACGTACAGTCACCAGCGATTTGAGTGTGATCGGCTGCTCGCAAAACTTTCGTACTGATATCTGCTTTCTGGCAACAAACCAGCCTGCGCCGACTCGAGAAAGTGACAATGCAGGACGGGCTGTATGGAGTGACAGCTGAACAAGTTCATTTTGTTCACTGCTTCACGGATAGAAGCAGTCTTAATTGGGTCACACTTTATGCCGGTTAACGTCGGACTAAACTGGTTACCTTCATAAAGCCGGCGACTCTTCAAGCACGAATTCGACTTTTCTTTTTTAATCGTGATTCACATGGGTATAAGTCTATATTTATAGCCGTACCGTATGTATAGCCGGCACCGTATCGGAATGGAGCGCACCTGTAGGCTTTGCATGGATTGCTGCTCTCTCATCCGCGTGGTCTCTTCTGTTCTCATGTTCGTGCAGGTGAGCGACACGCAGTTCATATGACATTTCAGCAGCAGTTGAAGTTGATACAAGCGAAGTAAAAATTCATCGCGGCGAGTAAGAGACCTTCGTCAGCGAGAATATCCAAGATGATGATGTTTACATATTAATAATGGCTACCTTCTTGGGCCTTATATGATAAATAACTGTTTCCGCTTAATGTGAACATATACAGTAACTCTGTACATTGGACGTTCTTGTCGCGCCACGAGGACACAGTAAATATTTTCAAGATGTCCGACAGGAGCGAAAGGGCGCTGCCAGCACGTGCGTTGAAATTTAACCCGCCGTTGTAGCCCATTGGCTACGGCGTAGTAGCGCTTCCGAGCTCGAGCTCGAGGGTTCGATCCCGGCCACATTCCGATGAGGGCGGGATGCAGATTGCAAAAAAAGCGTAAAGCGTGCAGACACGGACACAAGAGAAGAGAACAACACGAACGCCGTGGGATGCAGAAACGCTCGTGCAAATTGCGTTTAAGAACGCACGCTAAAGAACCCCAGCTGATCAAGATGAATAAGGAGTCCTCCACTACGGCGTGTCTCGTGATCAGATCGGGGTTTTGGCACGTAAAACCTCAGATATGTTGTTGGTTTTGAACGCGACAGCGTTAAGGAGCTCGTGTCGCAGAAAAGCCTTTGTCGTCGGCGGCGTTGGCCGTGAGCGATAAATACCGGGAGGCACTTCATAAATAAAAAACAACTTGCAAGATGGGCTGGGTGGGAATCGAACCAGGGTCTCCGGAGTGTGAAACGGAGACGCTATTTTCTGGAAAATATTACTGTTTTTGTCGTGGGTAGAATGTGGCGAAGTGTCGTCTTACTGTTCCTCCTTCGAGGATGGGATGGAGGAAGTGTGCGAGAATGCGAGGCACTGCTCCGTGCGCGGTAGACACGCCCCGGGGGCAGGGTTTTTCTCGTGCGTGTCGCACTGTAAGTCGGGCGCTACTTTTGGTCCGGGGCAACGGCGGGAGGGGAGGAAGGGGGCACACGCTCCGGGGCGGCGTTTCGACCGTGGAAATACCTCCCCGCGTCATCGCATGTGCGCCGAGGTCCCGCTCTACGTCAAAGGAATCCAAACAGTGCAGTATACTACGTGCGTGGGTCGTTCATGCTACTTTTGGCTGATAAAGCTTATTTTCGTGAAAAGCATTACCTTCCCCCTCCTCTCTCTCTTCTCACAGGTACACCGTCGCCCGATGTCGTTTACTATACATGCAACGTCGGGTCTGTCTGATTTAGCGTTTCGCACCGTATCTGCGTGTACGAGTGCATGAATCGCCGTGCGTATTTGAAAATGCACGCACGTATACGCCTGAACAGCGCTTCCCGCGGGTAGGCGCTCGTGCTTGCAGTACGTTGTACTATATACAGGGTGATCACTGTTAAGCGTTATGGAATTTTTAAGAAATCGCGTGTTGCAGATAACATTATTCTAGTCCTTGGGCTGGATTGTTCAGAGAGACAGACATCACTTGCATGAAAATATCGAAGCACATATTTAACTAATTAACATATAATCGCTAATTAAGTTATTAATGAATTACTTTATGGCACATATTGAAATTTATAAATTGTAGCCGATGTGTTTGTCAGGCGTATCCACTTCGAACGAATTTCCAGAATGACACCAGTTTGGAGGTACGCGCCATCAAGCTCGCAGTAAAAAAATTCACTGCCGGTTCGCGCGCTTATTATTATTATTATTATTATTTTTTAACCAAGCACTCGTTTATGCATTGAAGCACAGAAGTAACTGGAACGCCCCCGTATTTCGTCCCACACTTTGGGAAATATCTCGAAACTGTTGTCACCATTGAAATTCATTTCAAGTGGATACGTCTTGCTAGCTCACCAGTTACTACTCGTTGATTGCGATATGTACCGTAAAGTAATTGATAAAAAGTTAATTAGTCAATCTTTGTTAATTCGTTATGTTTCAATTTCTCTGCTAGTAATATCCAACTCTTCAAATAAGCTAGCTCAACGACAAGAATTATGCTATCTGCAGCAGGTGATTTTCTGAAAATTCCGTAAGAGCTTGGAAGTGATCACCCTGTATATACATATTAATTGTACACCCGTGAGCAAAAAAAAAAAAAAAAAAGTATGCGGACCACAGGGTCGCCGAAAAAACAGAATTTCTACGTAATTAACGGGCATAAGCGGACACTGACTAATGCACTAGAACATTTGCAATCCCAAGTTTGGACTGCCGTCTTTAATTGCTATAGTTTCGTTCACAGACAGAGGAGAAAATGAGTTTTATCGCGCAATTCTTGGCCCGTATACTTTTGCTCACGGGTGTACGTGTATGGGAATCGAGATTAGCCTAATATAGTCGTATGGAGACAGTGAATCTGGAGCCAAGTCCGTGTTGTGCCGTATGACGGCTCGGCGCCGATGTGATCAGTAGTGTCACATCGCGCTGCGTCACCGAAGTTGCAGCCGATAAACGCTTGTCGCGCAAAACGTAAATTGTAATTCCGGTTGGCGCAGTGGCCAAGCAGCTGCCTAGAATTCGGAAACTATAGGCCAGCTGTACAAAGCCGCGCTAAAGTTACGCGTTTCTATCGGCAACGGAGCACTGCTGGTGTGGCGGATGCCTGTTCGCCCCCCGTTTCGCTGACATTTGTGGCGTAAGGAAGGAATATGAGAGGGCTCGCAAAAACGAGCACTGATAGCTGCGTCTAAGTGCTACACGCGTGCAGGAATTCCCTGCCCCCTTTTTTTTTCTGTGCAGACGTTTAAAGCTCGAGGTAATGTTAATTCAAGCCGTTTGCGTCACCACGACGCCGTTATCAAGCCGTGCGCAACGTTTGACGGCGGCAGCGGCTGAAACGTTTTCGTTCGTCGCCTCGTCTGTTTTGGAGTGCTGCGAGTGGGACGCGAAACGAGCGGGCGAGTCCATGGGCAAGGTGAAGAGAAAAAATTTTGAAAACTGACGATGGCCGCCGTGGCAGTTCTTTAGTACCTTAATTGCTCTGTGTTGACTGCCGGTAATTGTCATCGCTGCTACGCTGTCAATGCATTCCTCGCTTATTACCATGTCAACGCATCTGTCCGTTGTCACAGAGCCTGGTTCGAAATGCGTAGCCGTACTTTAACGAAGCCCTTCGTTTTTTTTATTACTTTTTTCCCCCCACCGTTCTGTCGCGGGGACCCCGCAAGCTACGTTCTTTTTTCACCCTCTCTCTCTCTCTCTCTCTCTTATGTCATCGTTTCATAAGTGGTTTCGTTGGCTTTTCTTTCGGAATCATTGGCCGAAGTCCTTGCGTTAAGTTCTCGTTTCGTCATTATCCTTCGTGAGGGTTCTGGCCGTCCCAGATTCACTACTCTCGCGGTAACGAAGAGTGAAGAACGTCGCTGCTGACTTCTTTCCTTCCTGTTAACGATATCGCACATGCGAGTACGTATTTGCGCTAGCGCTCCTCAGTAGCGTAATAAATGAGGCAAACAGGATAAAGGAAACTTTTTAGTGACCTCCGCTATCGGCCGACGGAGCGGTCGCCGTGAACGGTCCGGTAACCGCCTCCGCTCGCCCATTTGTGTAATATATACGCTACGCCGAGTGTTTGCTTTCTCCGTCAGGCTCGCTGCTGCCATGACGTCAGCGTATATTGTGGACACCTTTTCCGTCGTCGCTGTGCCGTTCTTTGACGACGTGGAGACGGAAAGAGAGAAAAAGGCGTGGAGTAGAAAAGGAAAAAAAAAAAACGCAAGTCCGAGCGAATGTTTTCCGAGCACTCCTGCGCCTATGCACGAGCCATCATGGCCGCATGGCCGCACGCCGTTACACGGAAAAGTAATTCAAGTGTGCCTTCCGCCCCTTTCTGCCTAGCAGACCTCTTCCTCGGGCTGCCGCAATTTCTCTTTCCTTCTTTTTTTTTTTCCTTTCCCGTGTCTTATATATTCTCACCTTGTACGCTCGCTCGCTTGCGTCGTTTTGACGCAGGAGCCAACAGGTTGCTGACGTGCTGCTTCCATAAAAAGAACGTCCCCTCCGGGAGGGAGAGCGAATATATATCTCGTCCCAGAGGTCGTCCCCGTGGCGGCGTGTTTACGAATGTGCGTAGTACGCGCGCGCGGATCACGTTACCTGACGAGAGATGGGCCGGCACCGCTGGTCACTGCATACATCGCGTGTTATCGACATCGGCCCGTAAACGCGCCGCTGTCCCTATTTCTTTCCAATGCCGGGTCTGACGTAGGACGGCGGTACGCTTCTATATACGCTCGTATTTATACACTCGTATTTACACACTCGTATATATCTTAGTGAAGCGCACTGGAGTGTTGTGACGCCTACGCGGTGCTAGGTGGAGCGTTGCATAGATGAGAAATGCCTTCCTCTCCCTAGGTACCCTCCCCCTCTTTTGATTTCGGGATGGATAAGGTAGCCATTGCTCATGATGCGTGTGAGGCACGCGGACTGTATTGTGGGAAGTCGCTATATTCAATTTTGCCATCAGCTTCGGGCTAGTTTGCACAGATTGAAGATGTTGGGTAAAGACCTGATGTAATAATGGAAGAAAAAAATGGGGAGGGGGTGAGAGTCGCTACGTAATAGCAGTTTTTGAGAAGCTGTGCGGATGTTCCTTTGCTCCGTACTTTCGCATGCTCCTTGTGAATGGCGTCACTGGTTCGTCAGAAAGTAGCACAGCATATAACTTATTTAATCTTTCCTGTTTTCTTTTCTTTTTTTTTCTTTTTTCAATAATGCTCATGGACAGTGCACTTGTCGTCCATAGCGAAGCTACCGAAACCTTTTCCTTCATTCTCACATTCATATTCATTGGTTTTCGAGATTCATTACCTCAAAGTAAATCATGACAAATACCGTCAAACTTGCTACAGGCTGACCTACATAAACAAATGGCAGCCTATAGACTAATGTCAGTGATCTTCAAGCTTTCACTGGAAATTTCATCTGTCATTCTCTCCAATTATTTGGTACGGTTTTGCTTTGAATAACGGAGCACATGAATACAGTCGTGCCTAGAAATTTTCACCACTAGATGTCGACACATATAGTTTAGTTTAATTCATAATAGTTTATAAACCTAAGTTGCTGGGTTAAATCAGGGCCAAATCTGGACATCTGGCAGTTCGTTAGTGTATCATTGTCAGAACACTTAGTGGAAAAGTTTCAGGCGCAGACAGATTTAATTCTATGGCATATTCACCACTTAATTTGAGGAGGAACCGGCTTCAAATGTTTACCGTGAACAAAAGTTGCATCCTTTTTGAAAGTGCCTTCTTCTGCTTCACATTGCAGATCAATGGCCTCACACACGTCAACGTCCCAGTGATGCTTATGCCAGATGACTTCAAGGCCTTCACCAAGATCAAGGTGGACAACCATCATTTCAACAAGTAAGCATGCCTGGTGTGCAGCACAGCTCGAAGCGTGTTTTCATTCTGGCACGGCACTGTCATTGTGCAACTGGTGTAGCAAGTAAAACGTCCTCTTGTGTGCTCGCCCAGGGAGAACATGCCAAGCCATTTCAAGGTTAAGGAGTACTGCCCATTGGTGTTCCGAAACCTAAGAGAAAGGTTTGGCATCGATGACATTGACTTCATAGTAAGTTACACACTTCCTTTCTTGTGCTGCATTTTCGTGTATTGACCACATGCCACACAGTTATTCTAATTTTATTTGCTTTGGTATTTCAAAGTGTATCATATAACTAACTAAATTTTAGTGTTTCCAGTATTTATTTTCCGAAAAATCGACATAACTCTTTTAAATTTCCATCTAAACATTGTATTAGTAACTTTCTTTAAGTTTTCTTTTTCAGCAAATATGTTTTTCTTGATAAATTTACTTGGCCTTTTTTGGTGAATAATTGCTTGTGCAATCAATTTTACCTTGACCTCACCATGGCCGTTACACTGGGAGCGCGCGCTGTAGGCTAGCAGACTGCATCTGTCACCATCTTAGCTTTTTGGTAAATTTGCTTTCACTGACCCTTTCAGTTGAACCTGAATTCCCAGGAAAATAGCATACTTTCTGTATATTTTTTTACGTGTTTAAACTGAAAATGCTGATTCCTATATATAACTGAATCCGTTCCATGTTTGGTTGTATATAGAAGAGGGGCTGCTTATAATGCATATCGCTGCGCGTCAGAGAGGAAGACACTGGCTTCTATGCTGGCAGGCATTGGAAGGCAAATGCAGTCAGAAAGTATTATTTTGGCCACAATGTGTGACCACACAGCATCAAAAACAGCTGCGAGAGATGTAACCTGACTAGACTATAAACATGGAGGAGACCACTGTATGTGGTCACTATATATACGCATCCCTTCTTCCTGTCTTCATCATCTTACATCACCACCACCCCCTTTTTTTTAGTCCCCTTTCTTTTTCCCTATGCAGAGCAATAGCCAGACTAATTCGGACACTGCCTTTCCTCTAATAAATTCCACTCTCTATTTTCCTTTCTTCAGGTTATTCAGCCATATGTAGCTTATGCCGAAGTGATTTGCTCAGCACTGCTGTCATTTTCTTTCAGAACTCCATCACCAAGTCACAGCCAATAGCAGTGGATTCGACTGGGCGCAGTGGGGCCAAGTTCTACCAGTCGTATGATCGCCTTTTCATCATCAAGACTCTCCTCAGTGAGGAAGTGGAGCAGATGCATGTTCTTCTCAAGGAATACCATCCTGTAAGGCTGCAGTTTCGGAGCTCAGTTTGCATTCCAATTGTTGATCATTGGCAACTGCATTGCCACGATTTCTTTTTTGAATATTGTATCCTTGAAGTGGCTTAAGATCTCGTTGCCAAAATAGCATGTTTTGGATGCTCTTAGTATACCCTTAGTCGTAAAAGGTACATGTAGACAAAGCATCACCATTCTTCTTCTGTTTTGTTTTCTTCCTCATCCTGTTATGGAAAACATAAAAATGCAACGGAAAGAGTTATGTAGCTCGCACTGTCTTAGTTTTAAAGCTGGTAAATATTAAGTTGGGTATCACCGAGTTGAAATCATTAGTAATTCTTCTGTACATGTCGTTGTTACAGCTGTGTTGCGTCTCTATAGAGTGCCGGTCTATTTCAAATATTTTACCTAAGAAACTGTTGTGTACTGACAGATGTTGCTCAGCCTCTTTGGCTACACTGGATTTACGTTACCTATTTGCAGTGCTAGTTGCTGCACTTCAGTTTCATTACATTGGGCACCACTTCTTCAATAGCTATTGAAACACTTAGCAACACTTAGCAGTAGTAGCAGTATAAGTGATTAGAAAGTTGGTTCACGTACAGTTTCGTGTATTTCTTTGTATCCATTTGTATCCCACTTATATTGAGAGGAAAATTTCAATTGTATTGTGATGCCTTTATAGGAAAGTGCTTGGGGCCTCCAAAATCATTTGTTAAACAGGTCACTTCATTGTAAAAGTCACGCACCGCACAGATCACAATACAACCGAGACAGAATTATTCTTTCATTATACCAATCATTTCGTTCTGGAGACTTTCGTTCTAGAGGTGCTCGACTGTAGTTTAGACTGCTTAGCTAGTCTTTAAAAACTGAATTTCTATTTCTTTGACAACAGAAATTTAATGTTAGCTCAGAAAATGAAAGTCAATTTTCTTAATTTTGTGCTTAAACCGTGGTGTCAATTATGTTGGTGTAATGTTGCCAATTTCATGGTTTTCTTTATTGTATATTTGTCAGCCTCCATGCGTGGAAAGTCCCCAGAAGTTGCCAGTTTGAGTCCTTGCTTGTCAGTAGCTTACTAATAAAGATTACACTGCACTAACTAGCACCCAACAGACACTCAAAATCTATGGTTTTGCTGGAAGCAAGCGCACAAATTTCAAGGTTTGGTCTTTCAATTTTGCATCCTTTCTGGCTTGCCCGGTGTCTGCTCAAAGTGAAATTGAACTAATTGTGCTTAAGGAAGTGCAATCTACCAATCTTGGTTAATTCAGTTTTTCTCTTAAGTGCTCCTTGAGCTCTATATTACATCAAGGAAAGTTAGAACAAATTGTTGACTTTTGTTTTGTGGAGAATACATTTGTACAAGAACATCAATTAATTGTTATTTGAGATACGATTTAAACAGTACAGTAATTAATTGATTAGTAATTGGTTCTCTGAACTAATCATAGCTGACTAAGTCTCTCCAGCATATCAAAAAGCACCTCTATAGACCCAGCACTAAGTTTCCTGGGCTTAAACCAGAATTCTGAGGTTACAAAACAGTGTAGCAGAAGTGGCACATGGGGCATTATCGGGTTAATGCTCCTCCGAATACCACGAGTAATGCAGCTGCATAACTACAGTATCATTATCGTGCATTGTGAGCACCTAATAAATGGCAGTGAAATTAACATATGTTCTCACGCAACCATTTGTTGCAGGAATCATTGAGAGGGTATTATTCGAATGCAGTGAAAGGGCGGCACTGCTTGTCATTTAGGAGAGTGGAGGGAGAGCTCCAAGTTGAGACATGTGTGAGGGTTCTCACAAATGTGCCAACGAACTCTATTGCAACTTTCAGTATGTGGTGGAGAGGCATGGGAAAACACTGCTGCCGCAGTACCTGGGAATGTACCGACTCACCGTCGAAGGAGCAGAGACCTACCTCGTTGTGATTCGCAACATCTTCAGCAGCCACTTGAATGTCCACGTCAAGTATGACCTCAAGGTATGTATCTTTCTGGTACCTTCACTCCCATACCTAGTCCATGAACTATCAAAACCAAGAAATCAGTAGACATGGCAACACTTAGTTTTTTTGTTAGCTAGCAGCAAAAGCTGTGGTATTGAATTCTTCTCATCTATGACATTATGGCATTTGTTTCAAGGCAATATTCACTCGATTTAGAGCGCAGTGTCTTCCAAGCGTTTATCTGTAGCCCTCGCAAGAAGAATTTACTTTGTGCCAGCTTCTGATGAAGGCAGTGATTGAATGAAAAATGGAGTGCAATTACTGATTTCAGCTTTGAAGTGACAAATGAGGATATAGTAGCTTTCTATTTCGCAGTCTCTTGGAGATTGACATTTGGCAGTCATTTCTTCCATAAATGCAGTGTGCACTGGTAAATGATGAAAATGCTATTTCAATCTTCTGTGCTGAGTGCTGAGTTGATAGACAGGCAAACTTATGGGGTGTGTGCTTGAAGTTGCTGACATTAGTTTGGTTTTTTCATGACCACTGTTTTTAGATGCTTGTGTTCTGTTTAGACTAAAACATTTATCTGCACTGTGTTGACCTAGATTTTAGTTTGATTGTGCCTGTTAGCTGTAGATTCTTTTTTCCTGGATGTTGCCCTTATGAAAAGCACAGTGTGTGGTGACGTGTATGTATGTGTGTGTGTGTATTAGTATAGATGTGTAGCTTTTAGGTTATGTAAAATATCTAGCTCCAATCTTATCTGTGCTTTTTGATGCTTCAAGCACATGCAGTTGTCGCATGTATTAATTCCTGGAGCTGCTAGAGTTCCCATACTTCTGATTTAGTATTGCAGTGTTTGCTTTCTAGTAGGCTGTCTTTCCTGTGGCACAGTGCCTTGGAATTCTGTAGTTCAACAAATATTTAGCTAGTTAATGAGTCTGCATGCGAGGTACAGTGAAATGCCTTTATAACGAAGTGCTTGGGACCTCCAAAATTCTTTGTTATACAGATCACTGTTGTAAAGATTGTGCGCCATACCACTCACAATATCATCATCATCATCAGCCTGATTACGCCCACTGCAGGGCAAAGGCCTCTCCCATACTTCTCCAACTACCCCGGTCATGTACTAATTGTGGCCATGTTGACCCTCCAAACTTCCTAATCTCATCTGCCCACCTAACTTTCTGTCGCCCCCTGCTACGCTTCCCTTCCCTCGGAATCCAGTCCGTAACCCTTAATGACCATCGGTTATCTTCCCTCCTCATTACATGTCCTGCCCATGCCCATTTCTTTTTCTTGATTTCAACTAAGATGTCATTAACGCGCGTTTGTTCCCTCACCCAATCTGCTCTTTTCTTATCCCTTAACGTTACACCTATCATTTTTCTTTCCATAGCTCGTTGCGTCGTCCTCAATTTAAGTAGAACCCTTTAAGTAGAACCCTCACAATATAGGCCAGTTTAATCACATTCAATAAGAGAATGCTTGTTTTTACATAAATTCGTGAGACTTAGTAAAATAAGACACAAAATTTTTCGCGCACACTTTGTCTGGTAGAAAGTGCAACTACAGCCAACCTTATTGCAACGAGGTTCATTGCATGCTCCACGGTGAAACGTGGAAGCAACACAAGGTAAAGCTGGAGATCATGGAATGCCGTTATCTCCTCCCTTGCCGTCAAAATTCTCGGTTTGTTTACAGGCTCTTCATCACTGTTGCTTTTGTTGAAATTTGTGCCCTTTTCACCCTAGATTGCTTTCAAGGCATTGTCAGTTATGATTGCATAATCACGACGTCAACTGGGACAGATTCGTCAGCCATCGCACCCACTAGTGTGTTATAACGAGCAGCGTATGAGTTAGCAGGCACATTTGTTGTACAGGCACATTTTTGTAGTGGTATGTTGCAGAGGCATTCGTAATACATATGAAAGATAGGAATTCGGCCAACGCATAATCAATTCTTCCTTATACAAGTCATTTCGTTGTGGAGGCATTCAACTGTAGTATGAAGTTTTGCAGTGTCTTAGTGGTAAAGTAGAGTCATCTTATGAGATTTTGTAAAAAGTAGCAATGAAAATGTTCGTAAAAAAAAAACTGCGTAATGGAATGATTATCTGTCAACTGCGTTTTTTACAGCTTATTGATATTATCACTGGCCATTATTATAGACAAAGTGCAAAAATTCTTTTTATAGTATAATATCTTAAGTACTATGTGAACTATGCATTCTGGTAGTCCTTAGGTGTCCTACATGCATTACTTCATGCAGGACAGTATAGGTAGTAAACTTTCAATTTATTGTCGCAATATCTCTTACTAAAATCACCAAAAGTTAATATTTCATATTCTTTATCATATCTTGCACTAAAATAATACCTTTGCTCTTATCCTCTGCCACTGTGCTGTCAAATTTGCTTACCAGCACCTATCATGTTTAAGCATTGTAGTAACGACACATATTGACAAATATTTTTCAGTTTTTTCAACTTTGTTAGACAACATACCCAATGATGATGGTATGAAGCTTCAGTATACATGGCACACTTGTTTGTTGGCAATGCCCAAATCTGGTCAGTGGCCTTTTCTTAATGACATAGAGCACCCCATCACTTCCTTATGGCTCCTCTTATTTCATTATGAACACTCATTATGTTGAAGTGGTCCTGGTGTTGCCTGCACATGCTAGACAGAGCTAACTAGCGGTGGCTGCACTGGTTTACGACAGCACATGATCTCTGCCCTCTGCACTTCTCCTACTCACACAAGTTTTTAAATGATTAATTGAAAAGAGATAATTATATTTTCACATTGAATGTAGTGAGGTTTCATACCATGATCAATGGGACAACCAGTTATCTTTAAAGGAAAAAAGAAAGGCAGAAGCTATTTCAGTACATTTTTAATTCAGTACATTATGAGAAAAGTCAAATACTATTCATATGCACTGAAGGACAAGGCTTTAATATATCGCATACAAATTTACAGGTTGCTGCTAATATTGAGGTGTTGTAAAATGTTGCACTTAAATTTAAAAAGATCGAATATCAAATAACACACGTGGAATCATTAAATTTAATGCAGAAGCAAGCATACAGTCAAGCAAATGACAGGAAAGAGGCATGTCAGTCCTTTTACCAATGGACATACTGTATTTCACTGTATAGAAGATGCAATTATTTACCACTACTTGCATCATTTTAAGGGGCACTAAAGACAAACATTGAATCAATCTATATATTAGATCAATTCTTTTAAACTTCAGATTGGACCTTTTGTACCAAGAGATGACATAGTTGAAGAGAGAATCTCATCTGAAGTGTCTGCACATTCTTTCTGCAACTGGCAAATGCCTTTGACGAATGGTCTCTCTCAAATAAGCTGTGCTGGCAGTCTGGGGGCATGATCTGCGGGGTGTCACTGCCTGCTTATTAGTAGAGGCCTACCCAGAGAGCGTTTCGCACAGCTGTGACAGTGTTTGCAGAGCAGTGCAGAGGCATAGACCAGTAAAATATTTTGCAGAAATACCCAGTGAAATTGGCCAGGCTGCACAGTTTCATGTTCACACGCAGCAGAAACATGACTTCGTTATTGTCAAGGGCTTGCCAATTACAAACAAAACATCTTGCACCCATAGGCGCTGGTACCATATTCTTATGTCATTTCTTGCTGAGTTTATCATTCTGTCACTTTAAAAAGTCCTTTCTTCAGTTGGACGCTTGACTTAATATTTGCCTTTCGTACCCCTTTAAAATGCAGTGCTATTCTCGTGGCCTTCACTGCTAGCGCCGCATTAGGGACAGCGCTTGCATTCTTGTGTGTGCTTTCCTTAAATCTAGGCCTTTTGAACATTAGCATTGGCTTTTCTTTTTTTTTGGACAGCAGTAGTGAGTAGAGGCTATGGTGCTTTTCTAGTAGGTTTTTGATGAGGAAACGTTTTCAATGTGAAGGGGTACCTGAGCGCTAAGCCTCGCCCGTTGTTAAAGCACAGGTCGTCATCTGGCCTTATTCAGGTACGTGAGGAATTACACATTTCTTGCACAAGATGTGTGGAGGCTTTTTGCCAGAGCAGCTTTCAGTCCTGTGGCGCTTTCATTAATAACTTGACGTTTATACCTGCACAGTTGTAGAGTATTGACGCTTAAAGCGTGAATTTGCGAATGAGCTTTTTGTTAACCACCATAATGATGAGGATGGATAAAGTTCACTTAACAAAGTCGGACCTAATTAGTGACTGCATTGCAGTAGTAGTGACACCTCTAGGATGTACGAGTCAGAATGCATGCACTCACTGCTGCACTGTGTAGGCTTTGTGTGTGCATAAGCCATGTGCACATAGGCATGCTGATGGAGGGCTTTATTAATTTTATTAGTGGTGTCTTTAGTTTGCTTGAGATGTCCAGTGTCACCAACGTGAGGCTTGCCGGCCCTCTTCTCACAAGTATGGGCTTAAAGCAGCTTCGTGTTGTTAATTGTCTTCACATGAATACATTGGCCCTGCAGCGTTTTGCAGAACATTTTGTTAAGGAGCCCCCTGGCTACACAGTTTAGTTTGCTTTTAATTTGGCATGTTCTAACTTGTTGTTCACTGATGCCACCTGGCTTGAGGTGTTGAACTGCATTGACATTGCCCAGCACACAAAGCCTGTTCGCACTCTAAACACACTGATCATTACAAAAACAGAACCTTCTATTCATGAAATTAATGAAAAGGGAAGGGCAGTCACTACGCTGGTGTCAAAATACTGTGTCATTACAGTCAAGTATAGCAGTATAATGGGCCACTGATTTCTTAATTCACTTGCCTGTGTCAAACAAGTGGGTGGTTTTTGCTATTGCATGCAGCTGGTGTGATGACTACTACTCATGGCACCACTTGCGTTGCAACCCACATCCACTCATACCCACAACTTGAAAATTAGCTTATTTTTACTCTGAATGTACAATGTTTGGCACAAATTATTTTCTAACAGGAGGTGATTCTGTCCAGTAGATAATCACACACTTATTCTTATCTTAGTTGTTAATATGAGGTGGGTTGATGAAATTAAGAAATTCACAGGCACTAGCAGTTGGCGCAGGACAGGGCCTTCGTCCTACAGTGGACATAATATAGGACGATGATGAGGATGAGGAGGAGGAGGAGGAGGAGGAGGAGGAGGAGGAGGAGGAGGAGGAGGAGGAAGATATTAAATATATGCAGCTGCATTGTATTGAAATTCTTGTTCTTGCATTTGAGCACCATTATCGAAAGATATCACTGCTTGCTTAAATGCATAATTTATGCTATTTTGTTCTGAGCTCGTTATTGTCTTTTTTGCCTTAACCTACCTCCTGCATGCTGCATTGACTGCTTGGTTTGTCCTGCTCACATGAATTGCTAGTTGCCTTAACCCATGCAGAAATAGTTTCATAAGATGCAATACTAAAGGTGCACAGCTTGGGGTTTCGTTAAAAATGGTGGAAATATCCTTAAAGCATGTTTTAAAACGAGACACAGTGTTGATGCTATACAGTTTTATGTTGTCATACTATAGTAGTGTTGTGGGAGATGTCGCATTTGAGGTCTTCACTTAAAAGGTTTTCATGCAAGTTTACATGCAGAGACATAATACACAACCATGCTCTTTTTAGAAATTAGATGTGCATGCATGTGTGCCTGCCTACATGTATACATGTAATTTTGTGCGCTACTTAGCCTCTTGTTAGACAGATTATGCATACCTGCCAGGTCTCCCGAATTGTCCGGGAGACTCCCGAATTTTAATGGTTTTGTACGATTGTACGACCGAAACAGAAATCTCCCGAAAACGCGCCCGTGTTCGGCCGAACCCTTCTCCTAGTCTGGCCACATAGCGCCGGAGCTTCGTGACACCGATTGACAGCGTGATCAGCGAAGAGTCTAAAAAGCGTAGTGGGTCAAGCGCAGAATTGAAGCTCGTAGTATCGCTTCTGCTTTGCTATTTATGCGAACGAAGCGCCGCGGTCGTTTTCATCTACGCATAAGGAGATTTCTATGCAGCTGCCCAGGGTATCACAAGCGTGGCGCTAGGGTCTGATTCTCCCTGTAGTTTCTCTCCACTTGTGCCGGTATTTCCTGTAGGTAGCACTAGGCTGCCTCCACACGCTCATAGAAAGTTTTCTTACGTTCTTTGTTGGCTTCGGCCACGGAGGAAGGAAACTAAGGAGAGGCCCTACCACCTCCGCGCGCCAGGAGAAAAGTGTGGCGGAAATGACGTAGTAGATTCTCATTTTTTTTGCTGCTTTTTTATTTTTTTTGTTGTATGGCCACGCCTTTTGGGCCACAATGGCGGCGTTGTTATGGTTTTGGGCGCTCACACGTGTTGCTCTGGTAGGTACTGGACCGTGGCAAAGGCGCTGAGTGGGCGGGTTTGCGTTAGTCACCGTGTCTTGTTGCGCTGTGTTACCTGCACCGTGGTCTGCCAGATGTTGCGCGAGCGCGCGACACCACGCGCAGCGCGGCGTGGTTTCGCGAAAGATGTAAACAAGAGAGGAGGGTGGCCCAAAAGGCGGAGCATCGCCATGAGCAACGCCAAATTCCGGCTTCACTTTTGCTTCACAAAGAGTGACGTCAGGGCCTCTCCTTAGTTTCCTTCCTCCGTGGCTTCGGCGCTCCGGTGCCTGGTGTAGTGTGTCCTTTACGTAGTTGTCGGCAATGGCGTTGAGTAAAGAGCGCAAGAAATACCTTCAAGTCTTTTTAAGGCAGTATACCGCAGACTTTGGCTGTATTGTGGCGTCGCGGAAAGGCGAGCATCATGCATTTTGCACTGTTTGCAATTGCGACATCAGCATCTCGCACGGCGGCAGAACCGACTTGGCTACGCACGTTTCTTCGAAGAAGCACGCCAGCAGCCTTCAGTGCCAAGAGAACCAGCAACGTCTCCAACAATTTTTCGTGAGACAAGACGACAGTGATGTCATCCGTGCGGAATGCCTGTTCACGGATTTCTTGCTGGAGCACAACATCCCGCTGAGCGCCTCTGAACACGTGGGACCTCTGCTGCGGAAAATGTTCCCGAAGTCGGATATTGCGAAGCGCTACGCATGTTCTAGGACTAAAACTAAAGCGATTGTCGGCGAGATGGCTCGCCACGCACAGGAAAGCACGGTGAGTGCCCTGAAAGAAAGGGTGTTTGCGGTTGCCATAGATGGTAGTAACGACAGCCAAGCACAACTGTACCCGATCGTGGTCACCTATTTTGTTAGAGAATCGGGCTTAATCGAGAGCAGACTGCTTGCGCTAAGCACTCTGGAGGGCCATTCAACTGGGCGCAACATTGTCAGATTGATTATAGATACCCTCACTTCGTTGAACATACCGCTATCCAATTGCATAGCCTTTGGTTCTGACAACGCCAACGTGATGTTGGGGAAAAAAAATGGCGTGGCGGCAGTGCTGACAGAGGCCCATGAAAATATTATAAAAATTGGTTGTCCATGCCATTTGATCAACATTGCGGCTGAAAAAGCGGCGTCTTGCCTCCCGTCGAAAGTGGACGAAGTCCTCGTGGACATTTTTTTTTATTTGGAAAAGAGTGCTAAAAGAAAATTTACCCTTAAACAGTTTCACAAAATGCACGATGTTGAGTTCAGAAAAATCCTCAAGCACGCGCCAACTCGATGGCTGTCGCTTGGGAAATGCCTGCAAAGGCTACTGGACCAGTGGGCACCTCTGTTGAGCTTTTTCCTTCATGAGGTGAAGAAAGAAGCCACAAGCCCGCAGTTTCTGTCTTACTATCAAATTCCGAAGACAACAGTGGTGTCAACGGTAACTGCACAACCGGAGCCCATCGTGTGCAAACAGAAGAGAAAAATTCCAGCAGAGAGTACACCAGTGACAGTGAAAAAGGCTAAGGGCGCTGATGTGGAAGGCAAGACTCGGGGGGCACCATGCATAACACGTGAGGAACGGCTGTTTGTGTTCCTGAGTTCTGATCTCAATAAAGCTTGCTGTCTTTTTTTAAAGACCATTATCCCTGCCTTTGACACATTGAACTCCCGCCTGCAAGCGCAAGCTCCTCAAATACACTTGCTGCAATCGCTGCTCTTTGGGCTTCTTGAGGACCTCCTTTCAAGGTTTGTGAGGCCAGGCCTGCTAAAGGGGCACAAGGACCTGCTTACGATTGACTACCAGAGCCAAGATGCGCAGAAGGATGATCGAGACATTGTGGTCGGACAAGAAGCCAAACACATTGTTGAAAAACTCAAGCCAAGTGAACAAGAACAATTTTTTGAGGCTGTTCGGAAATACATGGTCACTGCCTGTGATTACATTCGGCTTAAGTTTCCTTTGGCTCACAGTGCACTGATTAATGCACGAGTTGCGGATGTCAAATGCATTGACACCATGTCATTTCATAACGTCCTCTTCTTTGTGGAGACGTTTCCGGCCTTGTTACCACAGGAGCCGCAAGAGTCTAAAGATGAAGCTCTCAACTTTCTGGAAATGGAGTTTGTGAAGTTGCAGGCTTTTGTCATTCCTCCAGATGTGCTGCAAGAGGAACGGGCTGATGCCCAGTGGAATGCCATCTCCCAGCTCAGAGGCGCAGACGGGCTTTTGAAATTTGGGCGCATCTCAGCGGTGATGCTCGGAATCCTCTCTATACCGCACAGCAACGCTGAATGCGAGGGGCAGTTCAGCACTGTAAAAAAAATCGTACCCAGTTCCGAGCATCTATGTCTGACATGACCCTCGGACACATTCTTTTGGCGAAGTGTCGCAGCGGCGCACATTGTTACGCACGACAGTACTCCAAGGACTTCTTGAATAGGGCGGCATCAGCCACATCGAAGATTTAGTGATGGTGACCGGTTGTGTAGGTTGTTGGTGGTTTTGAAGCAAAAACTATACAATTCCTGCTCCGTCTCAACTAAATAAAAAATTCACTTATGGAAAATGCGTCTGAAATATTGACTCCGAGCCCCCCCCCCACAGTCAGATCTCCCTAATGTCTTCCCTGCGAACCTGGCAGCTATGGATTATGCCTGTGCACATGCATGGGTTCTTTCTTTCCTCTCTCTCTATGTTAGCTTAGTAGCATAAAGCATTGTTTTGTTGATCAACATTTTTTGTTATGTGGACAAAGAATGTGCTTGCATCTGCTGTAAGTGGCTGCCCTTTATAATGAGAGAAAGAAACTGCTCACATTGCACTGTAGTTGAAGCTCCACAGTTATATTATTTAAATGCATGGCTACAATTCTGTATGTTTTGTGTGTCTTAGGAATTAGCAAGCGAGACTGGCTGGGTTAGACTTCTTTATGCGACGATAACATCGAAAATGGAACCTGGCAGCACTGTGTCGCCTGGATTTTAAAAATCTACCCACTACAATCGAGACAAAGACAGCCATTGCCGCAGTAGGATTCTTAGCACATTAAATATTACATTTGGAAGTTGTAGGTTTCAGTTACCACTGATAGCAGGTGAATTCTGCTTTGTTTGTCTTTTTTTCTTCATTTTTACTTAAGGGAAAAGAAAATACAGGAGAATGTTTTCTCACTGCTGAAAAACTTCAAATCCCCTATTGTTAAAATAACTTACTGATGGCATTTTCAAGATAGCATTCACATTTTACTGGGACATACTTTGTTAGCTATCATTTCGTAGTACATCACTCACCATTGACAGTGTGGTTTTTACAAGATGTGTGATGTGCAGTGTTGAAGTGCTTGTTCACATTATTACTGAACTAATATATTTTTCTAAAACATTCACAGGGTTCCACAGTGGACAGGGAAGCCAGTGAAAAAGAAAGGGTAAGCCTAATTAATTGCAGGTTACATTTTAAAAGCATCATCTTGAAGGGATCTGTTGCATTTGATTTGAATTTGTAAATGAAAAACAGACTGCATGTGGAACCATAATATTTTTTCACTTAATGTAAAAACTAGGATCCATGAATGTGGTCATGTAAAGCTTCACCATGACACTGAATGGTCTTATCTCCAGCAGAATGCTTCTTGTCTTTCTTGGTACACGAAGTGGGAATCAGTAAGTGAATCTGTGAGTGCATGATTTATAGTTCCTTTGCAATTTCTTCTGAAGGATGTTGAAGCCACAAATGGGCAAACGCGCTGCATGTCTGCTGCTACAAACAAATGATACTGTAGATGTACCATTGGCATGCTGCGCCCCTTATTAAATAACAAAGCCAACTTTTGGACACCACTTCACTACACCTGACTTTTAAGATTTTTTTGTTGGAAGAAGGAAATTGTGGACCACCAAGGAATGCAATATGTGTCGATCCTCTCCTTGTGATGGTCTTTCTGCCGCACGGGGCATAAGTGCACCTCATAGCAGCATGGAAGATTTCACATAAATTATTGTTCTTATCACAAAGACATTTCTTAATACAGATAATTTCTTTTGCTCTTGCCTATTGACATGGGAAGCGCATTAGTTTTCCAGTGTGCTTACCATGAAGGATGTGGTGTCTGCAGTTTGCAGCTGTTTTTGCATACATAAACACCTCATATTAAGGAAACAGAGTACGCTGACCAAGAAAGAACATTTGAGGAAAAATTCAGATGTGAAGATGCGTTCAGAATTCAGATGCAGTCTTGTTCACTGACTGTGAACAAGACTGGGTGGGAGCCTAAACATCTTTTAATTTTTCACTGAATGTTTTTCATAGTTGGCATTCTATTTTCTTCATCATGCATCTTCCTGATCAGAAAGGATTCCATAATATCCTGGATTTCGTAAGCACCACATGCTGTAGCATTTACAATTTTTTGTTTCTTGCTTTATGTTCCAGGAAAAAGACATTCCCACGTTGAAAGACAATGACCTTATGAAGGATGGCACCAAAGTACACATTGGTGCTGATGCCAAGGAACGGTTCTTGGAGCTTCTGACAGCTGATGTCAATGTGAGTGTCATGCACAGTGTTCTATGTTTCTTTTTTTTTGCTTTTTCTTGGTACACTCGTATCGCATAAGATCTACTTTAAACTCTGCGCATGTTGCCAATGATGAGGTTTTTAGAAAGTGCTCTGCCTGAAGGTATGGCACTGCATCTGGATGCCTCTAAATCTCTTAGTGCTCAAACAACTGAAATTTCAGGCAACTCCGGGGTAAAAGATAGGAAGTAGTGAAATTGGTGCCTACAATTGTTATTGCGAAGCTAGTGATACGCCATAACGTTTTCAACTGAACCTGTGCAGTCCGTAAATAATGGTCTTTCACTGGCTTTGTGTGTGAACCAAGCAAAGTTGTTGGAATATCATCATCATTAAACATGATTCAGTCACATTTGGTATTAATTGTGACGGCAAATATATGCGCACTCCAGGTGCACATTTGTCGTCACGGTGACGTTCCATATAAAGTCCAAGTGCAATAACATGGTGGCTGTGCGCTGTATGCACAAGGGTGAGCCAAAAGCACGGTGACTCAATCTCGCATGTGCAAGGCAAGAAGGTAGGGAGGAAGTGCACAGTCTTCCATTGCATGAAAGGCAGCAGGGGGCATTCTACTTTGGCTGCGCATGGCGTGGCTGAGTGTGGCTGCGAGATCCCTATCTTGAAAGCAATCTGCGGTGGGTAGAGAAGCAGTCCAGTACCTCTTTCAGGCAAGTTAAATGCACTTTGATAAGCTTCAGTGCAGAGAAAATCTCTCATGGTGATACAAAAATTGCTTCATAGTCGCAACAAAATGTAAACAGACTCGCTTGCCTTGCATGAATCATGTCTTGATTACTGTTTCACAGTGGCTAAGATGCATTAAGAAAAGAAATGCAAGCTGGCCAGGCCGGCCTGGAAGTTTAGCTGACTGTAGCCGCCAAATGTCACTGTGACAAAGAATTGCACAGCTCGCTGCTGCCAAAATGCATCTGAAACAGGAGTGCCAGCAATTTTAATCTCTGTCAGCCAATAGGAGTACACCTTATGCACCACAAGATGTGCACCATGTTTGGCTAGGTCTCCAAAAACTTTGTCAATTTATGACAATAACTTGCATTGTCATTGACACACAGTTTGTGTCATGCTCATGTAGTTTATACTCTTAGATTTCAGCACCCTGTCGTCAAGACACTTAGACTGCCTGTTTTGTTCTTGTCGGTGTTTTGTAATGCAAATGATGACCTAATTTTCAGTTTTAAGAGATGGCACTCTCTCCTAAGTTTGCTACTATGGCATTGGACAAAATCAGATTGCCTGCCTTTTGCTGTGGGTGCCTTACATAAAAAAAATCAAAACTTCAGTTGTTTGTTTCCTATCCTCATTATAAGCGTCATGCTTACTTCATGTGAATTATTTGCCGACACTGGTTGACTATATAGTATTGCCTCTTTTCACTAAACCCCTCCTGACCAGACAAGTCAATGTTGTACCTCTGGCTAATTTCTTAATTTAATTTATGCAATGCTACACACCCTTGACAAGGGCCCAACAAAAGGATGGTGCTTTTGTACAAGTAAAATTACATTATTCTGGAGAAAGAAAGCAAGTAAAAAGAAAATAACATATAGGTAGAACAAAAAAGGAAACTTGTGGGGAGAAGATAGAATTGTGAGGCGATGCATTCTACTCATTTATCCTGTGAAATGAGGACTGCTGACAAAGGTTTGTACAATGGATCACAAAAGCCCTCAAGACATGGAATGTGCAAAAAAACTGCATGTTGCCTCGAGTTCAAAGCTTGAGTAGCATTGGCAGCCTGTAGAGGGATCCATTAAATTAGAAGTTCCATGCCTTAACCCTTTATTGATGAGTGTGGCTTACAGAGGACATACGAAAAAAGAAAATATTTTTCCCTGTGGAGCTTTGGTATTGAGTACAAAGTTTCTGGCTAAATGTCTTTGGCCAACACTGAATGACAGGCAGCAAGCATCGTTTGTTGGTTTAGAGCAGTAGCACAAGAGAAGGAAGAAGTTTGGCACACGACTTGCTTTCTTTTGAAAACACGGTCAGAAGAAACAGACCAATGCAAGATCTTTGGATGAACTGGTATCAGAGGCGTGATACAAATCAAATTAAATGTACGCCTGTGGTTCATATGCGATGAGGCAGCTGTACAAATTCCAAACAATGCCATAAGTGGCTTGGGATGATGCGCACTTCCAGTTTCCTGCCTGATGTCTTTCCCTTATTGCTGAAAAAGTTCCATAAGATATTTTTCTTTTCATTGAATAATGCCTGTTGTGTTTTGCTCATTTATTATAGAAAATAATAAAATTTCCTGGTATTTGTGTTGTCTTTAAAGGTTTAACAGAGCAGAAAGTCGCATTTGCCATGGAAACCATGTCTCTTAAACTTGTGTGTTCTACTGTACGTGCAAGAAAATAAGCTCAACATTGCCAGTGTGCTTGAGATAGGATGCCCTTGCAGGGTCTTTAATACCTCGTTTACAAGAGGCACTTTCGATCAGGATTGACTCCCTTCTGCAGTTCTCACAAAAGAGCCGATTGCGATGCAGAACTTTGAAACTGATCAGGCTTGATCATTATTGGAAGGGCCCTTTGTGCCTGGTGCACAACATTCTGGTCATCAAGTCAAGTTTCTATGTTATAAAATAAAAATTCTGGGAAAGGTCATTAGCCTGGCTTTAGCAAGTCGTGGCAATTGCTTAGATTATCCCCCAACAGTAGCCAATTAACCATTTAATGGTCAATATTGTTGGGGAAATGCATCTTTCTGATAACAATATTTTTTTTAATGAAGATTGAAATTTTTCAAATCAAGTCACTTATTTTGAGAAATAAGTAAACAATCTTTAAGTAAAAAAGCAACAAACATGTTTAATGTGTGCAGTATGTATATTAGATGCACATCGTTTGTTCTTCAATAGCTGGATAAACCAATATAATAATTTTTTATAGATATACAGTAAACCCTCGTAAATTCGACCCTCGTGAATTCTGATAATTCAGACTCATCCTCTGGCCCTGACAGATGTATGATTTAATGCAATGAAGCTCTCGGTATTTTGGACGTATCTGGCTGCTCATCAGTTAATTTGGACAATTCTAAGAGCTCGGTGATCGCGGAGAACCACAGATATGCAACGTGAGAGAGCAAAAACGACACTAGCATCCAAATGAAACAAAACATTAGAGTCCGCATCGCCATGGTCATCAGAGAAAAACCTACATGAATGACAGCCATGCCAGAATGCTCCATGCCTGTTCGTGCCTTCAAAACCTTTATTCTTTTGTTTACCAGCGCACATAACACCGCATTAGCTGCATGCCTTCATAACTGCATCATCCATACCCACCACGGTTTTGTCCACAGCAGTTGCGGCAAAAGCGTCGATAGTGACCGTGGTTTCTTCGGCAATGGTTGGAACAAGCAGTTTCGTTTTGAGTAGGTGCGCGTGTCGGCTATGTGCCTTTAAAACTGCGTAGTCACTACCTGTGATCGTGTCGGTAGCAACCACAATTTTGTCTGCAGTAGCAACAAACAGTAGTTTTGTTTTGACCCGATGCGTGCGTCGGCCGTGTGCCTTCAGAACCACAAGGTAGCCTTCCGTGATCGTGTCCGTGATTTGGTTTATTGATGGCACCATAAAACTACACTTTTCATTTTGTTCTTTTCATTGTGCTCAATGTTGTCCCTATCTTAGTTTATGTGTCAGAGGATGAGCGCATTTTTTTTTTCTCTGGTCCTTTGATCACTTTTTAAATATTGAATGTCTAGTAGCACGCAAAACCTTTTGCTCAGCTAGCCGCCCCACCTACCACTGAAATATCTCTCACCAGCAGTACTGCTTGATATTATGGTTTCGTTGTGATACATTCTTGGACTGTGCAAACTATGGAGGCGGTGGATGGTCTATGCGGTGTGAGTAAAGTACAATGGCTGTGCATATTCAAAAGACTATTGCTTTAGGCTTGCAGTCGGACATAATACAGCACCAAAATTAGGAGCAGTTTAGCTCACAGGACCCAAATGCAAAATCTCGTCTTTCCTTTTTATTTTTTATTCACTACTGTATGTTGTAAGTTCAGGAAAAGGTACCACGGAGAGACTGTCAGGCACTTCACTTACCAATAAAAAATTGACTCCTAATGTATGATGTGGCAGGAGACGTAAAAAGCAGTCCCCAAAAGCTACAAACCTAAACAGACATGTGACAAAAGGTCCATGTTGCACACAGCAGATAATTTGAGACAGTCCACAAAGCAAGCAGCGGTGGGCATAAATAGAAGTTTCAAGAACTGTTGGATTTTGTATGAGATTCAATCTGTTCTTTGTTGCCTCAGTTCCTGGCCCAGATGAACGTGATGGACTACTCGCTCTGCCTGGGCATCCATGATGTGGAGCGGGCAGAGCAGGAAGCCCTCGAACGGGAGCGGGTCGAGGCACTCATGGAGGAAGCGGACAATGGCACGGGCGGCAGTGATGCCCTGCCCCAGTCTGAGGAGGACGAGGACTCCGCTGGATCGGGGCTGGGCGACGCTGTGCCCACTCCACCTGACTCGCCGGGCGGGCGTTTCCGCAACGAACTGGGCATCTCAAATGGGCTTTTCAACCCAGCGAGAGACATCTATGCCATTAGCAGCCTTGACGGTAGGCAGTCAGTGCGACCATTACTTGTAATGGTTGCACTGGGTCTTTCAAAGGGTCTTTCAAAGAGTTCTATATTAGTTACTGCAGCCAAATTATCACTTTAGCAAATTCATGACAAAAAGACTGTGAGCTGCATTGCATGTGGAAGTACTCTTCAAATTGCAGAGCAGATTACTGATGACCTTGAAAGAAGATGTCAAACTGAACCTAAATCGAAAAGCATACCCGAACTGATATTTTAGAACATGCCTGAACCCGAACTGAACCTGCACAGAAAAAAATAACCGGTTATCGGTTTAGCACAACACAGTTCGAGCATATGAGGCTTCTACCAGTGCTCAATAGTTTGCACAATTCTTCAAATAACTATTTCTTTAACTGGTGCATCCTGGTAGCATATTACAAGTTGTAGTGTGTGCGAGAATGGGGATACCTAGGTCATGGGTATGCGCCGGTAACTGTGGCCACCTCAACAGAGAGAGGCTCTTGCACTTCTGAAGTCGGCCATGCCAGTTGTGTTCCGTGGCCGAAAAGTTGTTTCAAGGCACTTCACATAATCAACATTTCTGGTGACGCTCCTAATTCGGCCATTAGGCTAGCTTGATATTAAAACTAGATAAACACAGAGAACAGAAAAGATTATGTTCTTAATGAGAGATATCAACGAGTTCAGCTTCATCTTATTGTTACCACAGCACTGCAGTCGCTGATGAACGCTGTCACCTTCTTGGTGAGCAGTAAATGCGGCTGTGGATAGCACGAGAAGTCTGCTTTTGTTATGTGCCATGGTTCAACGCATGTTTGGTGCTTAGCCAAGCAGAGTACAGTGCTCTTGGCGTACCAGGAATTATTCGTGGGGCACAATGTGTGTGCTTTTAACTTCTTTGTCCACTTTTAGCCAGCACAAGACTATGGACCATGTGCAGGTGTGAAAGAAATATCAATGTATCGTCTGCGCAAACCATCCTTGTTCATTGTTCAGGGGCATCAATGTCCTCATGTGCTTCTAAAGAAGCAGCAAACTGAGCGAAATGTCAAATGCTGGCTTCTTCCTCTGCTACATACTGCAAGTTTGAAGTATTTATGTGTTACAATGTGAATTTGCACTGTCTTTGATGCCAAAGACCACATTCTGCAGTGTGCTAACCACCAAGATGTTGTAAAAAAACCAGTAGTAGAACAAAAATTAACTGATTTTGCTGCGGTCACAAGTAACGATTATCAACTCTACACTGACTCAGGGATTCTCACTAATCACCTGTCTGTTTATCTGCAATAAATTTCCCCCATATCTATGATTCCTTAATTTCTGCCTTCTCGTGGTGAAACTTACTCATGCACCATGTGGGCAAGGCAATAGTACTATTCAGCATATCGCCGTGGGGTATGGTAATGTCAACTGCTCCAAAGCTGTTTATGAACCGGTTCAGCGTTGCAAAACGGTTTGCAAACTGCTATAAAATTTTATTTCTGTGAACCGGTATTTTTATCGGTTCGACACCCTGCTTAAAAGTAAAAGTAACATACAGTCTCTGTTCTTCCAGTATTTGCCTGCAAGAGTGAAACTTCAAAGCCTTACAAAGAACCCTCAATGAAATAGAAAGCAGTGCACTGTTAATTGAAGGCAAAACTGTAGGCATCATAGTAGCAGATAGCGTTAAAGCAGCATGTATTAAACAATGTAGTTTAGCTTTATTGTTGACCTTAATGCCGTTAACAGGAGTGGACAGGACATGAATTGCACAGAAAAGAGAACCACCGGTTTGATGAAGTCGAATAGCCGGGTGGATACCAAGGAAAGTGAGTGCATAAAAAGTGAAAGAGGTGCTAAGTGAGGAGATGAGATCAATTTCTAACTGGAAGAAAGGTGCGATTCGTTTTGTACTGAAAGCTCTGGGAAGGCCTTTCAACACTAAATTGGGCTGATGGTGGGGATGGAGTAGGGGAGGTTTCCTCTACATTACTTATCAGCACTGACCCCCATGTATGCCACACGTCCATAGCACTGCATTCCAATGGCATGTAACAATGCTTGGGTATGGTTAGTCATGATGCAGCCAAATTCGTGGCCAAGCATATGCTATAGAGGATGCAGGCGATAGCCTGCACGCTTACGAGACATTAATTAAATTACTTGGCATTCTCATTCAAATGCATTATTTTCTAGTACGTGGGTTTGACTCCCACCAAAGGTTGTGGATTCAAGTAGCTTAACTAACCTTAATTAACTGTGTGTTAAGTATCTTTGCGCTAATTAACATTAAAGGTCATGGGTTCGACTCCTACCAAAGGTCGACGGTGTAAAACTAACTTTTTAATACCAATAACTGGAAGAAGATAAAAGCCACCATTACTGCTCGCCACAAGAGATGCAGAACCAGGAAAGTTGAGAAACAAGCTAGGGCCTGGGCATGATATTAAAGGAACCCTAAAACGATTTTGTTGATTTTGTACAATCTTACTGAGTTGTTAGAGTAGGCCCTTCTGATCATTTAGCGCATATAATTTATTATACAGTGTTAAAAATGTGCATCGTTTTGAATTGCAGTGGCGCCGCTCCCCTGAGCTTTCAGCTGCCTCATCACCATCAACGTAACGGGTGTGTCTGACGTTAGTAGAGCGAGCTATTCAATTGGCTACCTATCTTGCGTCATCAATCATTTTTCCAACTTTATGGTGAACAAATGTTGTTTGTAATAGCTGGAATGTTGGTTAATTCATTTCTACGAAAAGTGAAAGTAAAGTGACACAGAGAATACACAACTTATCACAAGCTCAAGACCCACCGTGGTTGCTTAGTGGCTTTGGTGTTGCACTGCTAAGCATGAGGTCATGGGATCAAATCCCGGCTACGACAGATGCATTTCGATGGGAGACGAAATGCAAAAACGTCCATGAGCTTAGATTTAAGTGCATGTTAGAGGCCCCGGGTGGCCAAATGAATCCGGAGTCCCCCATTATGGCATCCTTCATAATGAGATCATGGTCTTGGCATGTAATAGCCCATAATTTAATTCATTTAACTACACTCAAGCACTTCCAGCATGCAACAAATGTTGTCTGCTTGTCTTACAATGTGTTTCGTGTTGACGCAAGCTGCACGGTCAATGTTGGTTTCGAGGTTTCTTTTCATGGGGCTGTGAATCGCCCTTGTTCTCTTGTGGGCTGCAAATCTTGGTGACATATCAAGCTGCAACATTGTGTCCCTCTGCAAGGCAACAGGCGAGTGGAGCGGCTGCAGTGCATTGGGCTTCCTGTATCCAATCGGTGCCAGGACCTACGCGTTTACGGCTGTCACATTACGCTGGAGGATTACTACCACAATAGTGGTTTGCGTGTCTGTAATTCAGGTGAACGCAAGCACAAGTGGACTGGGTTTGGACGTTTCACGGGATGAGCAGAGGCACAATCGTGAATGGTCTGCACGGTGCAGCCACCTGGTGGCACAGAGCTAAACCAAACACAGAACTAATATAGCAGTAACGAAGTGCATTCTACTTTGCTGTTGGCGTAAATGTTTGGCAGGAGTGTAATCGTGAACACATTGTTTTTCAGATGTTTAAAATGTTTTACGCTTTGTTAAAGCCATGTTAAAGCAATATTAGCTTTTTGTTTCACTGGTAAAGATCTGCACCACCAGGTGGATCGTGCAGACCGATTAGTCTGCTCACGTGCCTCTGTGTTAAAGCTCCTTCATCACAGCAATAGCAATATGGAAGGGCTTTAGTTTGTACCTCCACCCATCCGTTGAAGTGCCCAGCTTGCCTGCGGTTACCAGAATACCGGACATGCTCGGTGCTGCGACAGAATGCTCGCAATGCATGCTGCTTCAATAGCTCTGGCTTGGGACCAACTGCCGGGAGGCTGGCTAAGAGATCGGAGAAGCTTCGCAGGCTGGCTCCAAGACAATCGGAAGAGGGCGGTACGATGTCCCCTTATGTGCAGAGCCAGTGAAGGCAGAGCTTAGCCCTGATCACTCGGCGAACGAGTTGACAAGAAAAAGCACAGCTATAGACAAGGACAACATGTAGTCATCCATAGCTCTCTTACTATGAGACGCTTCACACAAAGTGTGGTGCGAATGAGTTACTGTAGCTGTAGCCTACACGTCTACAAAATTTGACGGAACCATTTCAGGGACCCTTTAAGGTAACATCGAACATTACGTATCAAGAGGCACGTCAAAGACACGCAAAGTTTCAAGGGACTGCGTATTCCAATGCTTCTCGCCCCCTTCAAGAGGCACGTCAAAGACCCGCAAAGTTTCAAGGGACTGCATATTCCAGTGCTGCTCGCCAGTGGGGCGGAGCAGCATATGGCCACAATGGGATCTCGGTACAGCTTAGCTAGCTGATCTCGTCCCCTGCCCACCCCCCTAGAGTAGCCCCTGGCTGCTCCATAGAGCCTCGCTCAAGTAGTGAGGCCAGCAAGTAAACTCCCCAGGTGAAAAAATGGTTGGGAAGGGGAACGCCATCTCTCGCCTGGCCTCCAATTCATCACAAGACGTGATAGAAGTTGCACAAGCATTTCAGGCTTGGATGCCAAGGCCTCAGCTTCTAGTGAAGCAAGGCCAGCAGAGACACTCTATTTGGTGAACAGGCATCCTACACCTCTACGGAGGTCATGGACAGAGGCGCGCCTGCGTCAGCAGTAATAAGGGGGCGGCACAACTCGTTCAGGCATGCTGGCAAAAAAGAAAAACCTGATTGATAACAGTGCCCAGGAAAGATGTAACTTAAGTTACCAATCTGCTCTGCACAGAGCACATCTCTCTACCTGCCTTAGCCATGACGACACAAATTTTACGGTGGAATGTCACGGGGTTACTACATAACCTGGATGACATAAAGGAAGTACTGATTTCAAGCCGAACATGCTCTATGTGCAAGAGACTCACTTTAAACACTGATAACACGAACTTCCTAAAGCAGTTCCTTGTATTTAGGAAAGACTGCGAAGGCGCTCATGGGTCTTCAAGTGGCGTTGCAGTAGTCGTCCGAAAAACTGTTGCTTGTCAGAATGTAAAACTTAAAACACACCTAGAGGCTCTTGCTATCCAAGCCATACTCTTCAGTAGGCTTGCAACGGTGCGTTTGCTCTGCATCCCACCAGGCTATCGTCTTGATAATGTGGAATTTGAAAATTTAATTGATGAACTTCCGGAGCCATATACAGTAAAAGCTCATTAATTCGACACCCGTTAATTCAGAAATTCGGATAATTCGGACGGCTCTATTGGTCCCGGCCAAAGTGCATGTTAATCTATGGGACCAAACCTTCGTTAATTCGTTAGGATTTGGCCCCACACCGCTTAATTCAGACAAATGCCAACGGCTGCCGCTACACGAAAGTGTGGTAAAGCAGCGATGGCACCACTGTAGTGAAACCGAAACCTGAGAGGCATCACCAACGTCATCAATTAGTCGGGGCGATCGCAGCGTCACCGAACGTCTGGGTCTTCTTTCTTCGCTCCACTGTGCCTTCGACGTCATTTTTCTTTGTGTTGCCGAGTCGGCATCATCTCTTCTTGCGGAGTTTTCTTTTTTCGTTGTGACCATGTTTTGCATGCCACCACCATCGTGTGCTACAGGGATGGCAATGCAGGCAAAGCGACAGAAGTACAAAGCCAAGAACTTGGCGACTAAAGTGGAAATTTTGCGGCTTTGAAGAACGGTGAATCGCGACAGCATGTTATGACCAAGTACAACGTGAAGCGGAGTACGTTGGGAATGTACATGAAAAATGAACAACAGATTCTTCAAGCCTTCGAAAGCAAGAAGTTTCATGCATCAAGAAAGTGTGATGACCTTATGCTCACTTTCCATGCAGTGTACGCCCATTTATTTGAATGCATATCCATATGCAGCTCATATCCAGCTCGAGGAAGCTTTGCTCCAGTGGGTTACTGACTGTCGCAACGCGCATCTGCCTTTGAGCGGACCTCTCATCATGGCACAAGGTGAGAAGTATGCTGCAATGATGAACATTTAATTGTTCAGAGCTTCAGAAGGGTGGTTCGCGAGGTTTCGGGAGAGGCACGAACTCGTGTTTAGAAGTGTGTGCTGCAAAAAGGCCAGTGTTGACGAAAGCGTGACTACCCAGTGTAAAAATGTGAAGTTGCTTGAGCACATCGCCGCATATGTACCAAGTGACGTGTTCAGTGCAGACGAAACTGCTCTATTTTTCAGAGCTCTGCCCGACAAGACGGTGACTTTCAAAGGGGACCTGCACATTGGTGGCAAGAAGTGCAAGCAAAGGATAACTGCTTCTTGCCGCCAATATGACTGGCCTGAAGCGCTTGCCACTTGTTGTCATCGGGAAGGCGCGTAAGCCACGTTGTTTTAAAAACATCAAAAGCCTTCCTGACGAGTACAGAGTGAACAGGAAGGCTTGAATGACCTCGGACATTTTTCGAGGCTGGCTGCAGCAGTTAGACCGGCACTTCACGTTCAAGGACCGCACGATAATTATGGTTGTTACAACTGCAGTGCACATAACTGTACAGTCGAACTGAAGAGCGTCAAGGTAGCTCTTTTGCCGCCAAGCACTACATGTGCCCTTCAGCCGATGGACCAGGGTATCATTCACTACGTGAAGTCAAGTACCAAAAACACCTGCTACAGCGAATGATCTTATGCTCAGAAGTTGGAAAGCTGTATGAAGTGGACTTACTCGGCGCAGTGCACATCATCGCCCAAGTGTGGAAAAATACACGTCCGCAAGTCATCGCCAACTGTTTTTGGCACAGCGGTTTTCCGAGGCCCGACCTTCGATGCTGTCTTTCCCACAAATGTGACCCTTCAGGACTACATCGCGATTGATGATTGTGTCGCCACGACTGGTCTCCTGACCAATGAAGAAATTAATGATGTCACAGGCACTCGGGAAGACCATGATTATGAAGTCATGCGAGGAGGTACAGCCGCGACCTCATTGCACCTCACGAGAAGTCACGGAGGTGCTTTTGATATTGGAGGACGTTTGCCTGAGCACTTCCGACAGTTTGCGGGCTGTTGGCCATTTGGAAGAGTTAAGAAAATTGTGATGTCATCCGGAATCTGCTCGAGAAAGCAGACTATTGCAAAATACTTCAGTATTTTAAAGGTATGCAATAAAGGTATGCTTCTCCAACTTGATTTTAATGTTGTTTTTCCTGTTCATTCGTTAATTCGGCATTCGGATAATTCGGACATTCTTCCCGGTCCCTTGAGATCCGAATTAACGAGCTTTTACTGTACATTGGGAGGGGATATGAATGCTCACAACACACTGTGGGGCAAGGCGCGTTGTGGTGCAAGAGAACGTCTCATAGAAAAGTCCCTTACGTCATCAGGTGCTTGCCTGTATAATAAAAGAGATGCAGCTTATTTCAACACGGCGCGCAAGACATATTATGCAATAGATTTAGCAATAGGATCTTCAGCACTCGTGCCATATTTAGAATAGAAAGTGAAAAAGAAATGTATTATAGCAACCATTTCCCAGTGGCACTACAGACAATTTAACATGAGCCTGCCTAACTGGGATAAACTTAAAGAGGTTTCCGTCTTATCATCTGACGCAATTAGCAATTTGGGGATGGAAGAAATGTGTATGTATGTCACCGAGCATGTCTTTCAGGCTGCACGAGAATCACTTCTTCAGTCCTTAGTGGAAGAACTTCGTCAGAGCCTTGGTGGAACTCTGATTATAGACCAATTATAGACGAATAGCTTTGATGACCTGCTTGTGTGAAGTATTTGAAAATATTATCAATCGTCGTCTTACTTTTTTCCTAGAATACTACAATGGCATACTAGATCAGTGGCAAACAGGCTTTCAAGCTGGAAGAACTGCAACAGATAGCCTTGCACTTCTCAAGGCGCATATTCGTGATGCGTTTGTGCACAAGCAAATATTGCCCCTCATTATTTTTTTGATCTTGAGAAGTCATATGACACGGCTTGGCATTACTGTGTACTTCAGTATCTGTCATCATATGGTATAAGTAGTAATATGCTCAACATAATTTGTGATTATTTGGTCGGAAAAAAAAATTTCGTATCAGGGTTGGTAATTTATTGTCAAAAATATTCGCACAGAAAAACGGAGCCTCGCAAGGAGGTGTTTTAAGCTGTACTATTTTTCTAGTAAAAATGAACTCTCCGCACCACAGTTCCATGAACAATTTCCTTCATAGTCTGTCGATGACATTCAGATAAGTTTTAGGTCATGCAATTTGAACAACTGTGAACGTCAAGTACAGTTATGTGTAACTCGCCTTTCCAGGTGGGCAGATCAGAATGGCTTCAATTTTAGTAATGAAAAGACTACATGTGTTCTTTTTTCAAGGCTGTGGGGTAGTTGCTAACCCATGCATTCAAATAAATGGGCGTACACTGTGCATGGAAAGTGAGCATAAGTTCATCGTTATTTTTGACAGCAGGCTAAGCTTCATACCACATATTATGGAACTGAAGAGCAAATGTCTTAAAGCTATGAACATTTGAAAAATTTTGTCTCACAGTTCATGGGAAATGGATACAAAATGTCTTGTGTCTCTATTCAGTAGTCTTGTGAGAAGCAGTTTAGACTATGGATGTGTTGTATACCAATCAGTGTCAAAAAGTTCTCTGAAAATGTTCAGCCCTGTCAATAATCTTGGCATTCGGCTTGCCACAGGAGCCTTCCGTGCAAGCTCCATAGGAAGCTTTTATGTTGAGTCAAGCCAATGGCCGCTCCAATACCAATACGAGTATTGGGGTCGAGCTCCACTACTGGAGAAGCTGGCGCTGCTGCCGTCGGCGTGACATGGTATGAGGGATCACATGGACACAGCGGCCATGTCAGATGCGTCGGGAGCATGGAAACAAGCTGAAAACGAACGTTTAAAGTCCTACTTGCACTGCTGTTCTGATAAAGTGGGGAGGTTTTCCCACTTTTGGTGTCTACTTGACAACACTTTGAAGCACTATAATAGGTGGTCGCAGCCATTGAAGGCATCCAACTTGGTAGGCTACTGCTCGGCGCCGCAGTGCTGGATGTACACAACGGAGCCCGGAGTCAACCTTCACATGTACCCGTAGGACATGAAGCTGTGTGAAGCTAGGATCGTGAAATTTAGAACCGGCAAGCAGCCATCGGCTCAAACTTTGGTGTGCAGCAAGCACTTCCGCGAGGAAGATTTCTGCTACAGCATTGGGACTGCGGTGTTCAGTGAGTAGCACAAAGTGCACCCTGAGACACTTGCCTGCGTGCACTGCCCAGCTAATGTCATGAAGCTTTGATCTGTAAACTTGTTGATACTAGACAGTGGCAAGTTCACTGGAGTGGAAAGAGAACGGTAAAAAGCAGCACCTTAAAAAAGGCATGACATATGCTCATGTTCGTGTTAGCACCAAACAATGAATGTATACAGGATTAAGAAAAAGAAGCAGCGGGAAATAGCTCGCTTAAAAGACCGATAAACATACAGCATGATGCAACTTGAGAAATAATGATATTGAAACGTCCAAGAATTTAGAAGAAACGAAAAAAAAAGGAAAGATTGAAGCGTCACGACGGCACATGACAAGTCACCATAGGTGTCGAAGTCCCTAGTTATAATGAAATTATTTTTGAACAGCTCTGATAGCATCATGCAACAATGGTTGCTTGTGTACTGTCAGATGCCCACATGCTGTGGCCTAAAGCTCACTGAACAATACGAAAATGTACTCGTAGCAAAAGCGAAACATTGTGCGCAGACATGCATGTAGACGCGCACTCGGTCGCTTGTGGTGCGACTCCTGCATTGAGGCCTCATTCTGTTATGCTCCATCTCATTATACAGACAGACAGCCTACTATAAGAACATATTTCACACAGTTCGCTCTCAGCGATTGCCTACCTTTCACGCAAGAAACCGTTTCGAGGGTCTCCATCGCGGCAACCGCACACAGTTGGCATTCGCTGTACGTATTCAGTAAACAGATAGCATCTGTGAACCATTCTGTGCTTTCTGTTTGCCCAAGAATGTTAGTTTGACTGTAAAGAACTCATGTCATTTCGAGAGTACTTGCAGAAATGTCTGGGAGGGCTCCTGCGTAGTGTTTTTATTGAGCTCCGACAGTCAGACCTCTGAGGAGCGCGTTGCATTATCCCTCATACTTCGCAAGTGAGGCGCTTCCGACAGATGGATACTCCGTAAGTCCTTGCCACCAATAGCAGTCTTTTACAGTTAAACCTCTATATAACGTAGTAAGTAAAATCGGCAATTTGCTTCGTTATATCGAAAATTTGTTGTATTGAAATTCAACCTTTTATACAAACAAATACAGTCGGCGATCGATTTTTCTTGCACGGAAAGGGGCCACAGAATTTTCCGAGTTACCGGGCAATCAAAAAAAGCAATTTTGAATGCGAAAACAGTTCATTTTGATGAATTTGGGAGTCGGCAACAAATGATACGGTTTCATTCCACGTTGGCGATATCGTCACATAGGCGGCACGAATTACGCGAAGCCAGCCACTCTTTCGCGTGCACTGCGCCCCCGCGGCTGATAGCAGCGCCCGCACTGGGATGACGCTACCATGAAAAGCGCTGCAGCGGGAAGCATCTTGCTCTCGCTCCAATGGGTCACTGAAACTCGAGAGGCTTACGCGTTGCCACGCCCACTCTTTGCACACGCAACAGATTACCTCTGAAGCAGGGTGCGCGGCTGAGTGTATGCGCAGCCGCGCTTACAGCCATGCACAGCCACGGCCGAGATGCGTGCCAGCAATTGTGACGCACACCAATTTGCGACGCACTCCAACCTTGTGCAGCTCGGGGGCCTCAAGACATTGCTGCATGTGGGTCCCTGGGCATTCTGGAATACCAGGCAGAGAGAAAGTTGATACCGAGGCGGTGCATGCAGTGCATAAACAGAAAGTGCCGTATCGTGATGTTAAAGGGTATGTGCATTATTGACTTCGTCAGCTTTGGCAAAATGACTGGAAATGGAGAAGCTGAGAACCACTTGCATACTATACAACCGCGGCTTTGATCAGCACTTTTTTCCTGCCGTGAATGACACAAAGAAGTCATCCCTTTCTCAACTGTGCATAGGACACATTTGTAGTACACATATTCATATTTTAACAGGTACAGCGCCGCCAATGTGTGTCAGGTGTGGAGAGTCTTTTTCTGTACTGCATATGATGTTGTGCTGCCCAGGTACAAAAGGACAGCAAAGGCAACACTTTCCAGAAGTTTTTTAGTCGCCGAATATCGTTGCACCCCGCTCCTTTTTTCAGATGATCCTGTTTTCCTATAACAGTGCGTACAATTTTTTAAGAGACCTTCATTTTTTAAACACATTTTTTTTCAACCTAACCTGCAGCATCACCCTCCGCGTGGAGGCAATGGTTAGCAGAAATTATTGTAGTCATTGGCAGTTTCGCATTACTCCCCAAGGCAAGAGTAAATAAATGAAGGTGCCTGACCCTGTCCATTCATACCGAACCTCCGCTTTTATCGCCTGTCATTTTATTCTGACGTATTACATTATCTGCTTGTTCTCCTTTAATAAGATATGTGACGTTTATTTTAAACTTTTCGGTGACCACATAGGCCCTAACACCCCTTTTAGAAGACTCTTATTTCACCCTTGCCAGTCCAATTTCTTTGAAATAAAATCACCACTACTAATTCATCGAACCCTACTCAACATGGAATACAAAGTCCATGGCACTCTTTGACCTAGATGTCAAATTTTATCATTATATTATAACATAAAAGGCAGTGTAACTTCTTAATTGCATTGCTGCTGACACCTTATGCCAGTAGATAATTATTATATAGTCAGCTACTGCAATAATACCTCTTTGTCCTTTCTGGTTAAATGCTACGTTGCAAGGTGGTGCCATCAACCTAGCAGCTCACGTTTGTACCTTCGGTAAACCAACATTCCCTGAACAGTAATGACATATACGGGCAAGCCGAAACTATCTGATACGAATATTAAACAATTACCTGCTCTGTAGCTTTGCAAAGATATTCATTGCAGTTTTTTAGGGAGACATTCTGTCATAAGTTTGTGCTGAAAGTAGGAAGAGAGAAAGTGAAAACCGTCTGTATTTGATGCTTCTCGAGTGTATAGCATGTTTTTAGAAGCTACAGGGATTGTGCTGGAGCTCTTTTCATGGCACAGATTTCTCAAAGTATGTTGAATTGTGTTCCAAAAAAGCAGAAACATGCTGTGTGGCCTGGCTCTTTTACAGTTTTGAACCACAGTCATAGTGCATAGTTTTGTTGTTTGAGTTTTGTTAATTGCAGTATGTTTCACTAAAATTGCCAATGATTGCTGTTGTTGTTGATATTTTCTTAGTTTTCTTCAAAATCTCACATATGACCATTCCAAAAATGTTTGGTCACTCCAGCATTGCTTTCATTCAAAAGCTACTGTTTCATACAGAGGCTTCGGTAGACGTATCTAGATGGGGACAAAATGCATAAGATTTGTGTACTTATTTAGGTGCACAATAAAAAAAACCCAAGTGGTCTAAATTAGTTTGGAGTCCCCCACTATAATGCGCTTCATGATCATATTGTAGTTTTTGCGTGTAAAAAGGCCCAAATTTCAATTTTGTTTTATACAGGACAACATATGCTGCGATTGTATGTCACCCGCCTTACACCAAAAAAAATGTATTGCATAGAATTGCTGCATTTTTCTTTTTTGTGGTATGGCGAGAGTTACATGCATTTTTGACCTCATTCAGTGTTAGAGTATTTTGGCAATAACTTTTTTTCAGAAATTCCGGGCTTTAAAATAATATACAATAAAAAGAAATATGTGTTTGCTGTAAAGCTTTTCCCCTTTCTTTATTATTTTCCCCATAAGTGTATTGTGGTCATTTTTATATTTCCTCTTAGCATTTTGAGACTCAGAGTGCCAGAACACGCATTTAGAGCAAGCGTGCAGTGCTTAGACATGCAAATGCACTCAATGTTTGACTACTTCACTGTGCAAAAATTTCACTTCTTCCTTTTCTTCCTTTCTTTTCCCTTTATTATTTAGGTGCAGGAAAGAAAGAGGTGTACTTCATGGCCCTGGTGGACGTGCTCACACATTATGGTGTGAAGAAACGCACTGCGCAGGCAGCAAAGACGATGAAGCACGGTGCAGGGGCGGAGATCTCGACAGTGCATCCAGAGCAGTACGCCAAGCGCTTTCTCGACTTCATCTCCAAAGCGATAGACTAATGGCACCTGCGGGCAGTGGTGTGTTGTGCTGTGTGCAGTTTTGGGAGGGTGGGGAAAAAGAGTGGAGTGCTTCGTTTCTGTTGCGGGGGGTCGACGTGCAGTCACTGTGAATTTGTTTTTCACCTGGCCTTGATGGTCTTGCCTATTACATATATATATATATATATATATTTTTTTTTTCGTTTCGTCTTGATTGTGTGAAGCCCTGGGCATTCTGCATGGTTCTTTTTCTCAAGATGTTGCCCCGACTTGACTGCTTGTGAGGCCATGTACATTATAGCACGCCTCTGGGTGCACAGGCGGCACTTCTGTTTGTGAGAAGCTCTTGGTTCCAGAGAGATTGATTGAAGCTCCTGGGAGCCAATAGTGACTGTATTGTTTGTGGCAGTACCCCATGCTGTGATTTTTTGCTGCTTTTCTCTCTGCCTTCTTCCTTGCCCTCAAAACACTTCTTGTAATCTGCTTCATGACAAGCCCCATGTCTTGCTCGCCCTCTTGGAGGTTACACATGTGCATGTCTCCACATTAGCGCTCCTGGTGCAAAAGTGTTAAGAGCTGAACGACCAACTACTACTCGCAATGTTCCCATGCATGGCGCACTCCATTGAGATGCCATTTTTCATCACTGGAAACCTACAGTAGACATGTCCCTTACGCCTCCTGCTACTTACACAACTGCTTGTAGCTTTGCATCAGTAGTGTAGCATAATATAAGTATGTGTCTGCACAAAATGCTTTCCTCAGGCTGCCTTTGTTCAGACTGTGCACTGTACTTGCAAGTGCAAGGGAGCTGTATATTTGTTGACGGCACTGCAGTCCTGTTAGAGTAGCAGTTGTAGGTGTGTTGGCTTATGTCTTTCCATGCACCGCTTTGACTATGTTCTGGAACAGGGGTGAGGGGGGAATAGTCTGGTGCTGTTTAATTGCAATGCAGCTTCCAAGTTCTTGGGGAGCTTGTCTTGCATGCAGCATGTCCAAGCATATGGATGTGTGCAAGTGTGGCCAAGGGTGGTGCAAAGGTCAGTTTTAAATGGTGAACTTGGAACTTGTGTCTGCAGTTCATTTTCTGGTGTCATGGTTTTTAACTAGTTGATGTATGTCACCATTGCCATGCTTTCTTGTGCCTGCTGTGCATTTGAAAATTTATTCGTTTGTGTATGTTGTGCACAGTGACTAAGTGTGCCGTTGTCTGGTTTTCTCAGTCCTTGCCGAGCCGAACACTTTGAGCACTGCTCACACTGTTTTGAACACAGCAAAAGCTCAAGACATGCTCAGACTAGTGGATTTGAATGTCCTCGTTTTGGCTTCAGCTCTTATTTAATGCCTGCAAGCTTTTACACTGCACCTCACCTGTTGGTATAGTCCAGTTCTCATAGTATCACTGTTAACCTTTTAGTATTGATCTGTGAGACAGTGCGTCGCGATTTCCTGTCGGCAAGCGTGAAAGTGGGGGGAGAATAATGTTGTGCAGACACAGGTTCAGTATTGCTTCTGTGTTCCATTTACAGTATAATATGGTAATTTTGTATGCCTGATAGCTGTGCAAGGTAAACTGATGGTCTTTTAGAGCCATATTGGCACATTCTTGAGCTTCTGCATCATCTTTTTAGCGAGGAATATTGAGTGAACAATACGGTTGCTGCTAATGTACCGCGTATGTGTGTGTGCGTGTATGCGTGTGTGTGCAACACTTGTGAACTGCGTGGTTTAGGTTTTTTTTTTTCTTCCTAACTATACAACTAGTCCCAATTCCAGACCAACTACATTTGCACTCTCATCGATGCCATGTTAGGTGACACCCCCGGAGCTGCTTCCATGTTTTTTTGCATTAGGAGCACTGTGTGCCACCTCTGCAGCAAAACTGTTCTGCCACCTTTTTTGAGCTGCGGCTAAGTGTCGCTATTTGTCTGCACAGTCCATTCACATTACAGTGGGCACGAAGAACATGAATGTTGTAAAGGTGTGTGTGTATGTCGACATGCTGGGCAGTTCAGTTTCCCTTGCACCAAACGTCAAGAATAGGATGAGGAAATATAAGTAGACAAAGATTAATAATACTCAGTGCTATGTATATGTATATCGTACCACCAGTGTTACACTTCTTCAGTGCATTGCCCATAGGGGTCTCTAGTATTGCTGTTCATGGGTAAGCTGATTTTTCAGCAGTGTTTCCCTACGTGCCGATATGTATCTAGTAGTGCAATTTTTCTTTTCCCCGTATCCTCGTAAAGAGAGTTTGCTGCCAAGCTTCTTATGCATGTTCTTGAATGTCAAGCATAAACAAGTGTTTGCTTTGTCGAACAAAGGGAGTGGCATCATCAGGTAGGGCAATTGTCGCACAGCGGTGGTCTGCATACGAGTCGGTGCAAGTTGAGGCAGCATGTGTACATCAATGTATGAGAGAACCTGGGACGCTATGGCTGCAAAGGCTAACGATTCTTGCGAATCGTGGCATTGCATGCTGTAGATGTTCCGAGTTTGTGGCGAAAAGAGCATGGCCCAAACATTTACAGAGAGGTTGTGATGTTCTTTAAGGTGCGTTTAGATTTTTTTCCTTACTGCTATGCATCAAGACTCAAATTACAAACAACTTGTCAGAGGCCGACAGCCAAGATCTATTAACGTTAATGTCAGCATTCCGTACAATGCGTCGAACCAGCTCAGTAAGCTTCTATGGAAACTGTTGCACACAGGTTGTGCTTACAGGCACTCTATCAATGTGCGGCCCCAAATGTAAATGTTGGTGAAAATTGGTGTTTTTGGTGTCGTATCGTTCTGTGTGATTCTGTAGTTGCTTCCAAGGTGTGAACGTCGCATAGTGGTGTGCGGCATAAAAACGTTGCAAATAGACTGTCACTGGGGTCCTAGTTCATGTTGGGCATGGGGACAGGAGGAAGAAAAGCTGCATTGCTTTTGTGCTGTAATGTTGCCATACCTAAACAAGGGGGCAGCCTCACAAAAGCCCTTCACTTGTGAGTGTATTATTTTTAGTGTACATATGTTTATTTCTATGACACTCGAATAAATTTTTAGAGACACAAAGTATGTGTGTGTCAATTATGCTTGCTCTCATTGTCTTCTGCAAATGATAAGCCTATCACAAGTCATCCTTTCAACACGAGCATTCTACAAGATATCTGAAGTTGGTGCATGCTTTTTATTTACAGTTGCTTCAAATTATGCCCTTATGAGCAAAACAAACTTCATAATTAACAAGGAGAGTCAATAATCTGTCAAACAAGACTGCAGCCAACAACAGCAATGCTGTTTTAGGTGGGCAGTAGAAAATTTTTTGCAGTGTATTCTAATTCTTGCAGTGTATGAACCTAGTCGGCTGGCCTCAATCAATACGAAACACTCTGTTGTGGAAATTTGCGAAAATACACATTTGTTGAACTAAGCAGCAGACTCTGGACCAACTGGAGACATGGATCGAAAATTTCCCTCAGACTTTCAGCACTTTGTGTAAATCTACAGGGTTAAGTGAACATTCGTGTGAAGTAGTGTGCAAGGATGTGGCCTGTGTGTTATTTTCAAACCGCATATATTCCCATCCTCATAGTACAATTCTTCTCAATTGCCTCAGAATACAGGTAGTCGGCTAATTGAGCAGACAGCAGAAGTGATGGTGAATTGGCAGACTGTACAAATGAAAAGCATTATGGGCCTGGCTTCAGTAGAATGAAGTTTTGCCAATGCCTGTGGTTTCTGAAAAACAAAAACTGATGCAATATTGTTGCAGTCTGGTTGAAAAGTTGTTCTGTATTTTGCAATTCACTGCGTATTATAATTTGACTGTCTCCTAGGGCTGGGCAATTGATAGCTTAACTGTGCACTTAATCAATTCATGCTTTCATTGTGATTACTTTTATTCCTATTAATCGGTCGAGGTCATGAGAAAAATGTAACAAGCATTGGCAGTAACGTTGCCACTCCATTTTCTCAACAGGAAAGAAGGGGATGATGTCTGGAGCTATATGTTTCGACTTAGAGGCTGGCCTCTCGTGAGGCCCTTTTGCACATTTTTGTTATGCACTGGAAGCTGTAAAATGCCTTCTAAGGAGCGTTTTACTGAAATAATTTTTCAGATCAGTTCATTATTGGAAAAGAAATTAATTGACCTGTTACCATGCTGCCAGGAGGCAAGTGTCACCGCCAACCAAAAATCCTGCTTCTATTTAAAAACGAAAGTGCCTCCAACAAATTGCTTCTGGAAATGACTCATTGAAAGGCATCTAACGCCAACGACAGATATGCACCAAGCACTAAGTCAAAACATTAGCAGGTGGTACAAAAGTCCTGTGACGTGTAAATTCACTGGAACTTTAGTGGTGTGTAAGGATTTCTTGCGAGTTCTGTGATGGGACTACCAGAGAACATTGACAAGCTTCTTTGCCACCACAGCTGGATTTGCGATTGTCTGAGTGGTGTTGACAAGCTTGGTATGTCGAATAGTCACTGACATAATATTAAAGGCAACCGCCAGTTTGTAGCATGGTTTACTTTTCACTTAACTGATGTGTCACCAGAAATATCAATATATAAAGAGGGTACTTGGCAACACTGTCTCGTAAGCAAGACTTTCAAACTTTCTAGTGGGGCATTACCTATTGTTACAATTAAAATTAAAGAGGAGGAATTTAAGAGAGGACATATGATTTGGAAAATTTAATGGCTCAAGCAAATTTTCTGAACTGGGTTTTTGTTATGTACACTGATGCTGGTAAGAGAAGGGTCACAGGACCATCATGGGTATGCCTGTGCGAGTGCATAAGCAGATTCGTTAAGGACTTTTGTGGCCTGGCACCCACATCAAACAAATGTGCAAGTACCATGGGATGAAAGAATAAAATTCTGCTAAGACATTTGATATAGTAGACATTGACAAATTGTCTGTGAAAATGACAACCAACAACAAAGACTAACATAATTTATGTACAGCTAAAATGACAGCCAATTATTCAGCTTTAAAGATGCGCATGAAATCAGATTGGCGAAAGACACAAAGATCATTTCAGAGGTGGTGCTAGCAAGATGCCTAAATCTGCCTTCTCTTCTTAGACTAAAGTACTGGTAGCGATCGGTGTTTATTTTTTAAAGGTGTGCAAGGTGGTCTTCCTAAGAACTGTTTAGGCACCGATATGGCAAATACTTAGCATTATTTGGAATGTCATCAAGATTAATCTTCGTAATTGGAACAGATAGTTTAATGGAATAACAGAGCTGCTTCGTTAAAATGTCTCGAAGTGGATCTACAAAGGGTCCGAGAGCGTTTGCACAAAAATTACTTCAAGGCAATGTAAACGATGAACACCGATGGTTAAACTAGTGTGGTCAGCTCATGATAGAACTGTGATATGCCATTTAGAGATGCATAGATATCTAAAGGTTTGTACTGAAAGGGGTATGAAACTGAATTGGAAGAGAATTCAGTAGTGCATTGAGAACAAAATGCAGACAAACTCCAATATCTGTCGAAAATGCGCACAATCAATCATTGGGAGGCCATCCCTGTGCAATCGAGAGTGACTGTTGCCAACTATGCACAGCATTCTCACAGTATGTACCCCGTTAAATACAATATTTTTTATGTATGGACACCAGTCAACCTTTCCATGCATACAGCACCCAAGTACTTAAAATTCTGCTTATTGGACTACTACTTGTTGGTAGAAAGCGAAACTTGCACAGGAACAGTTTGAGGGAAAAGTAGAATTGTGGTTTTGCTCTCGTTGAGAGGGAGGTTAATGCCATCAAGCCACATTTCAAAGGTACTCGTGCAAGGCTGCAAAATTTGGTACAGTGATTGTACGTCTACATATGTGGAAAAGAATTGGCACACACATATGCATACTCTGTTGTGAAGAGGTGGAGCTTAGTAAAACATTAAACAGTGGCCACAGAACTGAACATTGAGCAAGACAAAGGTTTGGAGACAACGCACATCAAGGGTAGCAAATTTTTCTGCAATCTAAAAGTGGCAAGAGAGCACTCGATAAAGTACTTGGCAGACCTGTATGTTTAAGTGTGCATGACAGAATGATGTATTCTACAATGTCGTAAGCTTTAGTGGTATCCAATGCGACTAAGGCACGATATTGTTTCCTGCATCTAGCTAGCTGGATTCGGCTTTCCAAGTCAACATGATCTACCCAAATGGAGTAGCCATATCTCAATAACTCCATTCAGGAAAGAATCCACTAATTCCTATAGAATGGTTTACGATGGTGAGCAGAATTTTTTATAACTTGCTATTGGCAGCCTATAGTTGGTTGGCCATTATTGCTGTAAAGGCAGGTCTTTATTGTTGGACACATTGATGAACACCATTGCAAGTGCTTGTGATTGTCCACGAGCGTGCTGCCTTTACAGCAATAACCTTGCATAACGCCTTCATCATTGATGTAGTGATGCCATCAAGACCTGGCGCTGAAGCAGGCAGAAAGCTTAATTATTACATGCACAAGCTCTAATATTGTGACTTCTCCAAATGAGTGAGTGCTGGTGCCGAAAAAATTTAACAGCCACCATATTTCGAGCACTGCTGATTGGCTTGGTGGTGGTTAGCCTGCTTGAGGGCATGAAAACCGCATTTTCTGTGCTCCCACATTGTGCAAAGGAAGGACAACAGCTGTCCTCACTCAAGTCGACTGCACTAACAGAGAATGATTTCACAGCATCTTTAATTGCAACAAAATGCACACAAGTTGAGGCTTGAAATTCTGACAGACAGATCAACAGATAACACAGGAAACACTTGTACAGGATTCAGTAAAAAATGGAGCCCGTGCAAAATTCTACAAGTGGCTTTATCAACAGAAGCAAATTGCTACAGTTGAGACAACCATGGTTTCCGCACAAAGCATCATTAAAGCTAAAGTTTGCAAATGCCAGAGATCGATCAATCCAGGTTGGCACCAATCTATGCTGTCAAAATTTGTTTCTCCATGAAGTTCCTGGTTTTGTAATCCGATATGGTGAAGCCCTACTTAAATTTGAGGTTTTACGTGTCAATACCAGTAACTGATTATGAGGCACACTGTTGTGGGGGACTACGGATTAATTTTGACCTCATGCATGGTACATGGGCATCAGTGGCGTAGCCAGAAATTTCGTTCGGGGGGGGGGCTCACGGTCCGGCTCCGCCTCCTCCTCATGGAATTTGTCGAGGGATCAAATACATTAATAATAACTGCATTGCCATTGCGAAAGATGCGGCAAACGAATAGTTGAACGCTACGCACTGTCCAGATAGAGGAGTAAAATATGCATTTTTTCATAAAATAGTATGCTCGTATGTCTCAAAAATTGTTCCCGAAATAACTGATATCAACGCTTCCATGCTTTCTGTCTAGTTAATATGTAAAGAAAATATCACACCAACTTTAGAACTATATCAGCTTGAAACCAGCAAAGCAGTGCATGCCGCTGATATGAAACATGTAAAGGCCATGAAATGAACAAGTTAAGGACGAATATTTTAATGAAACTTTGTTAACCTCCTTGCTTTTCTCTCATTTGCATCTCTCTATCTCTTTCGTTCAAGAACTTTGTTTACATTTTTGTACATATGCAAAGACCAGGGAAAAATCTCAATGACACTGTCCTTTGTTAGAACGCATTGCGCAGGAGCAGCTGTCATCGGTCGTGTATTGCGAGTAATTTCACCGAAATTATAGTCGCAACGGAGAGCACATCTCTTACAAAAAGCAGAACTTTAGAGGCTACGAAGAAGTACGGAAAGGCTGAAATTCTTTTATTTAGTTTTTAATGACAAAACTTGAATTGATAAGGCATCGTATATAAAAACATCGTCAGAATGTACAATGCGCTTTTGTCCCTCTAAGAAAGTTGCAGATTTTATCAATTCCACTGATACGTTCAAAAATTTATTTTTCCGAGAACAACCCCTGAATGGAATTGTCTACCAGTTGATGTTGTAAAATGTGAAACAGTCGAACTATCTATAAATGGGCTCAGGCACCAAACCTGATTTTTTTCTTTTTGTGTTGGTTGTATAATGATGCACTTCATTATAGATAACGCCATGTTTATTTCTGCTTTTTTTCTTTGTTCAGTTATTTTTCTATTTTTTTCACCATGTCTTTGTGATATTATATGTTGCAACTATTTGGCCAAAGAAATTATGTATGCTCACTTCTGCTTAAGGCCTGGCACCCAGGCTATCGGTATGGAATAAATGAAATAAATATAAAGATAAGGAGTTCTGCCAAATATACGAGGGCGAGTCAAATGAAAGTCAGCCAATGCAAATATATGACTAACGGCGTGCTTTGTTTAAAAGTAGTCTCCATAAGCATTTAGACATTTGACCCACTGACTAACGAGTCGTGTCATTCCCGTCTCGTAATATTCCTTGGGTTGCTGCTTCAAAAAGTCTGTAACTTACTCCTTCACGTCATAGTCCGACACAATTGTGGTTCCTTCGAGCTGTTTTTTTCAAATGCTCCAAAATGTGGAAGTCACAAGGCGACAGGTCTAGGCTGTATGGCAAATGTTGCAGCGTTTCCCACTTGAACTTTGCCAGTTTTATGTTAACGACATCAGCGACGTGGAGACGGGCATTGTGGAGTAAGATGACCCCATTCCTCAATTTCCACATCATTTGTTTTTGATCGCGACACGCAGCCGATCCGACGTTTTACAATATCCGAAATGATTGAGTGTCTCTAGGTTTAGCAAATTCGATCAGTTATGGCCCCTTACGACCGAAAAAAAGCCAACACCTTTTCGGGAGAAATGACGGCCTTCGATTTTCTTGTGGGTTATGAATTGAAATGTTTCCTCTGTAAGCTTTGCTGTCGTCTTTCAGGCTCGTAGTAGTGGCACCATGATTCGTTCCCTGTCACAATTGCAGACAAAAGTCGTCACCCTAATTGTGATACAGGATTATATGAGTCAAGGCAGCGCCGAACCTCTCCGTCTTCTGGCCGTGGTTCAAAATCTTGGGCACCCATTGCGCACACAAGAGCCGAATTATGGTGTGACCCGAACCATGACGCATCTTCACACGCCCTGCCAATTCACCGATGTTTATCCTCCGTCTTTTTCTAATTAGCCTTTGCAATTGTGTTGGGTTGATTGCACGGTGGCTTTGGCACGGTCTCGGATTGTCTTCGCAACTTTCACGTCCTTCTTGGAACCGTTTGCTCCAATGCTTCACAGTGGCCAATGAAATGCAATCTTCAACCTACACAGCAGCCACACGGCGAATAATTTCTTTTTCTGAAACATCTTCAGCTGTCAAAAACCTCACGACAACATGCTGTGAAACTTTAGGAGTGTCCGTTATACCACGAAACCAAGATCAACCCAATGTACAAGAGCATTAAAGAACTTTTATACTCACACCCGTGTGTCACTTTCGTAAATGAGAGATGCCTCTGTGGTATGTGCATGCCTCGCAGATAATGAACCGAACCAATATTGCGCTGGGTGGGTTGTCTCACTTTCATTTCACTCGCCCTCGTGCATTAGAAATGCGAAGATACAATGGAATATGCAAATGCGAAGATACAGCTTGATAGAAGGCAAAAAAGTGTCACTGGAAACAAAGTTCATTGCACATATACACAAAACCTCGCAACAAGATATTTTTTACCTATAAGTCTCCAATAAATCTACGTATCTAAGAAAAAGTCACGATATAAAATGCGTCAAAGAAGGCAAATAAACATGTTGCGCAACCACAAACTCTGATCACAGCCCCCCTCCCTCGACTCCCTCTGATGTATCGCGCGTGATAGGAGGCAGCGAGCTTCCTCCCTGCTTTTCTCCCTTGCGCACACAAGATTGAGCCACCATCATCGGCAAACCCATGCCACCCCCCCCCCCCCTCCCCTTACGTTTTCACTCGCACATGCAGCATGCGGCACGCGGTCATGATGTTATCACCCTTGGACTTTATACGGAACATGAGGGCAACGGCAGGAATGTGCCTGGAGGGTCCACATAATTGCTACCGCAATAATATAATGAGTATCCGCCAACTGAAGCATCCAGTCGCCAGTTACTTTCCACAAAAGAAGTAACAAAATCAAACTTTCATCATGCAACAATTTGCTGCGCCGCAACAATGTATATTTTTCTTTTTAGGGCAGGGGCATGGAATTGAAAGAACGCAAGGAAGGCATGTTGACCATAATCGTATGCCTACTTTGGGCGTCTAATGCGGCTACTGAAGGAATATCGAAGAAAACGTGAGACGATTGGTCCAAAGATAACCATAGGCATGCTGTGCGGTATCGTATCCTAATTTTCCGGAGAAATTCTGCTCAAGCGAACGCGTTGCCATCCGTCGAGTCCCCGCAGTGATGGCGGCAAGCGGCCACGCATTTGTTTCTTTTTCTCATCTGCTAGCCAGAAAGCGTCCAATACTATGCGAGACGAAAATCCACTCGGTCAGACAAAAACGAACGCGCATCGAAGTGCGCTGCGTGGGGATCGGGGCAACACGAGAAAAACGCCTGCGCTGAGGCTGGTTCCAGCAGCCTGCGGGTAGCGAGAACAATAAGAAAAGAAAAAGAAAAAATTAAGAGGATCAATGTGTTCTCAGGAATGAAAGTCAAAGTAGAAAAATAAATAAGAACGTGGTTTCCTTTGCTGGCTTTAGTACCTTGACATGGATGCTTTGGCGCAAGTGAAAAAAAAATTTGCTATATTTTTCTGTGACACACTGCCACAAATGAACCACCACAACGCTTTGTCTCGTCTGACCTCGCTGCGTGCTTTGTAAACTTATCTGATAGTGTGTTGATTTGGCTTGTCTCGTTGTATGGTGTGATGTAGGACGTTAGGAAAGTTAACGCACCTTTGGCTTCAAATGTTTGTAACAACATTAAGCCCGCAATGTTACGGAATTGAAAATCTGAAGCACGACTTTGGAAATGTCAATGCATCTTTCCCATCAACAGTTTATGAGAACTTCATACCCATAAAGTTCCAGAATTGAAATCCATGCGCTCCGTCAATTGCGCGGCCTCTGCGAGATGCCACGACGAGCCCGCTCGCCATCAAAACGCCCTTGAAACTTTGTGCTAGGGAGGGGCTCGTTGCGTTATGATATGTGACTCCCTGTGCGTGGCCGTTGCCGCGAAATCCAGTCCGATTTTGCAATGTTCGCGCTGAAATGTCTTTTCAAGCATGAAAAGGACATTCTAGACTAAATCCAGCATGATTTGCGGCGGCGGGGGTTATGTTGGTTGGCGGCGCACAAGAGCACGAACAAATTTCGGGGGGGGGGGGGGGGGCTGAAGCCCCATAAGCTCCCCCTCTGGCTACGCCCCTGATGGGCATGTCTGCATTTCGGCCCATCGAAATCTGACTGCTACTGGCGAGATCCGATTCCACAACCTTGTGCTTAGCAGCGCAATGCCAAAGCCATTAAGCAACCATGGCAGGTCAAGCCATAGCCTCCCTCCTCGATTTAGGCCTCGGCTCTTCGCGAGAGGCGCTCGCGCCCCATACTTGCGCTCGCATACCAGACATAGCTACACGTCGAGGCGCATTGAAGCACCCAAGCAAGAGTTGTGTGATTTTCGTCGTGTTAGCTGCAGGTAAGCATGTGCGTTTTGCGACAGCAGCATGTTTATATTTGTTTTACTTGAAATATCAGAGATGCATGACCAAAGTTGTGATCAGTGTATAGAAATGAAGCGACCGTTCATTTACTAGATTTTCCGCAACCACATGTTAGTTGTTGGCGTCGTTGCAACATATATTGGCTTACTACTAGAAAAATCAGTGATTTAGGATGCATAGTTCTTACTGTTTCTTTGAGTTATTCTTTTTTATACCCAATCACTTGTCTATGTGCAGTGTGGAATCGGTTGGCGCCCGACAAGATACCGTACTGCTGCGTGCCACGCTGCAAGTCATCCAGTAAACAACGGACGCCAGGCATATCATATGTTCCGCAAAACACCAAGTGATCCGGAAATGTGCGCAAAATGGCCAAAAATGATTTTACGTGGAAACTGGGCACCAATTACGATGTTGTATGCAACCAACACTTTAGTTCCTCTGTCTTCAAGGCAGGTTGTAAAATTCAGAAACTTGAGAAAAATGCTGTCCCATAGGAGCCGACTATGGGGGGCTCCAAGGCCCAAGCCCCCTCTGGAGATTTCTAAGGGAGGGGGTGGGGTGCCCCCCTCCCTGGAGGCGATGTCGACGTCCCCTCTCACCCACACCCACACACACCTAAAGTGCCATTACCAGAGTTTTGTCCCCCACATCATTTGAAGTTCCTTTTGACTTTGACTTTCCTCGACCTTTTCACTTGCAATTTTACCGGGGCTTACAGCTTACTGCATCATTGTTGGTGCAGACGTGTATGGCTTTTAATTCATAATATCGTGTTATTTCTGCAAATCCCGACAATAGGAGCATGCTTTTTTGACCATGAAAAAAACCTACAGACTTCAGTGGCCGCTTTGGCAGTCTTTTATTAATGGCGTGTGAAATGCACGTGAATGTTGTGTGTCTCAGTATTGCTTCTCTTTCCAGTAAGCAATGCTAACAACTCATGAAAAAAAAAAAAAAAGCATTTCTAAAAGTTTATATTATTTGTCAGGGATGGAAACAGTCGGTTGCATGCAAAGGACACAAATATATGCAGCGTGTCCCAATGAACTATCATGCACCAAGATTTAAAAAAAAAGAAAAGCACAGTGCCTTACTCTAAGAAAACCTATTGCATATTGTTTCTGGTATAATGGAGTAGCTGCCAGTAATTTTTTCACTACTGAGGTTTAATTAGCTAATTGTAATTAATTATATAGCTCGAGCCGTACTATCCTAATTATCAAAGTGTCAATGAGGCTATTTGTAGACACAGCCAAGGGAAATCTAACTGCAGTGTTTACAGCGATGTTCTAATTGTGTACAAATTTTTTTCAACTGATAAATATAGCGAAATATGAAGAATACCACATGACTGCGCACCCACTCCCATCATAAACAGCGCCCTTGAACAAGCTCCCGCTGAGTAAGCCGGAACGAAATAAAGAAAAACATTGCGATCGAGCTAGTTCCTTAGCTGCCGCACCTTGGCTGAAGTAACACGTCGGGTTTGGTGTTAGTTGGAAACAAACTGTGATAGTTGTTGTCTTAGTGTAGATAAAGTGCACGGATTATTATTTTTTTTTATTTGCCACGAGGCCTATCGCCACAAAAGCGAATCAATAACGTCAACGCAAAGGTTTGAAGGTGCGTTTTGTTTCGTTCCAGTCGCGATGTCTTTCTTGATGACCAGAAGGTAAACATGACCTTGCCTTGGGATCTGCAACTGGAAACAAGAGGAAGGTCGCATATATATATATGTATCAGTCATGGAAGTGTGGCGGTAGACCAAATGCATCGACTATCATCAGAAATTAAACCTGAGACAAACCGGCAGCTTCAAGAAACAGCAGCGGAGGTCTTCATCTTTGAGTCCTAGCCTACGCACAGATGTTCTAGCATATATGGCCTCAAACCCTCTTGCTAGCGTGCAGGACATGGCCGCCCACGTACCAATTTCCAAGTCATCAGTTTGGTTCTAAATGACTGCCTTTCACCCGTACCACCTTAACCAGCACCAATGCTTAGAAGGGCACCTAACTTAACCTAACCTGTAGAATTTTCTAGATTTCTCGAATTGGGTCCTCACAAAATCCGATGAGTCACCAAATTTTTGAACAACATTATGTGCCCAGATGAAGCCAATTTTTGCAGAAATGCCTAAGTAAATTTGCATAATGCACAATATGTTGGAGGAACTCCAATCTACAATGGGTAAAGCACAATCGGCACCATTACCAGTGGTTGCTCAATGTGTGGTTCGGAATTTACGCCGGTGCTATAATCGGTCCCATCTTCTTCGAACTCACACTGACTGGACAGCGTTACATGAACAAAATCCTTGAAGGAGTAGTGGATGACTTTCTCAGCGAAGTTCCGCTGTCACGTCTTCCGCTTCTGTTGTATCAGCGAGATGAAGCACCCGCACACAGCAGCAGCCGAGCACGAAACTGGCTGGATGCGACTTTTCGTACACAATAGATTGGAAGGCACGGGACTGTAAGTTGGCCAGCTAGGTCACCTGACCTCTCTCCACTCGATTTCTTTCCTTGGGGTTATGTGAAAGATCATGCTTACATGATTGAGACGGACGTCCAATTAGTTCAAGGCAAGGATAAGGAATGTCTGCCATAGAAGTCCGGCGTCAGTCACCAAGACAGCCACTGAAGATGTGATAGAACGGATGCAGTACTGCGTAGCTGCAAAAGGAGACCTCTTTGAACATGTCCTCTAGGCTGGTGTTCATCAGAGCTCACCAATTCATTTTTGTGCAGACATCCTGATTGCCAATTCGGCTCTTTTAGAAGTGGTATATTTACCTTCTTGAACACATCGGTTTTGCCTTTTCTCTATACAATGGTTGCTTCCCGGTCTGTTTATTTCACTTTTATGATGTTTTATATGCAGCACATATACACTTTCATGCAAAATAAAACGGCCAATTTAATTTTGCTTTGGTCCAAAGCAAGTTTTTGGCACAACATATAGCTTCACGCGCACTCTTTCGACGCGTAATGAGTAAAGCCAGGATTTTGAAACATTCTATGCCTATAACATTGCTTTTCACATTTCGTGCATGGTCAGAGCAGCACTGCAGCCGCATTATGAAGGGGCTTTGGTTACCAGTGTGACGAGTCCGCCTTGAGATACGGATAATAAGTGTGACATAGAAATGAGAGGAAGGAATAGCTGCGAAGCCGCGAAACCTGCTGTTGGTGGTCCTTCCATACCATTATCAAGGTGATGCTCGGTCTCTTTGAGTTTGTGGCAGGTGATGCAGTTGCTTTCAATCAGCTTATTTGAGGGCGCTGCTTTATGATGCGGGTGAGAGTGCACTTGCATGGTATCTGTAATATGTACTTCGTGAGGGTTCTTTGCCAGTCGAAGAAAATTATACGCAATTAGTGCATCGCTGAAAACAATGCAGTTAGATGTCATTTTGGGGTGCCTACAGATGCTTCATTGACACTTTGAAAAATTAGGACAGTACTTCTCGAGTTAGATAATTAATTGCAATTACCAAATCAAATCTCAGTAACAAAATAGTTACTGGCGGCTACTCTACTGTACTGGAAACAATATGCACTAGGTTTTGTTCGAATAATGCAACTGCTCTTTTTCAAGTCTTGGTGCATGATAGTTGGGGAACACTGTATAATTCACTCAACCGAAATGAGGCCAAGCTGGATTCACTCGAAATCAGAATCAACAGCAGTCATGCGCAGCAGCGCTTACACTCGGACTCGCAGAAAAAAGAGAGAGAGAGGCTGCAGTTTAGCCAGAAAGGCGAAACAGTATTAGCGATAGCCAAGTACGCTATAATTACACGAAGGAAAATTACACCACTGGGACTACTCAGGCTGTGAAATTGAATTGTCTCCTACTATGAGGTCTTGTAATATATATATAGGGTTCAGAAAGCTGGTCGGGCCCCAGTCTCCAGCCCACTTGAAGAGCCTCCAAAAGAGGCAGCAAGGCAGCCTTGTAAAGCCAGTTCGATTTCTGACAAGAAAACAGGTGTTCCCCACAAACACTGAAAAAATGAATGTGATAAGAGCAATTCAAGTTTTGTCTCCTGCCATGACAGCAGCACTGAAGCTCGGGCAAGAGCAAGTGGGCCACACATGCGACACAAGTTTCGCGGGTGTCAGACCAAGGGTTGAATTCATGGACACCATGCACCGCTGGCTCATGCTCATGGACATGAGAAACTGTGCCCAGCACACGCACCAGAATGATGCCGACTGCAAGCAGTTGGAATCTACAAGTGATGAACGGCTAATTTGGCTTGAAACAAGCTTCAACTACCTGGCCAATCTCAAAAGCCAATGCCTGGCGAAGAACTTCTTAACCAAGGAGGCTTACGAAGGTCTGGTGACGACAACTTGTTCAAATGTTGAGTGCATTCAATATCTTCTTGAAGAGATGTGCTTTCACTTTAACTAGGAAAATGTCGTCTGACCCAATCGAGTCGTTCTTTGGCTGGCTGAGGAAGTCAGCAGGCTCAGATGATCAAACGGACGCCCGAACTGTTCTGTTAGGTACTTGAGAAGACGCTGAAGATCGGCATCGTGTCGGCCTCAAGTATGAGCAACGTAATGGCAGCAGAAGGCAATGGTTGCTTGTCGATGCTGCCGCAACAGAAAAACACAAGGGAGGGAACCAACAAGGAATTCCCTGCAGATGCATGTAGAGAGCTCATAGAGCGACTCGAGCGAGAACAGCCTCTGCTTCCTACTCCATATGTCGCAGCATTGGCTACGGTCGGTGGCTACTTGGCAAGAGCTGTACGATAAAAGATTGATTGTGAGGAGTGTGTCAGCCTTTTAACAAAGCCAAACGCCTCGGCGCCCTCAGACTCGCTGACAAAGCACCAAGACCGCGGTGGACTCGTCTACCCATCTGGGCAACTTTTGCGGTTCTCTATGCATTAAAGAAGTTTATCCGCATTCTTCTCGCAGGAAGAAGGCACATGAATCAACCTTTGAAGGAGGCTATGAATAATGCCGCTGCAATATTCTGTAAGCGCAAAACCTCGATATGCTCGACGCCATGACACAGAGAGAAGCTGCTGCAACTGTTGCTGACAAAGTTTTTTAATGCAGTATTCAAAAATTTTGCAACAAAGGCAACAGACAAACATGACATGGCTAAGGTGTTTGAAATAAAACCGCGGTCACGAAAGACCCTCAAACTGTAAGCTATGATCTCACAGTTGGGTGCTTTTTGGTGAAGGGCCAACTTTCGACAACATGTTTTGTGTTGCTTACCTCTGGTGCACATCGGCACAATGCCAAACGTGTCTCCACGTGTCTCTGGGACAGGGTCTGGGTAGGCAGCCTGATCTGGTAGTGAGCGCATGAAGTAAGTGGTACGCGCTTTGTTCCTCTCACCAGTGAGCGGACATGAAAAAATATAGGAGGCTATGGTCAAGCCCTACTTTGGTGAATGCACCTGACCAGCATCCTTTGGTAAAAAACGTACTGCACTGTCCTGCTTTGGAAATACCTAAAGGGACACTAAAAGCGAACGTGAACCAATCTAGATAGTCAGGTTATAACTCAATATGTTCCTTTCATGCAAAGAGATGACACAGTGGCAGATAAGAATCGCAGCTGAATGGACCGCATGAATATTCCGCAACCTAAATTGCCCCTCATAAAAGAAGCTCTCTTTTATAGCTCGTACAGCAATCTTTGAGGTTATCAGCTCAGCTAGGTGGTAAACCAAAATCACATCAATGTGGTCAAACATTTTGAAGCAACATATCGGCTATGAGGGATGCCGTAGCAGGGCGCGACAATTTGACTTCAACCATTTGGGGCTCTTTAACATGCATTTAAATCAAATTACACCAGCAATATTGTATTCCACCACCATCAGTATGGGGCAACAGTGGCCTGGAATCAAAACCGTGACCTCGTGCTTGGGGCATACTTATCTATGCCCCAAGTGAGAAGTTTGCACCAGGGAGGGTACTGCATTCTATTAAAAAAAAAAAGTATGAGTAGTGTAATATTTGTCAAACTGCATTTTTTAAAAATTAAATGTAACTTTCCTTTTTCATGTAGCTTGATGTTTGCACTGGTGGTGTTTACAGTCACTTTTTACTACAAAAGCTTTGTTCTCAGTGAAAATGACATTTCTGACACCTTGAGACACGTTTATCCGCACTGGTTGACTTAATGCTTGCCCTTAACATCCCCTTAATATGCAGATGCAATACGCAGTGAAGGATACTGCGAACGAAATGGCATAGCATGTTGATCAGGTCACAAGCACTTGCAACAAGCACTGCAAATTGGATGAAAGCTTTAATAATTCATTAGTGCGCATGGCACCGCAGTGTAGCCATGGATGCTAATACTGTTAACCTAGACTGTTAACCTAGACAAAGGGATGCTATAACAGATGAAAACAAACTGTCATTCATGAAATATTTTAACAATGGCAAAACTTTACTCAAATGTTCCACGATTACATTTTTTCTGAGTTCACAAGTACGGTGCTCAGGGATTGAAAGGCGATACTCGGGAACACATGGCTGCCCGCGTTTCCTGCACCACCGGTCCACACTGGGTGACTGATGGGAAACCAAATGCAGTCGCAATGCATTTGCTTTCCTTCCTTCACGTTTATAACATGCTTGGCATCCATTTTCAGCAGTCATTAGTCACATTATAAAATGCTTTGTTCTATAGAACAGAATTCACAAGGCAGACTTTTTGAGGGAGGAATCATTGCGATATTACTGCCAGTGAACATTCTTTCCCTCTTCTGCAAACAGTTAATCACCACAAAGGCTTCAGCAACAGGCACAAGTTGGTCTCTGCTCAGGCACAAGAATTGCTTTTACCTCTTGAACAAAATACCCTACTTCTTTGGGTAGGACATCAGCACAATGCCTGTCCATAGTGCGCTAAGATTACTTGAATAAGTGGTGGCCAAATTCACACCCCTTTTGGAATGCAACGTAGTCCATCTTTACTGATAACAGGTTAACTTGGACTGAGCAGATGCAATTCAAATCCATGACACCACGGCAAACTGGAGCAGGGAACTTCAAGGCAGTGGCGCCACCTGTTTTTGTCTTTTCTAGCTTCTTTAGTATTGCAGACAGCAGCAACTAATACAGGTCAACTTATTTTTTTTTTTATTATTGTCCTATAGCAAAGTGTGAGCTATGAGGGACCCTACAGTGGAGGGCTAATATTCCTGACACCTGGGGCTTATAACTCTAAGAACACCAAGTTATTTTGCATTCTGCGCCTGTCAAAATGTAGCCAGCATGAACGGGAACGAGAATTGTTATCAGCAGTAGAGAGAACTGAAAGAGCAGCAGAATGCCACAGTCATTGAGCTGCTACCACTGTCGGTGGGGCAGCAATTAAGCAGTATTGGTAACTTTGCAAGAGGGTCTCTAAATTCAGAGAGCTTTTAGTCACCTTAATGACAATAGATGAAGCATCAATAGTGATGGCACACTAGGAAGGAACAAAGACAGGACAAGGCGCTGTCTGTCTATATGTCTGTCCTATCTTTGCTCCTTCCTAGTGTGCCGTCGCTATTGGCGCTTTATCTATTGAAAGCTATGCACCAACTAGCCCCACAACGTGTTTTTCTTAACGACAACTTTGTCTTTTTGGAGCCTTAGCAACTTCTTTAGTGAAATAAATAGCCAGTAAAATACCCTGGTAAAATTCATCAGGGTACTTTGGCTAAGTTCAATGCCTTGCTCCCACTTTATCACGACAGGAATCTTCTAACATTTTTTGCAGTGCAGTAATGCTGGAGATTCCCACCATGCAGCCCGTTAACGAAGTGAGTAACCATCTGCAAAAAGTCCAAGGCCCATGTGGCTCGTAACCAAAACTCTACTTGGGCCATTTAGCGGGTTTAGTGGCAAGCAAACACAAAGTTTTGAACAACTAAGCCTTTGGAAAACTGTGTTGTGTGCTTAGGTGGTGTGCTACTATAAGCAAAAGCATGCCCTCAAAGTTCAAGTTTCATTACAAAAAGATATGTCCCGGTATGGGCCATAGTAATGGACTCTACACCAGGCTAATCTCTTGCTTCATAGGTTTCAAGAGCTCTTGCAGCGCATACTAGTAGCATGTAACAATAATTGCATTCCCTACTAAAACTTGACAAAGGATGTGACATCTTGTCATATATGAAGCCAATGACTTGCTTATCAGCACCTCAACCTAGCCTAACCCTAAAAATCAGTCCTGTCATCTTCAAAGATGTAAAAGCTACTTATTTTACCATTGACAACATGTCAGCAATTAACACAGATCTGAATTTTCAGCCAACCACAAAAGTACTATGAGATCCAGAAGCAATGCAAAAAAAAGAACACATTCTAAAAGGGCCTGAAAATTTCGTGCCTGCTAATGAGAAAAAGGCTACAACAGGAAAGTTCAAGCCTTGTATGCAACATCAAAGCAGCAGAAAAGTGAACAGCATAAAATGACAATAATATCTAAATCCTTATACAGCACACACATAAACACATTCACAAATTAAAACAAAAAAAATTTGAAATGTGACCAGCTTTACCACAGACAAATGATGAAGGTCAGCTAATCACAATTTAAGTATTAGCTGTAACATTTCACTCAGCTTACATTATCACATTCTCAGTACATACATATCATCATTGACGCTGGCACTTGTCTACCTGTGCCAATGAAGCAATTACAAGTGAACGCCTTGAACAAGGCTCATCATATCAGCACAGTATGTCAGTATGTGACATACTAAATTTTAATAACTGGAGAGCAAGTTCAGATGTTCACACTTATGTCTAGGGCACCTGGACAGTGCACTGCAGAGTTAAGAGAGCGAAATTAGAGAGAGATTTAGAGAGAGATTAGATGCCACCATAGCAGCGGGGGTTCAAGTACTGTGTTGACTACTATGCTGCTCCCATGCCTATGGCTGTCATTGTTCAAAAGCGTTCTCTGAAACCTAGTGGCAATGCAAAAAATATATACCATAGAATATTGGCAAATGGAAGTCACTTAAATCAAATTGCTGCTTAGAGCAAACAACTAGAACCTGTAAATCAATTGGTCTCGTACATTGATGATGGAAAAAATTAATGTGTGTTATATGGAACCGAAATTTTTGCCTCTCTGTGTAAACTGAGCTACAGAAGATGTTGCACCACTTCACAAAGCAGAATTGGCGATGTAGGCATGAAAGACATTTCTTTCTTTTTCCAGAAAGAATCAAGAAGCAAGATTTCCTTTCATGACTTGTCTTCTATGAAGAAAGCCATCCTTAAAATGTGATAGCAAGGGTTTTAGCAAGAAAGTGTTGTTAACATTTTTCAGTGCATAGCAAGTAGTATAGTTGTTGCAGAACAAATTCTTTTGCAAGCTATGCTACAGAACCTTGCCAGTTTCTCTTTGTATTTACAGTAGTACTAGCAGCTACCTTCACTTCCCAATGTTTAACATTTCTGAAAACAGTGCTAAAGGTGTACAACGTATAGCGCTGTGCCTCAGCGTATCTTTCTCAGTAAAGAAAAGTCCTGTTAAATGAAACATACTTCCGGTCTCTTGAGGTTTCTTTCAAAATAATGTAGCTTCTTTTTCTTCACAGTGCAATGCTTGTGAGCTCTAGACAACTGAAGATGTGTCTGTACATTTGTAAAACAATAGAAAAAGAAAAGCATTCACAATAATACAAACAGGGAAATCATATGAAGCGAAGGCTGAACACCAAGTGTGCCTCCATCTAACAAACGTACACAAATCTTGAGCAGGTGCAATGGGAAGCAATAAACGTGCTACACGCTGACTAGACCGACTAGTTATCTTCAACCCATGTCACATCTTTATAATGAGATTTAGCTAACCATATATGACAAGCATATTTATTATTAAAGCTCAAAATTTTGCTTTACTGCTTAGATACAATAATAAAATAAATAAAAGGAACACTGTATGCAGCTACTGCACAAGGTGGAATGAATGTCCTGACAAGTGAGGCATCACAGCAAGGGCTCAGCGTTGTTCCATGACACTGATGCTCCTTGCCACCTGCAAGCAGTAAAACACCAGTCTGTTGATTCATGCTTACTTCAAGGCGCAGCTAAGAACTGCGGAGCTTATGTGTTACCACATGCATAGCCGTTACAACTGCTGGCAACCTGGTAGGTGTTCTGAGCTGACAGTGCCCCTGGCGGGCACCGGGGTGAAATGCGAGGAGGCCAGGTGAGGAGGTTCGAGTGGTGCCGCCAGAGGGATTGCATGGGCACAAAAAGTTTATAGGAAGCTGTGGCTTTACATATGCCGATAGTAGCAGGTTGGATTTCATGCAGTCACCAGTTCACGGAGCATACTTCGGGAACTGTCAGAAATTAATCCTGTTTATACTGACATTGTATAACCTGCTGAGTTTTTCACTGAATAATTTGGGTGAACAGCTTTTTCTTAGATAAAATATCATCATGTATCCAGTATGTGATGATGATCTTATCATGTATTATTTACTTTTTCACATATTCCGACAAAGCCCAAACACTAGTCTAAATGAAGAAAATATTTATTTATGGCCATGGAGAGCGCATTTATTATATTAAATTTTAATCAAATAATTTTTTGTTATTTATTTCATAAGCTGCTTTGCTGGACTATTCACTACTGGGAACTTGCTTCAGTATGTTGAAAATGCCTACTATGTGAGCTTCATGCTTTCTTGCACATCAGTCAGAATTTCGAGGTATCGAATTCTGCTAGGCACAAATTATATGCTGGCCATTGCAGGAATATTCGACGACAGTAGCATCTACCTGGAGGTAATACAAGGCTATTCCAACCGAATGGTTTCCAATTGGTTTGGTTTGTGGCTAAGACGACACATACGCACCCCTTAAAGCAAGCAAAAATAACAAGATGGAAGACCATCTCAAAAAAAAAAAAGAAAAAAAAAGTTTCCTAGCTTGTTCTTCAAAGAAGTGCACTCATCTACTATGGGTAAATGGCCAAGAAGCCAGCAGTTATGGTTATGGAATAGGGGTGCAGTCGAAGAATAATGTAATTAATATAAAGAAATAATTTTAAAAAATAAGATACATTTGAAATGATATTTAACTCATCGTTATTTAACTGATAGTTATAAATTCTGTGATAAATTAAGGAATGTAAAGTGTTTTTTAGAGACCACATGCACGTAACACATAATTCTAGAAGCTGCACGTATTGCAAGGCTAGATGGTGTAAGTGCGAGCAAGCTTGCTATTGCACCACTTGACAAGAAAATAATGGTATTGCGAAGCACTGGAATGCATTGATCAGGATAGGAGGGTCTTTTGTGATTTGCTATTTTTCTTTGTTTATAACGTACACATGTCATCTCATCAATAAATTTAGCATTTTTAACTCGGTACTTGTCTTTGTCTCGTTTTGTGTCATCACACAGAACAAATGCAACTGAGCTAAGCATGAGAAAAATAGCAGATGGTAGGCCGAAGGTTAACTAATCGACAGTATGGATTCCCAGTGGAACGGAAGAACTGTCATACAGTGAAGTGCAGCCTCATGCTACCGTCAGGTAGATTACAATTTCTTCCTGTCATGGTAGTTCCTCTACCCTTGTGGATTTCCACAGAACTGATCTGCCATATTTAGTGCTTCCCTGTGTCTCGAGTTGTCGATTAATTTGGTCTTGGCCTGCAATCTGCTAGCCTCCCAGATGGTAGAGCGACCGCCTCGGAAAGGCATTGGTCCTGGGTTTGATCCCTGCACCAAGACAAATTTTTCTTCAACTGCGAAGCTTTTTTTTCTTCCTGAGAAACCTGTATGGGTTTCCACTGTAGCTTTGTGCTGCTCTTGGCTCAGAGCTCTCCGCATGGGAAGAATGGGGGGGCCACACTGCGCACGACGGACCTGTACTGGCACAGGACCGCCACCATGCGGGCTGCAGATGTGCTGCAGCGATATGGACTGGTGGGCCTCTAAGCTCAGTAGGGCCGTGCCTAGCCCGGGCTTGCAGCTTACACCAGTGGACATTAAAGTCTCCTCTCTCTCTCCGGTACATGATAATTCTTCCCCTCTTTTCCATTTTATTTAACGTTCTTTCATCTTTCAGATTTCTACAGCATTGATCTGTCATATAAATTATCGAAGTTGCTCTGTGCCATCTGTTCCTGTAGATGCCAATTATCCCTGTCACATGATTTCGCCTATGCTAGAGATTTCCATAAAACTTATTTGGTTATTTGATGTTCCAGAGCTTCACGTTATTGACAATTTGCCATTAATAAGCCAGTGCCACAGTCTAGAGTATGCCACGTCGCTGCTGACAGTGAAAAAGCATGCATGTGATGTCACCTTGTTCGGATGCAAAGCTCTAGAGGGGGCGTCATCACAACATCTTCGTTACTAATGCCTGCTGTTGGATCTGTAACAAAGAAAAATAATCTCAATCCCAGTTCATAAGGAAGGTTCACAAGAAAACCTTCAGGTCTGTTCTAAGCAAAGTTCAACAGCAATCAAGCATTTTGCTAACACACATCAGAATTGAAATTTGAGGCTTGAATAATTAAGGAAGAAATGAGGGAAATGACTAGCGAAGGGTATCACTCATCTGTCTAAATTAATTTGCTTCAAGTGAGAGCACGTAGGAAGACCACAACACTTATCATTTGTCACTGTGGTGCACAAATTGCAGAAAGTCACAATCTTCTAGCTATCCCAAAAGGCAGCAAAATAAATATAGATATTGCTAATCAAGTAACATGTGAATCATATGCTTCTTTTAGTGCTAAATTTGTGAATAAAGATTGCAAAAAATTTATTCATGTGGGTTTGTTCTTTCAGCATATTCAGTCAAATGATAGCAACAGTTGCTGTGAAAAGCAACCTTCGAAACTGTACTCCCTTCAAGGTGTAATTTGGTCACACAGCAATAATAGTCAACAATCTTGCACGCATTTCTTATCAAAGAGAGTATGTGGCTTGAGCACTGGTACACATGGAAAATACAAGCTGGCTTTTCAGCCTGGAAGCAAACACCCAAGCATGCTAGTGCATTGTTTCAGATAAAAACCGCTATTAAAATGGAAACAGGCAAGCACGAAAACATTGCACTGGAGCTCGAAACCAAACTTTTGCCTGCTATTCTTTTCTCTCTCTTGTTTATGCAAAGACCAAATGTGTCAGGCTCCTTCTTCGAACCAGCCCTTATTTTCGGAAGCCTTCCTAGTCTCCTTCAATTGATGGTGTTACATATTTAGCAACTGTGGAAGAGAAACTCTTTGTTGTCTAACATAAAAGTCTGTGCAACCAAAGTGTCCTCCCACACCACCAGGTCCTGAAGCTATAATGGGGGACCATAATACTACAGGAATTAATTGCTTATTGGGATAACTAAGCATCACCATTGTGTTGATGTGCATCTGAAAGAAAAAAACCATCCCTGCCTCTAAGATCAGTCCAGCGCACAACAAGTGCGAGTGCCTTGTCAACAAATGCTATGGCATCGTTAAAAAGCTGCACCCAATGAACACAATTTTCTGCAGGATAATAAGCACTGCTCTTTAAGAAATGCACTGAACGTTTTATATGTGACAAAACATCACTGAACGTTTTATATGTGATACATGTACACATACAGTAGTGAACAAAAAGATATGATACAGTATTTTGCATTTGGGAACTGTAAGCTAAACTAATGTTAGTACTACGTTATGCCAGACAGCTAGCCTAGGGTGATAGTCTCTTGAACATGCGCTGCAATGTTACGTTGTTCACACTGCAAAGACCACCCACTATGCACACATCTTGCCTATTCCAAGAATTTATCACAAGGAAACCGTATACATCAACCAGTATGTCAATGTGCGTGTGCATTGGTGCGATTAATTTTGATGATAGGTAGAGAGGTTAGCCAAAGAAAAGGTCTGGAATGCTACTACAGGTTCAGTATATATAACAAGAGATGATCAAAGGATGAGAGAAAATGAAAAAAATGCATGCACATCCACTCACACACAAACTCGGAAAGGTGCAGCAGTGAACACCATGGTATCAGCTTTATGGTTTGGCTTTATGGTATCGTCAATAAACAAAATGTTATCCATCTCTATTCCTCTGAGATGGATAACAGAGACAGATAGTTATGCCTGTTACTTTCATTTCCATCAACAGTGTGAAAACCTGCATAATTTTTGGCTTTACTGACTACATGATATGCTTATGCTTGCACTCACTGACCTTCTGACGCTCAGCATTCAACAACATGTTTAACCCTTTAGGAGCTCTGCCTAAGTATACTCGCCTGGGCACCGACACAGACCCCTGGCCATGCCAACATAAAACCGTGTCAGACTGTGCCCACAGTTCCTGCTTTTACCAAAATAATTAGCCAAGATGAACCATCCATAACTCCTAGCACCATCTACACAGAGGTTGGTTAAATTAAAGCTGCACAAGGCTTAGCTTTTACATGGCAGATGCCATGACAAAGCGTATTGATTGCCAGTGTCGCTTGCGTCCCTTCTTTTTTGACATGTCAGACCAGCGCAGACAGCCTGTGTGTTTTTTGAGTGATGCAGAAATTCAACTCGTGTTAACTCCGATACAGATGACTTTGATGTTGGCAACGAGGTGTCTTTACAAGTGACAATGAAGGTGACAAAGAGGTCATGTTGTCAGTGGGACATCAATCAATCAATCAATCAATCAATCAATCAATCAATCAATCAATCAATCAATCAATCAATAAATCAATCAATCAATCAATCAATCAATCAATCAATCAATTTTTTATTTATCCAGAAAATCTAAATAGTCTTTAGCGCTAACAGCATAGAGCCTCATTTCTTCTATTTTTTTCATATGAGAAAAATTAAAATCTTCAGCAGCATATGGCCAATAAAGAGCATCTGAATTTAAATCGTGCTAATGTGTTACTTAGAAAGAAACTGAATTTGTAGCACTCTGAAAAAACCTCCAGCGCACAGTGGGCAGGAATGCCAGAAAGATCCGGCACTCAAAAAGTTAAGCTAAGGCATGCCAGTCAGACCACTGGAGGACTGAAAGACTCCAGCACTTGCAGGCACTAGCAGCTCAATCAATCAATCGCGCACAAATTTTATTTTTGCCATAGACAATACATTGTTACTGTAAAAATGGGGGGCTAGAGAAAAAAGCTGCATCTGCACAACTTGTACAGCACCTGCCACTGTAGAGCAGCAGTGGCAGGTCACCTGTAGAGCAGCAGTGACGTGCTAATGAGTAATGATACTCTTGCTTTGCATCTCTACAAAAGCTAAAAGCCAAAAAGCAGGCTCCAAGGGTAACAGACCTGTGTATCCCTCTTCTCTTTCAGTTAAACACAATTTGCACTAAGTGAAAAGCCAACTTTCAAATAATTTGTTTTAAGGTTATGGAACTTTTATCAATTAGGAATTCCTTGCCATTCTTCCTTTCTCTGCAGTGTAGCGATCACATGCTTTCATAGTTTGTAATTTCTATGCGATTCCTGACCATGCCCCCCCCCCCCCCCCCCCCCCCAGCTACAGGAAACCACATTACTACAGACACTAAGGCTACCCTACTTTCTGAGAAAAATAAGAATATATGGCCAGGAAAAGAAAAAGAAAGGTTGTACCAATTGTCAGTCGTACTTCCTCTTCCTGCTTGTTCAGACCGTCATAGTAAAACAGGTCAAACTTTTCGTCTTCAGGTGAAAGAGCCAGGAATGACTTGGAAAAGAGCACTGAAAAGTGGCTGTCACTCAGCACGATCCAGATCGGGTACTTTGGATCCTTGTAGTACGAGCCAACCTTCGATGAGAGAGGAACGGCATCATGTCATATTCTGCACTGACCAAATGTGTGCTTCTATAAAAAATAAATGAAAAGAAGCTTGTAAGCATCAGCAAAAACATGTCTTCCTTATCTCTAGGCAACCAGGAGAGACATGCAGGACAAAGACAAAAGCACCCAGAAATTATTCATCAAAAATTGTATGCTTCTAAAAAGAAAAGAATGAAACAGGTCTACTCTTGTTTAACAGTGATTTGCTATGACATTGCATTGGACTGATTCGTGATCTTCATGGTAATATGTGCTTAGCGCAGATAAAATATTGCAAAACAGAAGCATTCTGTTGTACCTCCTTATCCTTGTTCTTTCGGCTGTACTAAACTTATTCCATTATCTAGTCATCTGCTGTCTGAACACAAGAGTGATTTTAATCCTTGGAAGTACTCGTGACAGCCATTTCTTGTCGCCACCTTTCAGATACCACGACAGCGTCACATGTCCTTTCATCATCATCATCATCATTAGCCTATTTTATGTCCTCTGCAGGACAACGGCCTTTCCCAGCGATCTCCGATTACCCCTGGCTAGTGGTAGTTGATTCCAAGTTATGCCTGCGAATTTCCTAATTTCATTACACCACCTAATTCTTTGCCATCTTCAACAGCGCTTTCTTTCCCTTGGTACCCACTCTGCAACTCTAATCATCATTGTCATCATCATCACTATCAGCCTACTTTTATGTCCATTCCAGGATGAAGACAATTTCCAATTACCCCTGTCTTGCAGTAGCTTATTCCAACTTGCGTCTGCAAATTTTCTAATTTCATCACCCCACCTACTTTTCTGCCTTCCTCGAATGCGCTTCCCTTCCCTTGGCATCCAGTCCCTAACTCTAATGGTCTACCGGTTATCTACCCTACGCATTACATGGCCTGCCCAGCTCCATTTTTTTCTCTCTCTTAATGTAAACGCGTGTTTGGCAGAGAAATCTGAGCTCCTCATTTATGTACCATCGCGATGTGGCCGAAACCCACGCAACTACGACGAACAAAACAATCTGAAAATTCACCTAACTACTCCAGATGGTATGCCCATACCCAAGGTTGACAAGATCAGAGTATTGGGCCTCATCATTGAAAGTAACGGCTACAATGGAGAGACCATACACAAATTAGACAATATAACATCTCAAATCATGCGGCTACTTAAACGAACACCCAACAAACATAGTGGAATGAAAGAAGGCAATCTGCTTAGACTAGTCCAAGCATTCGTAATAAGCAGAATAGTATATGTGGCATCGTACCTACGTTGGTACTCGTCAGAAAAATACAAATTAGACTGTTTAATCAGAAAAATCTACAAGCAAGCAATCGGACTCTCCATCACCACCAGCAATGATAGACTACTGCAGCTAGGTCTCCACAACACACTAGATGAGCCAATCGAGGCACAATGAATAGCACAATACGAACGCCTGTCGAAAACCAAAACAGGCAAGCAAATATTGGATCGCCTAGGTATAAGGTATCATACCCAACATGGCGACAAAATATATATATATATGCCCAGACACATCAGAGACCCGATAACCACCCCTTAATACCCAAGAATAAGCATCCTACCCACCATCAGGGTAGATGGGAAAGCAGAGCACGCAATATACAGAAGAAACTCGGTAACAGAAAGGACACCCCATTTGTAGACGCAGCTAGATACAGACACAAGCGCACCTACACAGCAGCGGTGATAAATTACGAGGGAAAATGCACGACGAGCACTACAGTCAAGACACTACACGCAGAAACTGCAGAGGAAATAGCTATCGCGCTAGCCATAGCACAAACACAAGCGGGCATAATCATCAGTGATTCCCAGACAGCAATACAAAACTTCACCAACGGTTGAATCTCCCCAGAAGTACTACTATTCCTGAAATTAGCTAATAGCCACGACAAAAGTGTTGATCTCATCTGGACAGCCGCTCACACACTACGAGATGGTAGCAATGAGGCGGCACACCACGTGGCTCGAGAGCTGACGGACCGAGCCTCGGTTAGTCCCGCCTCACCGACTACCGATGAGTGGGAGTGGGAAGTTTGAATGACCAGATTTCACAAAATTACACAACACCACAGATTTCAGAGGTGCACATTCCCACCATCGCACCCAAAATTAAGGAAAATTCAGTCTGTCGAATGGCGGCAGTTACAGACCAGATCCTATCCGACTCCGGCTATCATGCACCTAATACACCCATGTTTATAACATGACTGACAAATGCAGACATTGCGACTCTAGAGCCACCCTGGAGCATATCCTATGGGAATGCACGGCTACAATACAGGATAACAGTGATGTATCCTCAAAGAGCGACAGCCTCTGTGTGCGCTGGGAGTCTGCATTGCTCAGCTCGGACCTGCAGCACCAACTCTGGGCCGTCCAGTGAGCCAAGGAAGCCGCCAAGGGCCAACAACCTTTGGCCGAAACCTGGGCGGGGTTCAGGCCCACCCCACCAAATTGCAGGGCATGCAGTCAAGTTATATGAATAAATTATTTAATTAATGTAAACTAGAATAATTGGCTATCCCCATTTGCTCTCTGATTCACACCACTCTCTTCCTGCCTCTTAAAGTAACGCCTAACATTTTTCTTTCCATTGCAGTTTGCGTGGTCCTTAACTTGCTATTGAGCTTCTTTGTTAACCTCCAAGTTTCTGCCCCATATGTTAGTGCCAGTAGAGTGCAATGATTGTACACTTCTTTTTAAAATGACAGTGGTAAGCTCCCAGTCAGGATTTGGTAATGCCTGCTGAGCGCACTCCAACCCATTTTTACTCTTCTGTAAGTTTCCTTCTCATGGTCAGGGTCACCTGTGAGTAATTGACCTAGGTTAACATACACCTGTGCAGACTCTACAGGCTGACTGGCGATCATATTTCTTGTTCCCTTGCCAGGCTATTGATCATTATCTTTGTTTTCTGCATAATAATCTTCGACCCCACTCTTATAGCCTCTTTGTTAAGGCCCTCAATCATTTGTTGTAACTCGTACCCAGTGTTGCTGAACAGGACAAAGTCATCTGCAAATTGAAGGTTGCTGAGATATTCGCCATTGATCTTCACCCATAAGCCGTCCCAATTTAATAGCTTGAGTACTTTTTCCAATCACACAGTGAATAGCAGTGCAGAAACTGTGTCTCCTTGTCTGACCCCTTTCTTTATAGGTATCTTCCTACTTTTCTTCTTAAGAATTAGGGTAGCTGTGGAATCTTTGTAGATATTTTCCAAAATATTTACGTAAGCCTCCTCTACTCCTTGATTATGTAGTGCCTCTATGACTGCTGGTATCTCTACTGAATCAAATGCCTTTTCGTAATCTATGAAAGCCATGTAGAGAGGTTGATTGTACTCTGCAGATTTCTCGATTACCTGATTGATTACATGGATGTGATCCATTGGACAGTATCCCTCCCTGAAGCCAGCCTGTTAGCTTGGTTGACTGAAGTGTTGCCCTTATTTTATTGGAAATTATCTTCATGAATATTTTATACAATACTGGAAGTAAGCTAATGGGCCTATAATTTTTCAATTCTTTAATGTCTCCCTTTTTGTGGATTAGTATAATGTTGGCATTCTTCCAGTTCTCCGGGACCCTTGAAGTCGTGAGATATGTTGTATAAAGGGCTGCAAGCTTTTCAAGCATGATGTCCCCTCCATCTTTGATTAAATTGACTGTTATTCCATCTTCACCTGCCGCCTTTCCTTGTTTCATGTTTTCTAAAGCTCTTATAACTTCATCACAAGTTACAGAATGAGCCTCTGTAACCTGTTCATTACTACTTTCAAAGGAGGTGTCCTGGCTGCTCTGGGTATTGTACAGGTCAGTATAGAATTCATCCGCTACTTTTACTATATCTTTGAAATTGATGATGATATTGTCCTGCTTATCTTTCAGTGCATACATCTTGGCGTGTCCTATGCCAAGTGTTCTTCACACTGATTTCATGCTACGTCCATTCATTACTGCTTCCTCAGTCTTTCTTACGTTATAATTTCGAATATCCTTTATTTTCTCCTTGTTGACCAGTTTTGACAATTCTGAGAATTGTATCTGATCTCTCGAGTTGGACTGTTTCATTCTTTGTTGTATCTTTCTAGGCCCTTCATTGCTTGGGTGAGCTTACCTACTGGTTGCCTTGGTGCACTGCCTCCCACTTCAAGTGCTGCTTCTGAAGCCAGCCAACTTACGGTTTCATTCATTACCTCTATGTCCTCTACGTCTCGCTCTTTTAAGGCTGCATATTTGTTTGCAAGTACCAGCCTGAATCGGTCCGCTTTTATTCTTACACTGTCTAGGTTGGCCTGTTTCTTCTTGACCAATTTTACTCTTTCTCTCTTCAAATTCAGGTGAATACTAGACCTCACTAACCTATGATCACAGTTTGGTACTCATAATTATTTGTGGATGTAAAAAAACAGCCTGTGAATTCACATTCTTAAATTCTAATTATGTTAATTATCTGTACTTTTTCAAATGTTTCCATTGGTGACGTACTGGATGCACAATTTTCATAAACTGGTGTTTTGCTCCCCGAGGTGTAGTCGCGCTTCAGTCACATGACCGTAATTGACGTCGCTGCTTATTGGTTTGGAACCTCACTTCATCCTCACCACCATGTGGATTGACCTTGCTAGTCATGTGCACAAATGGCGCACAGCTACTCCGTACCGTACAACTCCTGGGGAATCTGACGTCCGTTCACAGGCGAACGTAACATGAGGCGCCACATCCGTACTTTTTTTTTTATGTTGGCTGTCTTCAGTTCCAGCACAACAGCGCTTTTATGCGCCGTTCAATTAAGGCGCATACACACTAGCGGACAAACGTGCGCTGGCAGCGGCAAAACGCAGCTGCGGCAGAGCGGCCACGGCAACTGGTGGTGAGCCACTGCAGCAGTCATGTAGCAGAATGAAAATCTCGCCTCTTCTCTTTTACATTGCGTGAAGGTGTGACATGTCGCGTGCCTTTTCCTTCGTCTGCTGCCAGATCGGCGCTGTGTTTAAGTTTTTCGTTATTAACCTGAGTTATGTCTTACGAAGATGACGACGTTGTTGCCACGAATCATGTGTGCTCCCTCCTGCTGCATTGCCGCCGCATTCAAGAGACAAGGAGAATGAGGTGTCATTGCCGCGTCCTTGTATTCAGGGTCCGTCTTCCTTTACAGAATTGGATATGGCACCCTGTCTCCAAAAACCTTTCCATCAAGACGTCTCAGTTTACTCATCACTGTAAAAATTATGCAGAACCCACGCACTGTGGGAATCGATGTAAGCGAAGCATTCCGTGCTGGATGCTTTGATTGACGATAATTAGCTGTGATGTTGATGGCTAAAGCTTAATTTCTTCTACGTTTAGTCTAACACGAGAGTGGTGAGTTGGTGTTAAACGTTACCTTGCACCACTGCGGCCTGTCTGCGTGGTACCCAGAACACACAGGGAGAGGTGTTTGCTTGAGGCATTGTTGTGCGCCAAATTTCATAACCTCTGAGAGGTTGAGCATAGTCATTGCCTCACATGGCACATTGCATTGTGGCAGAAGTATTAAACTCGAATTGGATTATGGGGCAGTATGTGCCAAAACCACAATCGGATTATAAGGCACGCCTAAGTGGCGGACTCCAGATTAATTTTGAGATTGTGATGTCCTTTAACGTGTCCCAAAATCTAAGTGCATGTGCGTTTTCAATTTCGCCCCCATTGAAATGTGGCTGCCGCGGTTGGGATCAAATCCACGGCCTCTAGCAATGCCATAGCCACAAAGCTAATGCGGCGGGCACAGTATTGTTGATTTTACGACACTACAGAAGCGGTCAAGCTTCCATAGTGTCGCCTGGACCCTGCGGTGCGCTTTAATTAATCCGGCTGTGCTTCTGCACGCCCTGCGCAGTTTGTCCGCTTGACATGTTTGCATGGTGTTTATTTTTCAGAAATAGCAGCAACATACTGTACCGTACCTTTAACTTAAGCTTATCCAGTTTCCCCGCAATGCAACCGCAGTCCTATAGTAGTAGGGTTTGCTTGCCTTCTCACGTCACCTCCCCCCTCCCTCGTATGGTAACTGCCTATTTTCCTCCCGGATCTCTGCAGTTCTATCTACCTCCCCTCCGGACTATGGACTCGCACCTTAGTAGAAAGGGAAGTGCTGCAGATTCTGCAGTGCTTCTGAGGCGAGTCACGGATAATTACAGCTGTCAAGAGGCTAATGTGGCGACGGCCAGGGAGCTCCAGAGGGCATGGTGCACATATGACGCGGCGGTGTGAAAACGAGTTTCTAGCATCGTCTTTCCTCTCTGACTCGCTCCTGTCACGTATGCAGTCGCTGTGACCCTCATCCCCTCTGACGCGGTGTGCCTGACAGCAGCAGCCACAGCAGCAGCACCAGTGGGAAAGTCGAAGGAAGAGGCAAAGAAAGCTTGGCTTTAAAAAACAATCGCAGACCATGACAATCAAAACAAGCGCAGACAAGACCAAAACAAGCGCGAGCGAGAGCTGACGCAGCAGACGGCAGTACGAAACGACCGCGCCGGCTTGTATCACATATGAGTACAAACCGAGCGGTTGGGTGGGTCTGCACGATACTAGGTCTATCCGATTCAGCCAAGTTTCTCTGCACCTTCTGCACCTATTCATGGTGCACTGCACCTAGGCCTTTGATTCCCCGAGCAGCAGTGCACCCTGCACACCCATGCTCGACTGAACGGGGTGCAAGACAAGGTGCCGCCGTGGTGCAGTGCACCCTTGAACCTTGCAGCAAGCGGGTGCAGCCCGGCACACCATAACTGGCACCCCCTGCACCTTTTCATTTGTGGTGCCGTGCACTTTTTTCTGAATCGAACAAACCTACTAGTTTCCCCTGCACACGTCATGTCACTCTCATTGGTCGCCGGTTCGTGGCGCGCTTGCTGCCACAGAAGGTCGCAGAAAATCGGTCCAGTACCGATCCCTCTTGCGGCAAGAAAAAGCTGCCTTGCAGCTACTTGCGGCTTCTTGCGCGGCGCACCGTGCACCTTTTTCCACTAGTGTGCACGCAACCTAATAAGTACATGAGCGGAAAATGGGCGGTGGGGAACTGTGGACAGAGTGATGGGCACAAAGCTGAAATCGAGCGAAGAGCGAGGTGCAAAGTCGCTGTGTGGCAAAGGTTCGCAGCAAGATAACCGGGTTGGTCGTGCATCCACTCGCGTCTGTTCGGCGCTGTTCGGCTACTGACGATTCAAACAGAGCTGTCTTATGGAAACATGGCTATGATTCCGGAGTCTGACTACAAGCATACAAAGGGACCAGCGCCGTTAACGCTGCGACGGGATTCCAACTCAATCGTACTCTGTCGCGGAGTCGGTGTGTCTCTTCTAAATAGTGAAGAATTTACTCTAGGGACCTAAAAAAGTTGTCTTTAGTAAATGAGTGTCTTTTGTAACCATGTCTCTTGCAACGAGATTTTACTGTAGCTGCAGGAGTGTCATGCAGGGCACTGTCAAATTTAACTATCAAATTCACCATCTTGTCATCGCTGATTGGCTGAATTGGGGGCTACATTGTCTCTTGATTAGCTCAGAATGCCACTATGGTGGCATTCCACAACATGGTGGAATATGACAGTGTCTGGCATAATGGCATTCCAGCTGTAGGAATTGCAGTAGATTTGTGCCTACTTCACAAGTTTTAGGCTGCCATGATCTGAACAGTTTTAAGGCGAATGCCTTGTACGCCCCATGAAGCGAAAAATTTGGCGTCCGTCCAGCGTTATCATCCGATGGTATGAAAACACAAGTGACAAAGTGATGACGTCACGTTCCCGGCGCTGGACCTGCTGCGGCTCACACTGCGAAATCCCGCAGTGAACAGCCACAGCGTCAGCCAGACGCCATGGCCCATACCAAAAACATTGGCCTGGCTCACTCCCAAAATTAGATGAAGGTGGATTAAAGTGGAGAAAGGCAGATTAAAGTGGATTAAGGTTGATTCAACTGGATTAAGGTGCATTTTTAAGTGTGGTATCCAAAATACCACAGAAGGCACCAGAGATGAGCTGTTATGAGTGGTCGATAGTGTAAAGGAGGCCTCTGACAGTGATGATGAGCAATGTCCTGTTTACTGCGACTCGGACGCAATTATTTTTTTCTCCTGTCCTGCACAGCCCTCGACTTTCTGCTGAGTTTGTGCACTGACCTATGCCCCTTAACCAAGGGAGGTTAATCTGGGCCATGAGTGATTGACCTGAACCACGTCATCATTACTCTCTCTCGCCATGAAAAACAGCTGAGTGGAATCAAAGGCATTGCATTTATCATTTCCTTAAGTATGAAAATAGGGGTGCATGTTAAAGTGGAGGACATGGAATTTTTCATTTCGACGTTACGACCAAGGGCACATTACGATCAAGTAAACATGTTGTACAAGCCCAGCAAAGCCCAGCCTCAATGCCAGTATTATCAGTGGAAGCCCTTTCTTCGCTTAAATTCAAATAGAGCCCTTCAATAACCTTTTCTTTATGGCCATGAAACTTCTATGGGAAAACTTACTACGGCGCCAGAAGTAGCTGCATTGTGGCACAGCATCATTTGAAGGACACTGCCCATCAGGTAGAGGAGGCTAAATTGCAAGTATATTCCAGCAAGTTGCATAACATTTCCTCCTGCAGTGTTATAAAAGACAGCAATAACAGCAGTACATTCGAGCGAAGGCCACTGAGGATGCAATTAGTTAAATCCAAAACCGCAAGAAGCACATGAAGTGCTGATGTTGCTATTCAATTTATTAGTAACAATAAGCATTGAACTGGTGTTGTGTAATGAATTATTCACTCATTTTGCATGGCAACTGTGCCTCTTGAAGGACAGGACACAGTGTGCATATGCTTGGTCATTGTTAATAGTAATTAGACTGAAATCTCTGCACTTAGTGTGCTTGAGGTTCTGGATTACAAGAATTGTGCTCTTTGAGCCCTTAGTGGTCTTCCCTTGTATGAACCACTTCTTCTTCTCGAAAGAACGATAACACTGAGATCTTCCTTCTATGGCTTTTTATAAATGTTCTTTCTTTCACAGTTTTTCAATACGTACGGAATGTGAGCACACACACACACACATATAGCTACCTACCTTGCAGGACTTGTAGTGTTCATAGAGTGAGAGTAAACCTATGTTTGACCGCGATGTGATGCCCCTCAGCACAGTTGTTTCTTCTTTGCCAAAACACAGTTTGTTGTCGAAGACGTTCGTGACAGCCTTGCCCACAAGTAAAAGATTGACAACCTCCTGCAAAAGTTTAGGCAAATGGGAATTTGTAGCAAAAACTTGGCATTACCAAGGCTGTCCTGTTGCTATAGTTGACAAAGGTCAAGCTCTCTAAAGCAATTGCATTTTAGTTTTTTATTGTAACTGTAAGTATTTTCTGCAGCTGTTTTATGACCCATTCATATGAATATTTTAACACTGCTTTAACTATGACATACATATTCTGAGTTATCTTGATAACTTTGCAGCGTTAGCTCACCTTACTGCAATATGTAATTATTCCTGTGGCATTGCACTTAAGACACACCTGCAGTGCAATTTATAATATTGCACATAAAAATTTACATATTGCTCATATTAATCAGCCACATTTACGTTATCAGATTTTTGCACTCATGTCTATTAAAAATAAACCATATACATATAATATATATAAATATATATGATTAAATTTTTAATTTGAAGTAGCAGGACTAGTACATGTAACATAATGTTTTTTCATGATTCTTATTTGTTTCTTATTATACACCACTGACAACCAGCCAATCCTACTGATAACACAGGCAGAGTGCCGCTCAGACAATTCACAAAGCATGAAAAGGAATAGCGTTAGAACAGAAATGTTACATTATCCCGACCCAATTTTCTGAGTAAACCAGGCATCAAATTAAGCAAAAAAGTGAAATTCCATACCACAAATGATGCCTAGTACTATGGGATGGAGATGCTGCACACAGTCCTTTAAGGGGCCTGCAATGCTCTTGAGAAACCTTGTTGGGGGACACCGCTAGAAGCATCACGATGTGAATGTGTGGCACTATGATAATTGGTTAAAAATGTATTGCGCTATTTATGTTTGCACGATATTGCACATACTGCAAAAGAAACACTACAGCACTAATTTATAACCATTTTAAGTATCGCCTAATTATCACACACCAATGAGCAACGTGTTGCAACCACGGTGATGATACATCAACATGCCGAGCACATGGATAACATACATATTGGTCAATGTATGTCATCGGTTGGCCAATGGCCGCCTCACAGAAGCTGTTGTAACCATAGAAGTGACACCATGGCCTCCGACACTGGACGATACGCTGCCCAAGTGCGGAGGCCATGGGAACGTCATCAACCAGCTGAGCAGGCTTGGCAACCATGGGGCACCACACTACGACGTCACGGGAGAGTGAAATGAGGCATCCAGAGATGAGAAAATTGTAGTCGAGGGTCATTCTCACTTTGCTTATATTTTAACATTCTTGCGACCAATGAATGTAGATTTGTGTGCATTAGTCATCATAACTCCTTTTTCTCTTAAAGGGCCCCTGAAACGGTTCGGACAAATTTTGTAGATGCGTAGGGTACAGCTTAAGTAGAACATTCGCACCACAATTTAAGTAAAGCGTTACGTATTAACGGAGCTATGAGCGATTACAAGTTACCCTCCTCCCTAGCGATGCTTTTCCTCCTCAACTCGTTCGCCGAGCGACGGGGCTAAGCTCCGCCTTCACTGGTTCTGCGTCACGATGCTACGTCACATCGTCCACTTCCGGTTGTTTTGGAGCCCACCCCCCGCCCACGAGAAACCTCTCCACTAGCCGCTTGGCCGTTGACCCCAAGCGAGAGCTATCGAAGCAGCGTGCATTGCAAGCATTCTGTCGTAGCGCCAAACGTGCCTGGTATTCCGGTAATCACACACTACCTGAATATTTCGATGCAACGGTGGAGACATAAACTCAAGCTGATGAAGGAACTTTAGCATAGACGTACGTGAGCTGCCTGATCGGTCTCCACAGTCCAGAGCCGTTGGTGCAGAGCTTAACCAGCCAAAGAAAGAGCTAATATTGCTCTAACCAAGTGTAAAACATTTCAAACATTTACAAAAACAATGTGTTAACGATTGAAAAATTTACACCTGTGAAAAATTTACACCAGCAGCAAAGAAGAATACATTTTGTTACTGCTACTGTGTGTGGTTGAGCTCTATGCCACCAGGTGGCTGCACCGTGCAGACCATTCACATTTGCACTTCTGTTCATTTCCTGAAACGACACGCAAGGGGACAGGGCCAGGCCCTGTCCCCTTGTGCTTGCGTTTACCCTAATACCGGACTCGCGAAACCCTATTACGTTAGTAATCTTCCGGTGTAAAGTGATGGCCGCAATCGCGCAAATCTTGGCGCCGATCGGATAGCGGCAGTCCGATGTGCTGCAGCCAGTCCACTCGTCTACTGGCTTGCAGAGGGACACGATGTCGCAGATTGACATATTGCCAGTCTCTACGTTTGCAGTCCACAACGCAACAAATTCGAATCATAGCGCTCGCGAAAAGACAAACCGACACTGACGGCGGAGCTCTCGTCAAAGACGGAGCACGTTGTAACACAGAGCAGACGACACTTGCTGTGTGCCGGAAGTGCTTAAGTGTACTGAAAGATTGCTTTTGTGCATTCTCCTTATCTTACTTTCTTTTTATAAAAACAAATTAACTAAATTCCAACTAATGCGAACATCATTTGTTTACCATAAAGTTGACAAAATGATCGATCACGCGCCCTGGTCAGCCAATCGGATAGCTCGCCCCACTGACGTCATATGGGCGATTTCGGTCATATGGGTAGGGGCGGCTTAAAATCCCGCCGAGCAGTGTGCTGCGATCGGCAGCGATGTGCATTTTTAAAACCTTATAATAAATTACACGCTTTATGCGGAGCACTTAGATGTGTCAATTAATGATCAGAAGGACTTACTCTAACGACTCAGTACGTTTGTAGAAAATCATCAAAATCGTTTCAGGGTCCCTTTAAGACTTAGACATGCTAACGTCTAGAGCAAGAATAGAGGCTTTAAAAAAGTGTTGCAGGGCCTCTTTATGCAGAACCTACAATTAGGCACCTGAGATTAAGCTTAAGGTACTTTCATTAGCATAAATAAAGCAACTGGATGCAATTGCCCAGTCCCATATTTCCAAAATCTATATTACATAGGACTTTTTCCTCATTCGCCAGTATTTGGGCACCTGTCCTTTTTGATATAAAGTGGTGTGATTACAAGGATCACCATGCTGGTGGCCCATTGTGGACAGTGCTTGTTTAACCATTTAAGTGTTTTCGACAAGCTCAGCTCGTCAACACGATCCTGGTAAATTTTGCTTTGGATAAGTTCAGCTCTTCAATGGCAATAATCCTGTTTTCAAAGCGATTTGTATGAGCTCAGCACGTCCACTTAGTTTTCATTCTACTACATAGAAAGCTGTAGTGCCAGCGTTTGAAATCTCCTGTTATGTCTCTCTTTTCTGTTTTACTACAAAGGTGTAAGAAGTTTTTAGCACTTCGACGGCCGCATTGATTCATGTTCAACAACACAGATGGCAGTCACTCCATCAGCGCTGGCGGCGTGTTTATTGTGGTATTTGTTTTCTATTACGTAGGTGCCAGTGCTCAAAGACCATGTTTTTGGAATCGTGTGCCTTTTGCACCTATTGGCAGATTTGGAACGATGGCGCCTGCCAATGACACCTCCCGCGTGAGTCGCGTGCGCAAAAGAAAGCCACTGCTCAACTCTGACGGTGAAAGTGAGAGCAATGCACTATACTTCTGCTCTTCGAGTGAATAGGATGATAATAGCAGCTCAGGAAGGAAACTATAAAGAGATGCAAGCCCTGTGGCAAAGCTCTCTGCACTGTTCCATGCTTCATGAAGTGAATTTACGACCTACCTTAGAAGTGCAAGAATGCATGAAGAATTTTCTTTGGTGAAGAACTTCGCTTCGCAGTATGTATAGTTGATTTTGAAACAAGGTAAAATAAAGAATTTCTCCTTGTTTTTAACTGTACTGTTTGTGGCCAGTACACATATAGTGCATAGTGAAGAGGCAAAATCAGGTTTTGAAGCTTAAAACATGAAGCAAATTGGTTGAAAAAGCTTGAGAAGGGTTTTTGATGGAGGTAAGATTGAAAAAAAGGCATAAAAGTAAAATAAGGTCTGTTTTGGTAAAAATAATAAAGTACTTCAGGGTTTAAGAGGAGTTTTATAAATAAGAACCCAAATTATAAAGTTTCATAAGCTGCAAGAACAACCACATGTAATTCAGGCTGTCTTTAGGTTGCCTAATGCCTGTCACAAAACTTTAGCCAGCTTCCATTAAAACATCAAAATAAAATCTAAATTTTAGGGTTTAATTTCTGTACAGTGGTTTACTTAGAGGGCAACCCCGGCAATTTTTCGATGTCCACTGACCTTAATAAAATTTTGAATATACATTCTCTTTTGCACTCTGATTATCTTGCCAAATGATATAACTGCAAATCATTTAGTTAGTTTTCCTGAGAATGAATTTTAAGTATTGGTTGCATGTTCCCGTCTCATGCCCATGAATGTATGACTCTTTACTGGCCGCAATGTGTTTGTGACGTCAGAGCCTATACTGCCACTCTGCCCAGAAACGACAAGGCTGGCTACTTTTTCTACGAGACAACAGCGGTTGGCAATCATAGTTTAAATAGACGTGATAGCCGGTGCTTCTCTTTGTCTTGGTGAAGCACAGTATGTTGAGCTTGGGCATGTCAGCTGCCTCGTGCGGCAGTGGCAGCAGCAGCTGCGCAAAAGCAAACGGCGACCTTTCAGCGCCCATACCATCAGCAAAATTGTTGCTGAAATCGCTAGCTCGAAAGAGCTCGAAGTCAGAACACATTGTCAGGTTCACTTTTTTTACATTAGCAGCACGTACACTTTGTATTTAGCCTGCATTCTGTGTGTTTACGTTATGGTAGCATAGGATCTGATGTCATCGATTCATCGTAGATATCACACGAAGCAACTACCAGTTTCAATTTCGGCACTTTGCTTATCGGTTATTTAAGTTTATTTATGAGTTTCTAAACAAATTTAACTACCCTACTGTTGATAGGACTGTCAATGCCATTTGAAGATTACAATATTCTAAAGTGGCTAAAAAAAATGCCAGAGTTGCCTTTTAACAGTGCAAGAATGCACAGGCAACCTTTACATTGTTTTATTTTTTTTTTGTAGAAAATAGCTTTTTCTTTTTCACCCTCATCAGGTTCTAAAGGAATGAGATTTCCTGATTTCTCCCCCTACTGCCTGTTTCTGTGTACATATAATTGTTGAATGGCAGAGTTCAACAAAACTAAAACAACGACCCCCCCCCCCCCCAAACCAGGGCAAGACTTTGCTAGTATGTACAGCGGGGCATAGCATTTCCGGAGACGCCGGACATATGTGTACATGGGCGAGTAAGAGCGAGTGCGAGAGAGAAAATGTAGGGGCTTTTGCTTCTTGAATATCTGACTCTCCCTAGGCACTACGGAAGATAAGTTTCTTTGCGGGTGTTGCTGTTTTTGCCCTTTACAAAAACCACAATAATCATCCTTTTTATGATTTCATCCTACAGTAAAATTTTGGGCACTAACCTCCGCAGAACCTTTATATCACTAGAGAGCAGCATTATTGGCAAGACTGTTCCCATAACATGGGTGCGAGACCAGTCTTTCCCTAACCGTTAGTCATTTGTGAAAATTTAGCAGCACAGGTTTACAATAGGGCAGCAAAATGGTATGGTGCATGGTGATGGGCTGTCATGGAAGCAGTGCAGGTAGCCCTGTAGCATGCTCCACAAATGTATGACTGACTAGAGAAGGGCAAGAAGCTTGAGCAACTTGCTAGCTCTTCATTTCTATGGTGTTCAATATGCACACAGATTTAAGAATATAAAATAGAGGCAGAGAGTGAAATAATGCTACCCCTTATTACCTTAAGCCTGTCCATGCTGTGAACACAATCAAAATGAACACTAACATATGCATAAGCACAATAGAGGTCTGAAACTAGCTCTGTACGATTGCAAAGCCATGGTCACAGCCAGCAATAAGGGCAGTGTTCATTTTGTTGAGCAACAGCCACTGTTAACTGTCTGGCAGCCGCTGCAGATGCCTAATATTATTGTAATATTATCAGCGTTTAGCTTTGTCAAAATAATTCCAAGGCCATGAAGGCAACGGAAAGAATGATAACTGGTGCATGGTCGTCCCCGTTTTTTGCTCCCAGCTGCTTGTTCTGTTCAACTGCAATGACAATCACACACAAATAAGGCATGCAGAGCAAAGTTCTATGATAAATAAAGAAAAACTCACTTGGTTACAGTGACTGTGTTTTCCAATAAGTGAGCTGTTTCTTTCATCCATTTCTTCACGTATCCTATTATTTAAAGGAGTTAAAAAACACCCTTCATCATTTAAAATGTTACTGCACACGTGTGAAGACATATAAAAAAGGAAAGCACTGCATAGAAAGCTTGCCTTTCGAAGCCATGCGTCATTAGGACAGATATCAAGAAAGCAACGCAGCTTGAACAATTTTCCTCTTGCAGCTGCAAAGATGAAAATGCCATCACAAGTACAATGTACTGAAGAATGAAAGTATGTGAGTGCATAAGACAACTGATAGACTATTGTGAGTCCCACTGCCAATGTGCCTCTAGGCACGTAGGTTACGATAGACTTCATTTAAGACCGACTCCATCAAGATGAATTCTCTAAACTTGAGTGTCTGATAAGACAAACAGGTTTCCAAGGTCCCTTCATGTTTATATGCTGTACCCTTTAGTGACTTGGCCAGGTGATTCACTTTAATCTCTGCACTCTTCTGTAGGGGCTGGTTAAGGCATGACAATCTCGGAAAGTTCCATGCTATCTACAGTGGCCACACAACACAACAGATGATGGACGCAGAAAGGGCAAAAAAAGAAAGTAGTATCTGGTTTTAGGTTTCGTTAGGCTAGGTCCTTGCCTTTCTGCATCCATCGTTTCTTGAGCTTTATGACCACCATGGAGTGGTAACAGAGCAGCTGGTCATGCTTGTAACTCAATGTAAAAAAAAAAAAAAGGCATTCCTGTATTCATTAAGAACACTCACCTTAAATATGCAGGAACTGTAGTATTCTTGCAATGCTGCCTTTGATGTGAATGTTGACAGCGTCAGCTGTAAAGAGAGAGTTATTTGAACTTTTACAGTGACTGCCGACTAATCCACATATAACAGCTAACTCACAGTTTCTATGATGCCATCACTTGCCAAGATGCCATCAGTCGGGGATACGTTGACTCCAGTTGGGCTGTGCAGGAAAACAATACCATAAATTGGACCATATACAAGTGACGAATGAACTTGCTTACTTTGCCACGATGGCCTTGTTTGAGTCGCCCACCTGCCACAGGATGAAAGCAAGTGCCCTGGCCAGAGCAGCGTTCCTTCGTGGCACATCAACTTCGAAACCACTGCAACCAAGTTGTAAAGCCACAGTTCAAGGCAACTGCAACTGACCATTTCCCTTTGCATCTCTACATAAAACACAATATGTTTGGCACTTATTACAAAGCCAACACAATGATGGGTAAAAAAATATGTAAGCAGTTTCAAAAGCTAGTGCAACTTTAAAGAAATGCTGTCTATGGCTCATCATTCCCTTTAATTATTTTTTTTCAGTATCAGCCATTTGAAGTGAGCAGTCAATGAAGCCAGAGTCCTTCTATTTTTTTCTGGTCACGAAACTGCCGCCTCAGTTTCATATAGAGCCAGCGCCCGCCGCTAGAGGCGCAACCATGCATGAGAGGGCATGCGAACGCCGCTACCGCTGTGGTTGTGTGTGGGGCAGCCTCGGTATTCTAGTTTTCTCAACTTCCACAACCGTCGCTTTACTTTCACGTAACTATTTTTAACATTCAACACGCTTAAATAACTGCCTGAGTGCGTCTTCTGCCATAATACGAGCGCCCGGGACGAAAAAAAGAAAAAAAAGAAAAAAGCCATCATAACATGGAGTTTTTGGCGGTCTCAGTCCCAAAAAAATTCTGGGATTTTAAGAACCAGAACCGCGATACGATTATGAGGCACGCCTTAGTGTGGGAGTCAGGATTAATTTTGACCACCTGGGATCCCTTAAAATGCACCTAAATTTAAATAGACGGGTATTTTATATTTCGCCCTCGTCTAAATATGTCCGCTGTACACAGCCGGGTGGTCTTGGTCCAGATTTCTTCATCATCGCCGTTCGCCTCAACACTTCGGTGGGTTCCGCTTTTTAATATTTGCCTGAAATTAAACAGTGCGCTTTCGCAACAAAGCACCAGAGGTACCACTTATCACCAGATGCAAACATATGGGCTGTGGCACCACCGCTCTGCCGTAAGTAAGCGCCAACTCTCCGTTGAGCATAGTGCCAGATTGCTCGCTGAGCACAGCTATTCACTTTGTGCTAAACTGTGGGCAGTATCTTATCAGGAAATCAAAAGAATGAAATTTTTATTGCAAAGGGCTGCTACAGTAGAATACTTAATGACAAAGAAAAGGAAATTGAGCTGCTCCGTGCACTTAAGATTTCTCTGCAAAGCGATGCCATTTCTGAATGACATTTAGGTAGGATTAATGCAAGACAAATTTCGCTACTAAATGTCTTCGGTGCAGCTTTTAGCAATGGATTAAGGTGAACGTGAAGTGTTAAGACCTGCCCAGTCGAAACTAGCTGTATTGTAATTAGGCAATTGCCTTAGCAAGCAGTCGTTTTGAAGCATCAGTAAGTTCAGCCCTTATTCACGCTGCTCGTGGTTTCGAAGCAGAAACGGCGAGATTAGGTATTTTGGTTCTTAATGTGCAACTATTTACAAAATGTTAAAATGTTGTAATCACCGGTCCCGATATTCTTATCATGGTCGAAAAATGAAAAGAACACTTTATAACTCGATTAAGAAATAAAATGTGTTGGTGCAAAAACAACATACAAGCACGGTCATTTATTAATCATGTAAAATAAGCGCAGTGAAATACAGACCACAAGGAGGCGTCCGGTCACGAATGGTCCACCATTCACAATGCAAGAAGTTTGTTAAAAGCATGACACTGATATAATAATAATAAAGAAAGAATATCAAACGTGAGAGATATGCATCAGGGGGCAGGAAACAAACACCAGCAAATGAATGGCAATAAATACAGAATGCACACGCGCGTATACTTCGATTCGAAGTTAAACCCGCAACTTTTCTGCCGCGGTATGGTCCGCTTCCATTTCTCGCACTGCTCCTTGTCAATAGGTAAATAGAACAACGACACTTTTCCGGTCTTGCCCTTGTAGTTGGAACGGCACCCCGGCACGCAATACGTGTTTGGCATCGTTGACCCACCCCGCCACTTCAACTAAACAGCCCAGCACTTGAAAAATAGTGCAGCACATACACAGAATGCACCCAATCCCTCAGCTCGCCTCGCACTGCGCAAGCGTTTCAGTACGCGAACGATGCCCTCTGTGGCACAGTGGCGCTGCGTTGCAGCAGCTTTGGGCAGCATATGAACCTCTCCCATAGCGTGACGGCGGAGTTTTGTGACCAGAAAAACATGGAAGGACTCTGACGAAGCTAAGGAAGGCATATAGAAATTTTATATACTATGTTTATTCAGACATGTATGCAATATGGCCACAAGATGCAACAAAAGGCGGCAACCATTGCATGTCTTCTGACAAGGTCAGCATTCTAGGCAGTACATCAGACAATCAATAATGTCCACTGGAACATAAGGAACACAATGGTATGCTACAATAAGCATAATACTATTTCAATAAAACAATAAAACTAGGCAAGATATATTTAGCAAATATATATAATTGGATGTCATGCAGAAACTAATATAGGATAATCTGATTCTGTAGAGGTAAGATACTTTCACTGTGTGTTTTAATTGAAATGTTTAATCAACCCTTTATGAACACGTGCTGGCTGCAGACAACCTACCAGATATTTTTTTCTTGCAGGGTTTTGGTACTGAGTAAGGAGTTTTGGGCTAAATTCTCTGAATGACAGGCAGCAAGCATCACTTGTCAGTTTAAAGCAGGAACACAGGATAAGAAATTTTGGCATGCGATTTGCTTTATCTTGAAAGCACGGTCAGGGGAGATAGGCTGATACAAGATCTCCAGCTGCAGTGGTCTTACACATGTCATGTAAATTAAATTAAGTATACATGTATAGTTCACACATGACGAGAGCTGTCTGTAGAAATCCTAAATGAAAGGTACGTTTAATTTGCCTGCACCACCTGAACCAGTTCACGATATGCTGCACCCTACCGCTCGTTTCATTAGCGCAGCAATGGCACCTCCTTAACCACGTCATTTGTTTCAAAAGACGCATGACCGGTTCACGATGTTGCTGCACCTTGTCTGCTGTTGGTGCCGACTTGGTGCAGATGTACAGTACGAAGCAGCAGCACAGCAGACAACACAGCATACATCCATAAGTTCCGTTAAAACCCTGCTTACGTGCGCCTGCCATGTCTACACGAATGCGGACGTATTTGCGCCTCAGAAGTCATACATGCCAGCAGTTCAGGACCTCTCAAACTTACGCACTCCATGCACATTAGCCAGACAAAACAAAATGCTTGCACTGCCTCTGCACCTTGGCATTCATTTCGAGCGCCACGCTCTGCCTGCACCATAGAAATCGAGCTGCGCAATTTCTGAACTTCTCTTGAACCACCGTGAACTGGTTGCTCACAGTGGTGCAGGCTAATAGAACGGACCTGAAGCCACTGGTGGCTTGGGGTGAAGCCCACTTCCATCTTTAGGCCTATCAATAGGTGAGGCATAAACTCGCAACGGCTCATGGGAAGCATCCTCTGCTCAGCGCTTCTCGTTCAGCAGATTATGGTTCCGGTGCCTGACTCTCCGTTCATGGGGCCAGTCGTGCTTGCTCTCTATGCACCTTCATCACAAGGTATCGTCCGCAATGCTAATTTCTAGAGCCTTTGGTGGTTGCATCGATGAGTGACCATGAAATCTGAGCACAAGTAGACGTTTAAATTAATCTTTTTAGCTGATTGATAGAGCACGTGAATTAACAATGTGTGCTGTTGCAGTTCCATGCTTATCTTGAATGACGAATCACACTTGTTCTCACGTCAATTCTGTTCGGGTCAATGACGTGAGGTATTTTATAACATTTCAATCATGAATATCATATTTGTGCTAGAGACCGTCATATACACTAACGTGTTCACTTGTCGTAGCCATTGATAAATCGCGTTACACAAGTGTGCGTAGCTGCTAAGAACCTTGGCTTTCCCTAAGAAAAATACTTTCCGCATATTTGGCTTTTCAAACTTTTATATCATTTTACAGTGAACTTTGATACGTTTTGCAATGTTTACACATGATTCATGCATGTGTTGTTTTGTAAAATAACTTGCTCTCCACATTACTGATAATATTTCCTGGAACATGCATAATAATAAGATGGTAACCACGTGATCAGCATGGTTTAAACATGTTTTAGTGTAGCATCTCTTTCTCCAACTTCCCCAAAACATTTGTTAGAAAAGTCTCTAACGCGTTCAAAGTTGCAGTATACCCCTTGTGTTTCAGACACTTCGCGATATTTGTGTGAGATATTGAACGTGAGGCATGCTAGAAGTGTTCGTCAACGGCAGTTGGCTTCCCCACGTGCTTGAGTCTGTCTTAATATCTTTCGATGTCTCTGTATACGGAAAACATTGCAGCTTTGTGATCATTAGGCTAGTTTTTCTTGCCTTGTGTACCTTTCACAAAATATGTGAGAAAAATTACGGTTTACATCTTTTCAAACCTCCCAGTACACCTAGCTCATCTTGCATCGAACACCAACTTAATTAAGGTCACTAAACCATGCAAGGTGCTCGTTTAAATGGTGTTTCAAAACATCTGTGCCAAGTAATAGCTTGGGTTGGAACTGCCACCTCACCTATAGTCCCTCCGCTACTAAAGCATGCATGTTTGAATCATCCTAGTGAAATTGAGTTGAAATAAGTAAAAAAAAAATTTTTTTGTTGGCACGAACAGAATTCACTTGAGAACAAGAAAGTGCAACTCGTTATTCAAGATAGGCACAAAACTGCGACAGCATGTATAGCTAATTCATGTGTTCAATCGATTCGGCTAAAGAAATTGTTTTAAATGACTGCCTATGCTCAGATTTCATGGTGAGTCATCGATGCGACCACCAAAGGCTCCAGAAATCAGCACTGCGAGTGATACCTTGCAATGAAGGTGCACAGAGAGAAAGTGCGACCAGCCCCGTGAATGGAGAATCATGCACTGGAACCGTCATCTCTTGAACCGGAAACTTCAAGCAGACGACGCGTCCCATGAGCCTTTGCATGTTTACGGCTCCCCTATTTTCCTCTATTGCTAAAAAAAAAAAAAAAAAGATTTTACTACATAATTTTATTTTGCTTGATTATGCTTATTTTCTATGTCTTTTGCACATTTAGATGGAAAATGAACAATATTTTTTGCATATTTCTATGTGTAATCCTTAAAGGGCTAAACATGTTAACTGGAAGCAGAAGATGAGACAATTCACCACCAGTGGAAGCCATGCTCACAAGCTCTATGTGATGTATGCAATGCTCTACCAATTAAGCTGCTGCGGTAGCTGTCCCCTCTTCCACTTTCTTGGGCATTTGTTTATAATGTGCTAAACCTAGCCCTGAGATCCTAGCCCTGCTAAACCTAGCCCTGCTAAACCTAGCCCTGCTAAACCTAGCCCTGCTAAACCTAGCCCTGCTAAACCTAGCCAGAGCCACTCAAAACCAAGGTGGCAGATGTGGAACATAATTTCAACCTCGGGCATCACATCTAACGTGATTTTAGAAGCAGACAAACAGCCAGTAAACCCTTGCATGCTACCTGAAGGTTCAAGCGTAGATAATTTTCCTACTTATTTTCTTGAATTTATTGTCTGTTAGCTTCATATGGTTGTTACTAAAACAGTGAATGCCCCAGTTCCCACAATTCTCATTCTCCTTTCCTCCACTGAGACCTCCTGCATTGAGAGGCATTTTTGAAATGGTGCGAGGTTCCAGTATTTCATTTTCTTCCATTTTTCACTTTTTGCTGTTGCAGTCCTGTTTTCGTTCCTCTCTACTGTATAAAAGTAATATCTCAACATGGTCTTACAAAAGTATAATCAGTTATACTTCTTTGGCAAAGGTGGTGCTTAATTGTAACAATTGCGAGTGCCTTTGCAACGAGGCACAACTGTTAAGTCTTAAAAGCAAACTGCAACAGTGTTTATGACCACATAAGAGGCCTAGTACTAAAGAGCAGTTGTGCCAAATTTTACATTTGAAGCATAAGTGGATGTGTCACAAAAAGCTCATAAAAACAGACATTTTTTAAGACCCAAATTAAAGAAAGAAGAAAATTACACCATTACCACTCGCAGGAAAACAGAATCCAGAGCAATGAAAACAAGTGCAGCTCTTCGAAATGACCTTTGATATTAGTTAGAACCAGCAGCGCATTGAAAATCTTGAGAGGCCACGGTCTGTGATTTGCTCGTATCCACTAGCCACCATGTGCAGACATTGTCTCCTTAGGCACTAATTCAAGGCTGCTAATAAATTAGACAATTACCAGCTCTGCAGTCTTGCAAAGGTGGCTTCAATAGCACCTACTATTAATCGATAACAAATTTCGGTACAGTTGACCTTAAATGTAGGGTATGCAAGGGATCCAGTGTTTCTGAAAAGAAAGTAGCCCCACAGGTGTAGCCTAGTGGTTAGCATGCTCAGCTAAAACATAGCAAACTAAAAATTAAATCTTCAGGTGGGCTAACATTTTTTGGCTCCACGTGAGCTGATATTGGTCACACTCAATGTTGTAAATCATTTGAGCCAGGAAAGAGGCCATAACAGCTATTTCCATTGAGTTCAACATGCTGTGAATGACCTTGTGTTTACAGCGACTTAATTTTTGTCACTTTTTCGAACTACCTAAAAATTGTGAAAAGTTGGCCGTGCAAGCAATTAAAAGAACCCAATTATCTGATAGCATCCAAAGTAGCATGGCCATTTGTTCCAACAAATTATTTGGAAAGAAAAGCATAGAATGGAAGTGCCAAAAATTGAGCTTATAAAAAAAAAATTCTGTGTGTGAACAGCTAAGTGGAATTGCCATCATTCACAAGTAGACATGCACGCCCTCCCATCGACGAGGCTGCATATAATCAAGTCACATGCATGATGCACCTGCGGTTCACATCCCACTGACCTTAAACCCAGCAACTAATGTCACACAATGCACATGCAAGACACAGATGACCGCACAATGACTAAGGACAGGTGCGATTCAGTCAGTGCTATATTAATATGAACTGAAACATGGACATGTAGTGCCCCTGCAATGTTGCAGGGGTGCGGTTGGCCAACATGGCCATACGCAGTGTGACCATCACACCTTGAGGGCATGTGCCTGTAGACTGTGACCATACCTGCTTAAGGATGACTCAGCAGTCAAGCAGTGTATAGTTCAGATGCAAGGTATACTATTGGTGCCTGAGCTCAGTGTGCTCGGCTATCTTGGTCTAGGTTTCTGGCAGCCATGGCTGGCCGAGTGACTCGTAGGTTGTTGCCTTGAGCCCACAATAATAAACAACTGATAATGACATCATGCAGCTTCCTCCCACAAGGATGCGTAAAAGGTGCATGATCATTAATTTATGCAAATTGCCCCACACTTTATGCTGGTACAGCCTGGCTCCCTTACCTTGGGTCAGCATTCTGTAGACCTCCTTCTGGCCACAGCAGCTCCTTGATCATGTAGGCCTGCACTGCAGCAAGGACGCCACATGGTCCTCCCTGGAGAAAGAATGAGAAAAACGAATGTTCCCATGCAGGGAGACAAGACAACAAGACCAAAGCAGGGGAAAAAGAAATAACGAAGAAGGGGAAAAGCATGTGGTTGTTTAATTTCAGGACCAAGGCAAGTGAATGAAAAAGCTACTAACTGCGTTATGAGTACTCTCGGGACAGCTGGCAGTAATACCAGTAAACTAGTCTAGGAGTGTGTCAAAGAGCATTTTGAGTGTATGGAACTAATTCAGAACACAAGACAGAAACACAGATTGTTGAGAATCTTTTGCTAAATTTCACTGCCACAAAGGAACAAAAGCTAGCAACGTAGCCGAGTACCCACTTCATGTTGTTACTTTATGTGGTCCTTCTTCCTGTCTTGGAACCTGCCTGTTTTATACAACTGTGTGCTGCCTATGACGTAAGCTTAATAAATGGTGAGAAGAAATTGCTGGGAACTCACCAGAAAGAACACCACTGCATAAAAAAAAATTAAGGAGCCTTGTAAAAATTTTTAGCTTCTAGCTTCGGTGCATCCTATTTGTCATCCAACTTAAGGGGCTGACCTGGATGGCCAAATGCTAAAGCAAGAAATTACCAACACTGCTGAGAAATAGTCACCTTTAGGGAGGCGACAGCAAACAGTGCAATGCACTTATGAACAAGGACCTAAAGCTTCATCATCATCAGCCTGGTTACGCCCACTGCAGGGCAAAGGCCTCTCCCATACTTCTCCAACTGCCCCGGTCATGTGCTAATTGTGGCCATGTTGACCCTCCAAACTTCCTAATCTCATCTGCCCACCTAACTTTCTGTCGCCCCCTGCTACGCTTCCCTTCCCTCGGAATCCAGTCCGTAACCCTTAATGACCATCGGTTATCTTCCCTCCTCATTACATGTCCTGCCCATGCCCATTTCTTTTTCTTGATTTCAACTAAGATGTCATTAACGCGCGTTTGTTCCCTCACCCAATCTGCTCTTTTCTTATCCCTTAATGTTACACCTATCATTCTTCTTTCCATAGCCCGTTGCGTCGTCCTCAATTTAAGTAGAACCCTTTTCGTAAGCCTCCAGGTTTCTGCCCCGTACGTGAGTACTGGTAAGACACAGCTGTTATAAACTTTTCTCTTGAGGGATAATGGCAACCTGCTGTTCATGATCTCAGAATGCCTGCCAAATGCACCCCAGCCCATTCTTATTCTTCTGATTATTTCACTCTCATGATCCGGATCAGCAGTCACTACCTGTCCTAAGTAGATGTATTCCCTTACCACTTCCAGTGCCTCGCTACCTATCGTAAACTGCTGTTCCCTTCCGAGACTGTTAAACATTACTTTAGTTTTCTGCAGATTAATTTTTAGTCCCACCCTTCTGCTCTGCCTCTCCAGGTCAGTGAGCATGCATTGCAGTTGGTCCCCTGAGTTACTAAGCAAGGCAATATCATCAGCGAAGCGCAAGTTACTAAGGTATTCTCCATTTACTCTTATCCCCAATTCTTCCCAATCCAGGTCTCTGAATACCTCCTGTAAACATGCTGTGAATAGCATTGGAGAGATCGTATCTCCCTGCCTGACGCCTTTCTTTATAGGGATTTTGTTGCTTTCTTTATGGAGGACTACAGTGGCTGTGGAGCCGCTATGGATATCTTTCAGTATTTTTACGTACGGCTCGTCTACACCCTGATTCCGCAATGCCTTCATGACTGCTGAGGTTTCGACTGAATCAAACGCTTTCTCATAATCAATGAAAGCTACATATAGTGGTTGGTTATATTCCGCACATTTCTCTATCACCTGATTGATAGTGTGAATATGATCTATTGTTGAGTAGCCTTTACGGAATCCTGCCTGGTCCTTTGGTTGACGGAAGTCTAAGGTGTTCCTGATTCTATTTGCGATTACCTTAGTAAATACTTTGTAGGCAACGGACAGTAAGCTGATCGGTCTATAATTTTTCAAGTCTTTGGCGTCCCCTTTCTTATGGATTAGGATTATGTTAGCGTTCTTCCAAGATTCCGGTACGCTCGAGGTCATGAGGCATTGTGTATACAGGGTGGCCAGTTTTTCTAGAACAATCTGCCCACCGTCCTTCAACAAATCTGCTGTTACCTGATCCTCCCCAGCTGCCTTCCCCCTTTGCATAGCTCCCAAGGCTTTCCTTACTTCTTCCGGCGTTACTTGTGGGATTTCGAATTCCTCTAGACTATTCTCTCTGCTATTATCATCGTGGGTTCCACTCGTACTGTATAAATCTCTATAGAACTCCTCAGCCACCTGAACTATCTCATCCATATTAGTAATGATATTGCCGGCTTTGTCTCTTAACGCATACATCTGATTCTTGCCAATTCCTAGTTTCTTCTTCTCTGCTTTTAGGCTTCCTCCGTTCCTGAGAGCTTGTTCAATTCTATCCATATTATACTTCCTTATGTCAGCTGTCTTACGCTTGTTGATTAACTTCGAAAGTTCTGCCAGTTCTATTCTGGCTGTAGGGTTAGAGGCTTTCATACATTGGCGTTTCTTGATCAGATCTTTCGTCTCCTGCGACAGCTTACTGGTATCCTGTCTAACAGAGTTACCGCCGACTTCTATTGCACATTCCTTAATGATGCCCACAAGATTGTCGTTCATTGCTTCAACACTAATTTCCTCTTCCTGAGTTAAAGCCGAATACCTGTTCTGTAGCTTGATCTGGAAGTCCTCTATTTTCCCTCTTACCGCTAACTCATTGATCGGCTTCTTATGTACCAGTTTCTTCCGTTCCCTCCTCAAGTCTAGGCTAATTCGAGTTCTTACCATCCTGTGGTCACTGCAGCGCACCTTACCGAGCACGTCCACATCTTGTATGATGCCAGGGTTAGCGCAGAGTATGAAGTCTATTTCATTTCTAGTCTCGCCGTTCGGGCTCCTCCACGTCCACTTTCGGCTATCCCGCTTGCGGAAGAAGGTATTCATTATCCGCATATTATTCTGTTCCGCAAACTCTACTAGTAACTCTCCCCTGCTATTCCTAGTGCCTATGCCGTATTCCCCCACTGCCTTGTCTCCAGCCTGCTTCTTGCCTACTTTGGCATTGAAATCGCCCATCAGTATAGTGTATTTTGTTTTCACTCTACCCATCGCCGATTCCACGTCTTCATAGAAGCTTTCGACTTCTTGGTCATCATGACTGGATGTAGGGGCGTGGACCTGTACAACCTTCATTTTGTACCTCTTATTAAGTTTCAGAACAAGACATGCCACCCTCTCGTTGATGCTATAGAATTCCTGTATGTTACCAGCTATATTCTTATTAATCAGGAATCCGACTCCTAGTTCTCGTCTCTCCGCTAAGCCCCGGTAGCACAGGACGTGCCCGCTTCTGAGCACTGTATATGCTTCTTTTGGCCTCCTAACTTCACTGAGCCCTATTATATACCATTTACTGCCCTCTAATTCTTCCAGTAGCACTGCTAGACTCGCCTCACTAGATAACGTTCTAGCGTTAAACGTTGCCAGGTTCATATTCCAATGAACCTAAAGCTTAATCATTATTATTTACTCTAATACCTGGAGTGAGCTTAAAACTGGCACCCAGTGGTATTTATATACTTGCATGTGGCTGACATTTTATTACAGTAGCAATTATACATGGACACTCCAGGTGAATTTCCACTATCACTGTGAGGTTCCATGTAAAGTGCAAGTGCAATAAAATCCCACCCCATGCATGGTATGCTCCATGTGTGAGGGAAATTGTGCGAGGGTGACATGAGAAGGATGGCAGCTTGATGGATGACGTCCTCCTACATGTTCAACTCCCCCCTTCTTCCCACGAGGAAAGAAGGGAGGAGTTGAGTGCTTGGTTACATGATCAAACACAAGCTAAGGAGCAGGGAAGTATGTGTCTCCTGATGTTATGTCTCCTCCTCTAGCCCGACCATGATTGCACATGGCTGTCCACGATGCTGAGTGCATACACAACCCATTCGGCCTATGTTGGAGGAAGTCTGCAACAACCTATGACAACCAACCAGCATTCAAAGGCTAAGCGAACTGAGATGGCTAGTTGCTTCAAGTGTGCCGTCTTCTTGCTTGCCTAGTGCTGGAGGTCATGCAGTCTCAAGTTTCGAAGACGTGTTGAAGTGACCGGCAGCATGAAAAATGCTCACCGAGGCGGGCGTTCCTCATCATGCCAATGTGACAGTGGGTGTTTGCGGTAGAGTCACAGCTGTTCATGTTTGCACGTGCGCTTGTGACACCATGCTGCAATGTTTACTGTAATATACAAAGCCGAAAAATCTACAAAGCTTACATTGTGTAGTTCTATAATGCTATTTTTTAACCATGCTTCGCTTTCGGCCAAAACAGCCACTCTTTTCTTTCATTATATTGGCAAGTGTCGCATAAAATGGGTGCATTTCTTAGGAAAGTTCATTTCATTGTGGTAAAGGTGTGTAAGGTGAAAATCACTGATCACAGCAGCATGCAATTACATTTTGCTGCAAGCGATCAATCAGTGTGTAATAAACGGAATTTATTGTTGATAGCAAGCATTACATCATGCTTGCATTGGCCACATGTCTAAACAAAAGCTGCATATACTACCTAAAAAAGTTATAAAGAAAATTTTTTTAAATATGATAAAGAAAATTTAAGGATTGTCAGCACATCTGCCATTCTCTACTAAAAAGATTCAAAATGTACTGTCACACCTACATGCTTCCCGTTATGAACAAGAGAGAGGTTCAGAGGAAGATAGGAACTTGATGTACCTTTTGATGTACGCACACCCCAAAATTTCAGTATGACCACTTACGCTTCATTTATCTTTATCTGGTTGACAATACACATTTATTGTGATAAGCAATCAACAGCTGCCAAACAAGGAATATCTCATGCCAGAGGCAATTCTTCAAAAAAGGGCCCTTTGTCAGGGCCCTAATGAAGATAAGTTCCCTTGTTAAAATATTGCTTCCAGCCTGACACAACCCTTGTTTGACCACTGTTTATTAAATTTCCTGTATTATTCCTACAGAAATGGTATAGATCCCTCCCACCCCCAAATTTACATTTTCTGCATGGTTTGCACAGAAACTATATAAAGCACACAGTTTTTTTTTTCTTTTTTTTTCAGTACAGTTGCAACATGTTTGCAGTGGAAGGCACAAAAACCACATACCTTTTTCTGTAGCAGGCCATATGGGACAGCATTTGACTTTGTGAAAGTGAACCCTTGTGATGCCCACTCCTCTCCAAATTTTCCATTTCGAGTTCCAAACAGCAGTTCCTTGAGTTCCTGAATTCAGAGTAGCACATGTTTTCATCACATTGCTTGCATGACTAAAGGGTGCTGAATTTAGCAGCATAAGCTGACAGCTGTGAAAACTGGAAACGAGAATCCTTAAAAAAAATGTGATGTCTCTTCATGGTGAACAGCACAAATGGCAGGACAACAAAAGAAGGCTGGACACCAGGATCAAACGATCAGGTGATGATAGTGAACTCCTGCCTCTAACTTGCAGCTCCCCTGCCCCACTTGTTTCACATAATAGTCAGAGCCTCTGTATTCCTTTCCATTAATTAGCATTATTGGTCAAGTTGACAAGGAACCAGCTAGCCCAATTTTTCACTCTTAAACAAAATCTCAAGCATTCTTTTTCTACATTGCCCTAACTTTTGACAAGTTTAGTCGTGTAATGTTGGTCTGCACAACATTCTAGGTGGCTTGCAATAAAAGATTGTAAGGTCAAATATTCCAGACATCATATTTTGCTTTTATGAAGCTTTTTCTCTTTAGTGGTTTTAGTTTCCTGAAGACAGATGCACTGTATAGCATCCCGGGCCAATGGTGACACACTGAGGTGTTGATTACACCTCCTAAATAAACAGACATATCTTGCAATGCAATTATAAAGTCATGCTGTGAAAGGCTTGACAATTTCAGAAACGAGAGCCGTGCTTAAAGGTGTCCTATTAAACAACTGCACAGTTTTTCACACTGATGATGCAAGAAAAAATGACCAGAGTCAGCATAGATGTGACAGCACTGTGTGAACAATGTTGCAGCAAAGTTTTAGCACATTTATGACTAGCTTAATTACTATATTATCCTGCTTCGTACATGTGTCAACGCAACCTATATACAGTGGGATCTCAATGATACGATCATGACTGCTAAGATTTAAATATGATGCAAATTTGACAAATTCCTCAGTTGAACTGCATAGTGTACAATGCAATAAATGTTGGTTGTAATAAATGCTCTCCCTCACAGCGATGGATGATTCAAATTGTACAGCCACCGCCACGACTGCTGGGCGAGTGGGGAAAACTTGCACCAGCTTGCAGCAGGAGGTGCCATGCGTGCAAGAGATGTCTTTCTCTAACGGTTCTCTTGGTAACATTGCTGACTTGCTTTGCACCTCTCACACTAGTGATTCTTGTACAATTAGACTACTTTCCGCTCCCTGAGAGATTCGGATCACCGACAGTGCACTGCATTACTTTGTCTGCACGTGTGACAGATAAAACATTCGGCGAGCGTACTTTCTTTTACAATGATAATGTGACCAGATTTGTCACCTTGTAGAAATGCATATTTCATTTGACATGCTTATTTCATGAAGCCTAGCATTCCTTGGTGGGCCACTTCTACAGGCATGTGACAGGCCCCGAAATGGGCCAATGGGCCCAACTCAAAGAAAATGAGACCCTTTTCTGTTCACTTGTTTTGTTACAGATGCACATCACCATCATGAAGACCTTGTTTAAGTTGTATAGCTCCACTAACTGGATAACAGTAGCAAATTTAATTACTGCATAGTCACACATCCTCCACACTGGTCCACGACAATTGATGTTATGTACAGTACTCTAAAGAAAGCGAAATAAAATATTTGCTTTTGAGCGATCATACATTTGGAAAGGCACGCAAGAACACACTACTCACAGTGGCTTCCTGTCGGCTTATTGGTCTGAAGGTGGCCTGCTGTGCAGTGATCACAAGTGGGTCAATGTATGCATCCTGGTCTGAGACATCGCTCACTTGTACGTCATTGTTCGCCTGCACAGAAAGCTTTGGGGAAGCCTTGCCAGTGCAGTCTTTGTTTGTTTGGTTGTTTGGACTCCCAGTGGCCACCACAGAGTTGGATTTTCTTCTCGTCAATTCCAGCCGTGGGGCACTCTGGCTCCGAAGAAGAAATGACTTCGGTGATGTTGGGGAGCTGGGCTGTAAGAAATGCAAGATAAAGAGGGGCAAATCTTAGAAAGCAAAGTCCAGTACTTCATGAAACAGTGGATTGGCTAGAGCAGAATACACTGTAGGTGCCATGCATTGTCTGAACTCTAAGAGCTGAATACAGTGTGCACTAATGATAATCAGTACTCCATTTTCTTTTACAGTGAAGCTGTTAAGGGCTACTTTCCCCACTATCGTGTTCGCGTGTAAAAAAAAAATCCCAAAGATAGTGCAATGCCGGGATGACCTACAGTGGAAGTGAAACAGTCGTAAAGCACTCATCGTCCTTCTTCACAGAGTGGAAGGGCACTGAGTTTTTCTTTAGGAAGTGAAGCTCATGGCCACTTCCTTGGTCTCCAAATGGTAGATTCATTTCCCTCACTGCCATTTAACGATTTCCAGCAATTTTCAACCAATAAAGAAAAAACAATATAAAAGACAGATTTTTTTATCTAACAGGATTGATCAAAGGAGTGGGGCATAAATGTACTTTATGTGCAATTTTTGAAAATGCTATGTTACTGTGTGCTTTTGAAAGAGTTATGCATAAAGGAAAACATTAGGCTATACATTCCTCAATGTTATGGTGTTTTGCATTCTGCATGACCATTTTTGTCATCTTCAAGCACAATATCCTTTTCGATTATTAAAAGCTCATGTTTTTTTTGTTTTTTTTTAGCAGCAGTGACCTATGACGATGGTGCCTGCAGCCACTTCACTACCAGGGAGCGCCACCTCCACAAACAAGGATAGTTCAGGCCACAGTCGTGATTTAAAATGTTTTATTATTTTTTTATGAGGTCATAGTAGACAAGTCACGGGTGATGTCATGTGTCAGCCAGGCCATATGGTGTTCAGCTTCGCATCCAAAGAACAAAGTTAAACAACAAAAGCTTCACAGATGCAATGATGCTGAAAAACACCCACACATGTGTTCTGCCTCAGACTGCCTTCAAATATTGAAATCGTTATAACTTGATAAGATTAGCACTTCAGAGAAACACCAAATGAACATGTTAAATCTAGCTAATGTGATAAATTAGGGCTCCAGGATGCACAAGGCATCACTTTTACCAGAAAATAGACTTTTACAAGTGAGAAAACTATTTAAACGTATGATAATGATTCATGCCATCACTTCATTATTAAAGGGGGCCTAAAATACTTTTCTGGCTAACTATAGAATAACCTCACTATTAAAAGACGACGACTCGTGAATCTCAGGCTGTGAAAGCTTTTCAGATACTTTGGCTATAATTGGAGTTATTGCACAGCTACCTGACTTACTCTCTCTTTTCATCTTTTGAGACAAATTACGCTCATTAGTAAACCAGCACATCCCGGTAATCAAAACATCGAATGATAAATCGAACTCTTGGTTCACCAATTTTCTTCGGCAACTTTGAAACAAAAAGAAATGCTTATACAGGAGTGCTAAACTACTGGACACCCCATTGGCTTTGGAAAAATACAATCAGTGTTTAAAAAACTACAACTCCGCTTTATGCACTGCTAAAGATAAATATTTTTCAGTGACCTTCCATCTCTTATCGAATCCAAACCCTAAAAAGTTTTGGTAAATCATCTCTCCGAACTGTGACACTAATCACATTTCTTTACATGATAGTGACCATGTGCCCCTTCCAGACAATGAGTGTCCTTCACACTTGAACACATATTATTCATGTGTATTTAGTACTGAAGGTAACTCCACCCTACCTGATGTTCCCAATTTCGTCTATCAGTACATGACAGCCATCGACATTACTATCGACGGCATTGTATTTCTTGTAAACAATCTTAAGTTATCTAATTCTTGTGGCATCGATGAGATTAATTCCAAAATATTAAGGGACACCGTTATGCCTTCCAGCAAAATATTATGTCACATCCTCAGACAGTCACTAATTCCAGGAGCGTTCCTGTCAGATTGTAAGGCTGCGAAAGTAGTTCCCATATACAAAAACAGCGACAGATACTCGCCAGATAATTACCAGCCAATCTCACTAACATGTATTTGTTGTAAAATGCCAGAGAATATAATTGCCTCTCACATATACAACCATTTGGAATCAAACAACTTTTTTTCACTAATCAGCACAGGTTCAGGAAAGGTTTGTTATGTGAGACACAGCTTTCTCTTGGTGCAAAACATATGTTGCAAGTTTTTGAAAATGGATAATCTAACAAACAAGTCTAGTCTGATATTTACTCTTAAATTAATGCCTTATTGAGCAGCATGAGCAGCATGAGCAGCATAGGGGCTCAAGGCCACGAGGCAGCAAAGATGTTGCATTTCAATAAGGCTGCGCCAATCAGTTACTAAGTCTATGTGAGCACCATGTACACTGCATGCTGCTATGAAGTTAAATTAGCATTCACTTAGTCTCAAACAATGGTTGATCATTTGCATCAGAAAGTAAAGGCACTTGCTTCACTAGTGTGCCAGGCTGAGTAACTGAGGCTGCTAACCTAAACCTTACTTCCAGGAAAATGCTCCAAGGAAGCTATAAACTAACCTGGGGGAAAAAAAAAGCTTCCTTCAGAAAATATGGCAACTATACAAGTATCTGGGTATCTACCAGCAACATAATGAAAGGAAACTGTAAAAAACAAATAAATAAACTAAACGAAGATAGCTTCCTTTTATTACCTGTAAGAAATACATAAATGTTATGGTATAGCACACAATGCTGTATAAAAACTATATGTGGACATGCTCTAAAACACAGCTTTTGATCATTCCTTGTTTTCACTAAAAGAGCTTGTCACAATGCTTGTAATGCTTTTTGGTACAGATATCTGCTTTCTTGAAAGAGGAACCTTCAATCAAATGGTACAACCTTTGATTTGTGTCATGCAGTCAAAACTGTGACATGTGGGAAACTGCTGACAAGGGGCTCTTGCTTAAGCTATTGAAATGGTGATTACAAATTGAGAGGCCACAATGCCTCACAGGGAACCAGCACAGCAGCAGCTGTTGGCAATAACAAAGAAACAAGGAAAGACTGGCACCTTTGGTTATCTTTGCTTGAGACTGCGAGATTAGCTGCATAAGCCACATTGCTTGTGTGTACAAATGGAAGTCAAAACGGAGAGGAAATGGCAATGAACTGTGCTGCTTTGCGAAGCAAATTAGCAGTGCCAAAGCTTGTCAAGAAGGATATAATCCCTGTCTGAATGGCTGTTTTTAACATTATTGCTATTTCCTTGCTTAACAGAGCACTACTTGCAGCAAAAACACAATGTCTGTTAAGTTCTCAGGATAAGCTCTTCATCTAGCTTGTTTAGATTTCTTGTGTTTAGAGTTCCTCCAGGAAATGGAGGACCGCTGTTTTAGAAAAAAAAGCTGATAATCCTCCTTAGCTAAGCAGAAGCTCACCTCACAGCCGGGGTGTTGCAATCGTGGCATTGTGGCATCTAACTCTGTCCATGTTTCGGCTTGCAGGTTAGGAAACGCTGAGCTTCGTGGGGAGTGCAGTGAATGGGCGGCTTTGGTCGGTGCTTCCCCGCTGTACAGTCCTCTAGCCACCAACTTTCGTTCGGCACTTCGTGCCGACAGGGCACTCTGGAGGGCCGACCTTGTGATCACATGGGAGCTGCTGCCTGCGAAATTACCTGCATTGCGAGTGCCCAGCGAAAGTCTACAATGGCCAGGAACGATACAATCTCGCCAGAAAAAAAAAAAAAAAAGTGCCACACATCATACAGAGCAACAGACTAAGAAAAATTAAGGCTCCTTTGCATAAAACTGTGGCTGAGAATACTTGCGACAGCTGCACAGCAAAGCACAGAGACTCGGCATAGTGGTTAAGCCGCCTTTGAGTTTGCTGCAGTGTGGTATTATGGTAGCATTTATCATGGACTTGGCAAAAGACAACTGTTGCCTCCGAGGTTTCGCTTGACGTTTTTGCACCTTCTTCTACCTTCGTTTTTGCATGTTTAGACATTATACATATAAGAGGCTTCAAGCAAGATTACATGAACAAGTGTAAAAACTAAATATAACCTGATCGCAGATAAAATGCCATTTGAGTGTACCTTTAGAGGCACAGTATGATACACAAGAAGCTTTGGGCAAGGAGCTTCATGAACCAGTGCAAACACTAACTGTAACTTGCTACTGCATATAACAGAAAGAAGGTCCTCAAACAGTATCAGTGCATGGGCAGTGTTAGCAGATATGGAGTAATGACCACAATATGACTTACCCTGTTGTCAGCATAAAGGATGCTAAACAGAAACGTTAATTCGTGTTGACTGGTACAGCACAGCATTAAAATTCCATTTGTTTTTTTTTTCCCAGAAGAATGTGGATTATTAATAAAGTAAATGAAATCCAAACTCAACTTTCTTGAATTTCATGCCAAAATCAAAACACTGACAACATCAGAGGGATATTATGAAGTTTGTTTCATTTCTACTTTGGCTATTCTTTTGCATGAAAAGTCCCTGAACGTTGACAGGTATGGCCCTTATGGCCCTTGCTTACCTATGCAACATAACCTTCCATAATTGACACACATTAAACTAGCTCCAAGCAATCGCTCTCAATATCCACGATGTGGAAGTTGGTGCAGGAATCTTACAATAATATTGTGACCCAAATTCTGCATCCTCTTCTAGCTTACCAAGCCACAGGTCATGGTGATATTGACATATTTGGAAGCCCAGAAGACCTGATAATGTGGCTTAACTTGACATTTTTCTTCAGTGCCCCTTTTTGCAGTAAACCACTGCATTCAGTCAGATTGAGCTCTGTAACTCTTATGTGCTTACATGAGGAATGTTATTGCCTCGTTAAGGGCTCATTTTTTAAAAATTAACGGTACCATAATGGCTTATTTTCTTTATGAAACGCTTCAGTAGCATGTTTAAAATGCAATATTAACTCTGGAATCAGCCCCCGGCATTGCTTCACTGAAAGTGGGAGATTCAGTCAGGTGGTTCCCAACCAGTACAGCCTTTTGTATGGCTTTCCTACAATGCCCTGAAGTATTAAGAGGCCAAAACAGACACGCAATTCTTCACACGTAACAGGAAACCATTTTCGGAAGTGAGAATGCTTGTCCAACTTTCTTGGCTTCAAAAAATGAAATGTGTACAGGTTTGTCTCAGCTAAAATAACAAATAGTGTTTAACAAATAATAACAAATAGCCAGTGTTTTAAATGTGTGTAGGAAGGAATATGTGCACAAAATGAAGAGGATTTCAGAAAACTGAAGGAAACAGCAGGTAGTCCTTCGAAAGAAACTGTACGCTTGGTGACGCAAGTACAGAAATAATATTAGACTGAAATGTTTATAGCAGTACTATCTCAAGAATAAGCAGTCTTATTCTATACTTCAATACTTATTCCAGGGCCACTTCATTATTCCACTCTCACATTGTTAGAACTGACTGCCTACTTTCTCTGGCTATACAAGGTGCTTGTGTTGCAACTTCAGAAAGAATTTATATGTAGAACACAAGTAGCTTTAATAGGTTCAATCTGATTATACAGATGTATACATTGTATGTTTTGGAGCCTTATTCAGACAATCAGAAAACTAAAGTGATCAAATGTTTAGCTGTTTCACATAGGCAGCCCATTATAAGCTGAAACATACATCTCAGCAAAATACATACCAAAGAGTTTTAGCCATGATGTACCACTGTACAGACATGTACATGCAAGCCATGCAAAAATGTCATGCCTTAGGACTATCACACATTTCTTCTGTATGGCAAAGTGCAGCAGTCGTGATGCAGTAGTTTATAGTGTGATCACACAACCATGTCCATTTGTGCACATCTGTATGGTAGTGCTATAACTCTGAGATGACATAAGATGAAACCGTTTCCTATGAATTTTTTGCACCAAAACAACATGCAAGGAGCATAACCACAATGTCATCTAGAAACTTCCTAGGTAAATGAGTCTGTGCAACAGCATGTGACCTCAGGCATTATGACATGCTCACCATTGCCTGGTGAGCATGTCATAATGACAGTGGTTCCTTATCAAAAGTCTAAGTCAGCCCAGAAATGTTAACAGAATTTTGCTGCAAGCAGTGTGTAATCATTCAGTAGCAGCTGCTTTCAAAGCTTGTTATCACTTTCCATTCATGCTACCAATTATTCATAATCTGCACGAGTATCTGCGCTCATTTTTTGTAAACAGGCATAGAAATTGCTTCTCTGTCTATCGAGGAAATGTGAATGTAAAAGGCAGCACAACAGAGCAGGTTAGTCGCAGATTGCTGACCTCATATGGCAACTCAGCTCTTGGCTAGTGCCCTTAGAAGGCAAACTTCATTACACATTTGTCTAGATGTTCTGCTTTGGAAAAAAACTTAAAAAAGGAAAAATGCAAATCACAATAGAATCCTTAGTTTACACATAAAGTAGAAGGCATTATTACTGTACTTATTTTTAATGATGATGTGCAATATGCTGTTTTTTATTATGGAAAACACACCACACCATTATTTGAAACCTGTTACCAAAACTCTTTCATTTACTGTCTTACAGTTAAGCTGCATTGTTTAAGCTTCCTTTGTTTAGAACAGGGCAGTCATAAGTTGGAAAGGCTGACTGCTTAATGACCCTTGATCAGTTAAATGAACATCCTAACCTTTGAAAGAGAGACCCATGCTTGAAACTGTAGTAGACAAGAGACACTGCTCTATAATATTGCTACAAAACAGTTCTTTAACTGACCAAGAGCAGGCCTATCATGATTGAAGAGATGATGAGGACAACATTATAACCTGGCACGGGCTGTTCGTTCCGGGCAGGGCTAGATGCGTATGCGCTTGTAAATATACCTGTATATAGACATTCCCGTGCATCTTTGTACGTAACAATACATAGGGAGGTAAGTGTGGTCATTCTGCTTCTGTCATCTCTGTGACTATGCAAAGATTAAACTACATTGATGAACAACATGCTCCTCTATTTAAGTGCAATAATCTTGCAGCAGAGCCCTTATTCTTGCTCCAACACTAATTGTACTTGGACTTTGTGATACTTCCACTTTCGTGCGATGTGACCCTGATCTTGATGCATCATGCTTCAATGGATCAAAGGACATTCACTGGCATCACGTCTCTTCCACTTGTGTGATGAATTCATTCAGCTATGACATGGTGTAAAGATTATGCTTAATGCTAAGGAGCTAAGTGCGCTCACCTACAAGGTTTCTTTCGTCACACTTCCTTTAGCAGGTGCTTAGCAAAAAGATTACTCAAGAATTAAGTTCACGGTCACTGAAGGACAAAAAAAGCGACAATGGCACACGATACCCAGCGTAGCACAAGCGTCTATTTTGGGCCCACATATTCGCACCGATTACTGACCTCCATACTTTTCAGGCAAATGGTCCGTGTCGATCCTGTCTCCTTCGCCGTCGTGTACTCCCGGCTCGTGCTTCAGCGCCTCTTCCATCCGCTGGATCGCCGAGTTTGTGACTCTGGTAGGCCCGCGGTATTGTTGCGATTTGGAGATGAGACGGTGGACGGATTCAATGTCGTTCCTCGCAGGACGGCGCACTATGAAGCCTCCAGGCTCACGCCTGCCCCGCGCCGACTGAGGCCGGTCCGTGTCCGCAACAGTCCTCACAGGAAGCGCGCCTTCGAGCGAACTCAGGGAGTCGCTGCTCTCCGACTTTGCTTCCTTCGAAGCCACGGGGACGCAGTTGTTGTTTCTGATGTTCATCTCCACGTGCCTCGCGCTGTCGCCTGCGCTGGGCACCAGATTCACTTTCGAACCGTGTCTGGATTTGACGCTCTTTTTCTGAAGTCTCTCGTAGATCAGCATCTCAAGTAGCGCACGGAAAGGAGAATCTCTCGCCTGAAATAAAATACAGCGTAATCGTATCACACACGTAAGCAAATGTAGCACATATCGATCGGGCGAATGCTAACATTTCGGGTCTATTTTTGCTAACGAGTCACACGCATCCGCAGTCTTTTCGTCGGGCAAGTACATGCGGCGAATTCAAACAAACAGATTTCTTTTTCGCGCTGAAACGGGACGGCTGCCCCTGTCACTGAAAACGGAGATCGAGCAGCGTAAGAGGATCGGTGCCACATACATTCGAGCAGGCACAACACACGTTCTGCCGAAAAGGCCAGTGACTTACCTTGTTGTCTCGAACGAGTCGTTCCATAAAAGCAGCTCTGATCAGCTGATCCCTGGCCGTAAAGCAACCTTCATTCCGGGGAAACTCCTTGTCCATCTTTGCCAGCGTATCTGTTAGTCCCTAGAGGATAAGTAGACGGACTTTACATTCAACACGAAGCGGAAATGACCTTATCGAGAGATCAGGATGAGCGATCAGGATGAGCAGCAAGACGCCAACCTGCAACAATATACTGGGTGGTATCTAAGGAAACGTCAACAAAAACGGTACGTTACCTTACGGGACAAATATTCGCGCACGATGCAGCAGGAGACGTCTTCTACGCATCTCGCCTGGATACTAGCAGTTCCGTAAGCTGAGCTAGTTTCGATCATGTTTCTGCCGATCATGTATTACAACCACAATATTCGAACGTCTCTGATTTAAACCTGCGCTGCCATTTGTTTACCGTACGGAGCGGACCCTATCGGCACAAAGAGCAGCGTGCGAGCTTTCGGTATTGGTAACGTTCCCACAATTCAAATTTTTATTACAAGTATTAAACAGATCAAGATGAAATTAAACTTCTTTGCATTTAATTGCACAATCTTGCAATATTTTGCACAGTGCACTTTCCAACGTGCCTTCCAGTGAAATCGGTCGTTTCGGGTCACGTGATAACCGCCATTGCGGTAGAGTAGTGTGGCGTTGGTGGTGTGTGCGTTGTGCTATGTGCTTTCGTGATCTGTGCATTTAAACTGAGATTTGTGCTACAAACGATTTCGTCTGGAGTACTGCCATGTGAGAAACGAGCAGGACACACATATACGGTGAGTTAGGGGGTCTTTGCTGGAATCACCACTTCGCGTGCGAGAACTCTGCATCTTTGAGACATGCTGTGAGAAAAGTTAGCGCGTCCTGTGAAAAAAAAAAATCGATATGCTTGCACGATGTGCCTTTTAACAATGAAATGAGTAAAGCGTATGTTTGAGCGCGGACGTCTTGCAGTACCTCTTCTTGCACGGGACTTTGTGCGTGTTGTTTGTTTTGGTTGCTTCGAAGTGTTCGTGGTAATAGACGATCCCTTCGCTGGTGCATGTGTGCTCATTGAGGGGAATCAATCCGTTTTAGTATCTGAAACTCGGTGCTCTAGTTTCGCAGGTCATTCATGACGCACGCCTTTTATTTTGTCTTTTAAGAGCGAACGCAGGGCATGCGTAGAAAACTACCCTTCGCGATGCCCTACCGGCACGAGTACGGAAGAGAGAGGTGCCTTTGCGATGTTTGTGTTTAGTTCCGTCATCGACGGCACACCGCACTCGTTCGGCGGAATGTCAGAACGTAACAGCAGGTGTTCCCCCCGCTGTGAAGTGAAATTCGAGCTACGCTTTGCGTGCGCGACGGGCTGAGTGACGCAGTTAGAGTGCGCCTGTGAAGCGTTTAATTCCGTGTTGCGATCGTTATTGCCAAGCGCCATATGACACCTATGGACATCGCGAATCGAAAATGTGCGTTTCACTGTCCGATTCACCCTTGCCGGATCGGTGTAGCCTGTAATATACACATGTATGTAGCCTCTGCTTTCACTGAAATTTATTTATCATGGTGTTCGTCTGGCGGCATACACGTGAGACGAACGCGTGAAACAGCTGGGCGCTTGAATGCCGGCTTAAATGTCGGCTGGGCGTGTTTACCGCACGTCTAGTAGGTCGTGGCTGTGACAAGCGATGACTTCCGTTCAGCTCTTCGCTTCCTCGTACTTTGAGGTTGATGTTCACATATAGCGCCTTCCGCACTGGAATGGCTGAATTTTTGAATTGTTTTAGCTGCTCGTCACAACGCTAATGCGGACGAGTTAGAACGATGCGTTCACGTAGAAAAATAAACCTGAGAAAATACTACTTTGGTACATTTCACGGCCTTTTATGTTTTCTTTCTCTCTTTCTCAAAACGGTAGACAGACCAATCTATGATAATCGTTTGCGACGGTGAAGTAGGAGGATGGCGTTACTTGGCACGATAAGACGCGGTGTCTAGTGAGCTAATGAGTAAATCTGCCCTAATTACCTGCTTCGTAGAGCAGGCTGAAATTGTGAAATTGAACACGCACAGATATGATACGTGTCTGTTGAGTAAATACTCGACATAAGCTCCCATTTCCGAGGTGTGCTTCGGCAAAGCGTGCTACGAAATACGTTGGCGTTGCACTTAGATGTGCCCCGTAGTGTGCCTTTTTGAGAGAATAAGTTGACTGCCGCTCTATTTCGTGGGTCTTGTTGGTGACGACTGTTCGAAGCCGCTGCTAGTCTAATGATTTCTGTTTAATGAGCATGGCTTCAGCACTGCCCAGTTTTGCAAAAGCAACGTGTTCGCCGCAGTAATTTACGAAATTTTAATTAGGGCAACGTGGTTCCTCAGGTTATAACACAGTGCGACTCTCCGTGCTTGTCCGTCGCTTAGAGAAATCCACCTGAAGAGGCGAAATCACAACATCTGCCACAGGCGACATTTTGTATGGAGCAACAGAACAGCTCACGCTACTCACGACACAAAAGAAATCCCTCTTGTTGAATCAAAATGCTATTATAACGAAAGAGTTAAACGTGCCATGGCAAAAAGCCTATTCTCAACCGCTTGTGTATGTACAGTACGCTGGAAATACCGGAACATCTATTAATGCTTGAAGTTTAAATTCGCCTACCGAAACTTGCGGCTTACTTGCATATATTGCATCCTCGCTGTGCTTCCTCTTTTCCCCTTATTTTATTCATTCGTTGCTCCTTTTCATTTTGTGTGGGTAGATTTCGTATGTAGGAGGCTTTCCAGTGCACTTTGGCGACTACATTTTTCTACGCGCCACGGCTGTTTCATGAACCGCATGACACATCGAAAACGCTGAATTCTTCCGTATCCTATATGTACGCAACTTGTTAACTGAGAATGTAATTCAGAGCACGGTTTCTTCAAAAAAAATATTTGCAGGACCTCCCAAAGCAATACCGCCTTTTGTGTGTCGAATAATTAAACTAAGCTAGACACGGTCTCACAAGGGCTCGAAGTGACGAACAGTGGTCGAACGAGCAATACCTCAGCCTGGAGTCAGCGTTTTCATAATGCGGCTTGTATTGCCCTGACAAAGACACCCCCCTCCTGTTCCAAACGTTTGCTTAGAGATGCCCCTTGTTTGATTACTGTTGATCAAGTAACCAAACTGACTGGGGTGCCTCCCCAAATATTTAACAATTGGTACAAGCAAGCATATATGAAGAAAAAAAAAGGGGGGGGCGAGTGGAAAGGGGGGGGGGGTGAGAAGAAAACCTCAGTCCGCCGACATTGAAGAAGGCAGTAGAGGTGAAAAACATGATGAAGTAAGTAGAGGCCGAAGAGCTAGCACGCTGGGAAAATCCATTCATTGTAATGATTAATGTATATTCACACAGGTCTGGCTGGGCTCCTCCCCCACTGTGCCTGACACCATGGAACATTTCTTCGTAGAATGTAGTAGGTTTACACTTGAGAGAAAACGAGCTCTGGCAGGTACCCTTCGCCAGCTGGGGCTTCCCGTTGTGCTCTCCCTTCGAGCGTCGGCACTCGGTTACTGTGATGGGAACGTTTATGTGATGCCATATTTAACTTTACAAGCGAAGCAAGGAGCATGTCATGCTAGTTTTCTCGCTTTTCGTTTATCAACATAAACATCAACAATATTAGCAGCACCTCTTTGATACATTCCCTTAAATTTACAAGCGAAGCAAGGAGGCTGTCATGCTAGTTTTCTCGCTGTTCTTTTATCAACATAAACATCAACAATATTAGTAGCACCTCTTTGATACATTTCTAAAATTCATATTACCAACGGTTACTATCTCTTTAATATCATCTGTTTAATTTACGAAATTTTGTTTCAGTTCTTTTTAATTTTTTCTCTACTTTTGCATCTGGAACTCGGTGCTCTAGTTTCGCATATCTTTAAGAACGCACTCCGTTTTTTGTTTTTTTTTCTGTCTCCAGGCGCCCAATTAAACGAAATCCATTTGTTCCACTTCAACTTCTTTACGCTCTGATATATATATATATATATATATATATATATATATATATATATATATATATATATATATATATATATATGTATGTATGTATGTATGTATATATGTATATATAGTTAGTTAGTTAGTTAGTTAGTCGGTCAGTTTATGGTTTATGTCCCTTTGCTATGTTTAGCCCACATGTTGCCTAGTGGTAGAGCGCCCGCCCCGGCTGCGGGAGTTCATAGACTCGGTACCCATCGCCGACGCAGGGAACCCACTGATTCCTCCTGGCACTCGGCTTTCTTCAGGGGTTATATGTTATAGCCCTAGCGAGCATCGGTGGCGAAATGGCAGAGTATCCGCCTTGTATGCGGGAAGTCCTGGGTTCGAATCCCGAAACGTGTGGCGATGCCTCCTTGAAGTTCTCGCAACCAGCTAGTTGTGACGTCATGGATTTTGACGGCGTCCTCTCGCGACTATAGATTACGATTATTCTTTCGGGGACCAGCTAAGCCTCCAAGGGTGCAAACTTACTTAAAAGCGTAGGTGTCTTCCTTTTTTTTAGATTTGTTTCTTAAATTGGTGCAGATAAACCTCATTGTATTGTAAATTGATCGAGGAGTGAACTTGGCAAGTTTCGCTGGTTTTGCTTACAGTTGCAAAAAACAAAAGGAAGGAAGAACAGCTGATAAATTTATATAGTAACGCTGACTTACCGTTTTCTTTAATGTGGTCTTCATTTTCTCTTCCAATATTCAACCTATTGTAGCGAAATTAACAAAGATTGTGTTTTTTTTTATAAGCAATACTTTGTCGGTATTCATCTTTCGTTGTCATTAAGCACCACCACTGTCATCACCAACAGCACCTTGTAGAATTTGTCGGTCGTAGCTGTGGAGATGAACTTGGGACGACAGGGCTAGGCGAGCAGGATTTAATTGCAGGATTTACATTTAAAACAGGACATACATTGGCAGACTAGCGCGACTCCCATATGGAGCCCGCAAAACTAACATACAGCAAACAGTTTACGAGCACACAGCTCACTAGTACATTTCTAGTATGACAGAGCACTCAGCTCCCGACAACGATCACGACACGAGCACTCCCTAGCAGCCGGCAAACGCTGCTTATAAGCTCTCCGCTTGACGTCATAGTTCGACGTCATCGTTCGGTCGTGGACGGAGCACGAATGGTCGGGAAGGTTCGTCCAAGCATTGTGAACTTGCCGCCGCCCCGCACTATCGTTTACGCCCACACACACGCAAACACACAGGTGCGAACCCATACACACAAAGGCTCCGGAGTCGACGACCGAGGGCTTCGTAGAACTGTGCTCCGTCTCGGGTGGTGCGGCCAAGTGCCAATTTCCTGAGTTGATCGCGCGCCACGTGGCTGCCGGTCATCCGCAGTTCTCGGTACCGCCCAGCTTTCAGTGCCGACGTCAGAGGGCTTCGTAGAACTGCTTTGTCCCGGGTGGCTCGGCCAAGTACCAATTTCCGGAGTTGATCGCGCGCCACGTGGCTGCCGGCCGTCCGCAGTTCTCGGAATGGATCCCTGTCTGGTGGGCTTGGAACACGTGCAGCGGGCTGAAAGCTGGCCCGTACGGCCATTCTTAACAACCTTTCGAAGCATGAACTTGAACGATGCGAAAGAAAAAAGCGGCACAGTTGCAAGCTGCTGGTTTTGTCGCTGCTATCCCGTTTAGCCCTTGGGTCCGAGCTGCTCAGGTTTTCTTACTCACTCTTCCGCCATTTTCTCCGCCGCTTACAGCGGAGAAAGAGGCGTTGCTGACAGTGCGGATCGGGAAACAAATGTAAAAAAAAAAAGGAAGCCTCCAGTAAACTTTTTTTCTTCTTTCATTGCGCGACGAAAGCGAATCCACTCCTTTCTGCTGTGCTTCGGTTGATACCTTTCGAGCAAGCGAGATTCTTTGAGTGCTTTCCGATGGAGCGGCTCATTAGAGGCGGCTGGCTGGTATAATCACGGTCGAGCGAGTAGCAGATAGGTACATTCTGTTGCCTCTGAAAATTGTGGAAGCGTGCTAAAAGTAAAAAGAAATAAAACAGCTCAAATACCGGTGACGTACGCTCAGTTACAGTTCGTAAGGAAAAAAAAAAACCACTGTAATGAGTAGGAGTCTGCAAATAAAAATTTTTGAAACCGATTTGAATACGAATCGAATAGTGCCAGAGGTGTGTGAATCGAAAATCGAAGACTTTTCAATAGTTTTCGAATAATGAACAGCAGTTTTCACCATTACTGTAACACAATGTTTGCATCCCTGTGTTACGTACGTCAGCGCATCTCTGTCGGCATATTGTACTCCATTAAGCGTTTTTAATCGCTAAAAGCGCAAGTACAGCATTGAGAACAAATCGGCAGTTTGTTCGCGTACTCGTGATTCTTGAATTAGTACGAATAATCGCGGTTTAGCCAGAATAGTCAATCTGGCTCCTCGAGCAGCCTGGCGTTCTCTGTTATGCAATTTCACGTCTTTTGTGTGTACTATGGCCGCGTCAGGCGAAGGGGGGGGGAGATAAAATTTAGCGCGCTTTCGATCGAGTAGTATGTTTTATGGCGCGCAGTTGACGCTTTCAAGTATTCGACGGCTATTGGAAAAACATTCGTGTTTACAAATAGTGACTATTCGATTCCCATTTTTCGAAAGTTTCGAATATTTGCACACACATAGTAGCGAGGAAAGGGTGTATCGTACCATGTGCGGTCGGCACCGACTCGCATCCTGCCTGAAAGATTTCAGGTACTACAAAGAACCTGCAAGCCGGGACCGGGGAGGGAGAGGATGGGGGCCAGGCACGTGCCCTGTGTGCGAACCGCTGGCTACGCCACTGCCCGCAATTATGAGCAATCTGTACACGTTTCCCTGTCGTGCGACGCGCATAAAAGGTAAGTTCCACGAGAAGTGAGGCTTCATTGACAGTCTCGCTTCCCCGAGCGCTCAAGCTTTGACAAAAAGGTCCTCAATTAACTAGCGTGCAGCCCCGATGGTCCAGCTGCGAAGGTCGCCAAACCGCCAGTATATGCCTTTCGTGACTGATTCTATCGCGCGCCCACGACTTTCTTGTGGGAGCAGTTGGCGGGTAACTTTTTCGAGTTACCCCTGCTGCGGGTGATTAGCATGCTATGGGCACCGAACAATACGCCTCGCCCACCGTGCGGAGACTGCGTATACAGTGCGTTTATTTATGAGGCCAGCTCCGTGCGCCTGCTGTTTCTGCCCACTTTCCCTCGCGCTGTGTTTCAAGAGGACCCCCTTGAAAACGCGTGTCGCTTTTGCTGATTGCGGAACTGCACACGACACGGGGCGATTTACGTTTGACAGAAATTGAGTGCCTAGCGAGTGTGTCGTGTTGCGCCGTGCAGGTGTTCCTTACACTATACTTCTATAACCTCTGCCTTTATTAAGCTTTTATAGTGCAATATGCCAGGGGCATGCCCAGCATTCTTCCACCTTCACAAGCAACGTTCCCAGCTTGCCCGGGGCGAAGTACTTAGTTCCCAGCATCAGCAGCCACCACCACCGTGCCGAGTACAGTCGAGAGCAAAAGTCTAGAAATGGCATCAGCAAAAATAAATTAGATTAATTAATAAACAAATAAACAATATTTCCTCTAGCACAACTGTGCAACGTGAAAGTGTCTTAATGCATGACGCTAGTCAAGCGAGCGCACGTCGGCAGCACTTGATTTCAGGCTTTTGCATAGGCTACGAAAAAAAAAAAAGACAATTAGCGGCACCTCTGGTCTGCACACTTTTGCTGTTGACTATACTACATGATTTCCATCGTACTCACTTTCATTGCCAGCATTTCAACCACAAAATTCATGATGGCGAACGCTGACATTTCCAAAAGGAGCCTGAAGTAATATCCGTTATCAACAGTTACTGTTATCTTAAATAACGGCTACCGTGGCTTCTTTATACTTTTTTTCTTCTCCCCTGTGGCTTCCTAACATGATATAGCCCTGGGTAAAATTTTCCAGGAGCGGGTGCCTCGCACCGTGTGGAAGCGTGCTTAGCTGAACGGCCATGCAGTGATTCGGTTGCCCGTAAATTGTTCCGGCATATTTTACCTCGATAAACGCTGCGTTTAGACCTTACGAAAAATAATCAAAGCATCGAAACCTGAGAGGCTATATTCTGGACACTGTCAAATTCCCCCATAATGTCGAATTCTGCAATCGTTTTGAGCCAGTCGGAGAGCCAATCAGAACTGACAAGATGATTTCTCCAGAACAGCACTCCAGCATGGTTGTTAACCTAACTCCATAAGTAGCGGAGACTGATTTTGCGCGGTATGTGTGGCGTATTAGTCGAAGAGCGGAGGCCGAAGTCATTGGGGTATCAACGTCAAGCGACATTTCACGGTATGAACGTGGGGTGGGCACTGAGAGGCTGAAAAATTCGGCACTCCTACAAGAGGGCGCAATGTAAGCCAGACGATCACAGAAAAAAAAGGGGGAGGGGTGGCAGAGAGACCACTTTATTTTTTCATTTTTATCACCCAATTTCACTCCAGAGACGTGCCTGTGACGTCACTGTGAAGCCGTCCTCGGAGTCGCATGTTATTCGAGGTTTGGGCTGATTGCCGAAAAAGAGGTGCATGCATATTCAGCAAGCTGCCCAAGCCTACCACATCCACGAGGCTGCTAATTACCAGCGCCAATTGTTGTGCGTCACGCCAACCCATCAAGCCACTCAAGAAGCGGTTGGGAATTTTTGTAGAGCGGCTTTCCTCCTTGCGGCTCGTGTTGCTCTCCTCTCACTTACCTCGATGGGACAACTAGTGTGGTGTACCACCACCTCCTAGTTCTCTAGAGGGTGTTGGGTGCACTCGCTTGGCCCTTTCCACGATCAACTCGGGGCTTGCGCGTGTGCTTGGTGCGGGCTTTTGCCCTCCTCAGAGGCGGTGTTTCGCGACGTCTACAAACCATTAAATTGGCCTGTGATGACGTGACCTGTTTTTTTCTAGCAGACGACGTATAGGGAAGACGGATAGGATTTAAGAGGAAGCTTTAGCTCGAGTGCTCCTATCTAAATACATGTAAAAGGAGAATTCGTTTTTCTCGGCAACCACAGCACCAAATTTGACGGGGTTTGTTGCATTTAAAAGAAAAACTTAAACTCTAGTGACTGTTGGTTTCGAATTTTCGAGTTAGGTCGTCAATTTTTTATTAAAGATTGGCAAAAATCGAAAATTTTTAAAAAACGAAACTATCAAGTTTACAACGCTGTTACTCAACCGCTGAAGATGATAATACAATTCTGTGAATTGCATATAATAGTACATCTAAAGCGGACAAAATTGATATGTTACACATGAATATAAAAGAAATTTAATCATAGGGAAATGCAACTTTTGCAAAACCCTTGTAACCAACGTAACAAATTCACATAGGATGTAAATTGACATATTCAATTTGTCCGCTTTGAATGATCTAATGGATGCCGTTTACAGAACCGCGATATCAGTTCTTGATGCAGAGCTATGAATTTGTAAACTTCGTGCTTCTATTTTTTTCAATCGGTCGAATATTTGAAAATCGTTTTAAGAAAATTCAAGCCCTAAATCGAAATTCCGCTTCCAACAGTCACTAGAATTTAACTTTCTCTTTCAAATGCAACAAATTTTATCAAAATCGGTCCAGGGGTTATCTCATAAAAACGTTTTTGCGTTTTACATGTATTTGAATAGGCCGCGTCGGAGTCGGGCCCGAGCTAAAGCTTCCTCTTAAGGAACCATCTTGCGTGCAGGCACGTGGGCTGCTCCAGAATGTAGTGTGCTGTAAGAACGGTGCAGCTGCGTACTGTGAGTTAGCATGTACTGCGCTCTGCACTTCTGGCCAGTACGAGTATGCCACTGTCGTTAAATAAGTTTGCCCCTAATTTTCCTGTATAAATAAAACCACTGTTCTAATTCCTCCAACCTCTGGGCATCGCAACTGTCGTCGGGAAAGTGCGGACGACGGCGTGGGCCCGCAGATATAGCCTCCTTGTGACGGCCGGTTGGCGTAGGCCAGCTATACACATTTTTTAAGCGCACCGGCGGCGTAGGCTAGAGAGCGACCCTCGGTGGTGATGCCCGACTCAGAGACCACGACACCCGAACACTGCATTACTCAGAAAAGGGAACACCTTTGTAAGAATTGCCGTGATAGGAGAGTATGAAAATATTCTCTCTCTCTCTCTCTCTCTCTCTCTCTCTCTCTCTATCATTAGGCGAATCATTTACAAGCTGTCTTACCTATGGAGAACGCAAATAGTATCAGAGAGCTTTAGATTTTGCGTACGCAAAGTTAGGGGACGCACATCCTCGGTCTTACGAAAGAACCTCAAAGGAGTACAAAATAAGCAAGCCGGGCGCGGTGCTTTCCGTACGCCAAGGTCCCTTCGGGTGCCAAAACCCGTTTACGTGCGCGAAATCTAAACTCCCTAGTATCATTGCGCAACAAGCGGTTTATGGAAGACAACGAAACGTTTCCGCCAAAACAGTCACAACAAATGCGATTAGCACTCAAGCAACGAAGCGGCGCACCGTATTGCTGAAGGCACCTGTATTTATAATCTGTTGTGGATGAAGTAGGCTAAGAATGCCAATCGCGCCACAAGAGACCGCAGCGTCTACACAACTTCGGACGCCCCAAAGAAAGCGTCACTAAAACCGTGGCCTCCCATGCCGCAGCCAGTTTTGCTCCGCTGGCACTTCGAATGAACTTCGGTGCGATTGCGTAAGGGCCTTTTCCAGGCGTAAAAAGTCGATGTTCATTGTCAGCTGTAGAAGAGCGCGCATTCTCACGTTTATAACTCGTACATGCAACTTCGTTCCTTTTTTCTTGAGCGAGCGGGATGCTTCGAGGGCTACATAGCAGACAGAAGTATAGTGCGCTAAAATGGGTGAAGTAGGATATAAGGATTGTTATTGCTGCCACCCATTGTTACGAGCTGGTACCTCGAGTTGTTACGAGGACGGGGTTTCGGCGACCTTCAACAGCGTCTGCTTCGTGTTTAAACCAGGTTGACCATAGGAAACCAGGTTGTCCATCGGTTGTCCAGATCATGAACCAGGTTGTCCATGATCTGAAAACAAATAACAGAAGTGTATTACATCATTACGGGCGAGCGGTGCGCTCAAAGACAAAGTACAGAAACGCACAACAACTTTATTTTCAGGAAACAACCGCCTATTTAACCCATGCACAGTGGCACCGCCACATCATCCAAATTTTAACCATCCAAAAAAAAGCCGTCTCCTTATATAACAAGTCGATGGAAGGGACACTGACACACGTATCACTATTCCGACAGATATCCTAAGCCTCAATAATCTCTCGAACGTCTTTATCTTTGTGCTTCGCAAGAACTCGGCAGGACCCATACACTGGCGCACAGCCGCATTGCTGACAGTGAGTTGACAGATGACCGTATTGCTTATTTCTCACGTTTAGACTATGTTCTCGTAACCGGTCATTAAGACACCTTACTGTCTGTCCGATGTATTTTTTTCCCACAGGACAGCGGAAGCTCGTAAACAACAGCTTCTACGCAACCCACTGGCGCTTTACGATGATTCGCAAAGCATGCGACAGCTGGCTTACGGTATGGGTCCGTTAACCGACATATTTTCGCTAGTTTTTCTGGCGCTGAACAAACGGCGCATTTTTTTTTACCCTGTGTGCGGCCGCTTAAGAAAGAAAAAAAAGAGAGCAAAAATATCGGCAGAACCAATCTCACGATGAATGCCGACGTTAACACAATTAGCATTGAAACAATCTAGCGACACACAGCCGAGTTCTTCAAATTTCTGTTGCCGACTTCTCTCTTTGCCTTTTGTTTTGCTTGTCTATTCGAGCACCTACGCAGTCACACGTGCCTATCCTGGAGGATTGGCCAAGAACGTTGACATACCTCTGATACTCTTATGTACCCACTAATGATAGGAAGTCCCCCTGGCAGTTTCTCACTCTGGGACCTCCTGATGCCGTGTATAATATATAAGCGCGTTTCTTGTGCATGCAATAACAATAAACTTGAACAATGAACACGCCCAGTTGCACATACCCAGTGGAACGGCGTGAAAGAGATCAAATACGGACATACATACCGAAAAGTGCGTTAAGTTCCTCCCGCCGGAAAAAAAAACAAAGTAGTGTGACTTGCTCCATACAATAGCCGACGACATGAATTGATTCGCGTCCTCCGAGAGTGTTCCGGCATGTTTTTAAACCTTGGCTACAGTTAGCTGGTACACCCCGTACAGAATGGAAAAAATGGGCGAGTTGCTGAACGTGCATTGTACTACGGCGGCGCTACGGAAACAAAGGGCGGCAGGCGAGGAGAAATAGAAATTTTCACTGTCCCTTTTTCTTCTTTCCTTTCGTCGTCGTTTCGTGCAGTTGTGCTGCCGCAGTTCGAGTGAGCGAGATATTCGCGTTCGTCGAGCGAACCTTTTCTCGAACTTTCGTTGTTCGAAAGCGTCTGTGCTTAGCGCCTATACTTCTATCTGAACAAAAAAAAAAAAATGCGCGCTCAGATGTACATATCTCGGTATATAGCCATAACTTCTTGGCCATTATCTGGCCAATTAATTGAGCAAAAGCGAAATTCTTCTGAGTTGCTTTTTTTTTTTTTTTTTTTTTTAAGACTTACACAATACTCTAGCATGGCCCGAAGAAAGCCGAGGAGACTACGCAGAAAGAAAAAGCGACGGAACAAGTGCTGAACTCGCAGAACGTCAGCGCTCAATTGTTCTTGGTGTTCCTCTTAGACTCCATCAACGTCTCACCGTCATCTCTCTCTCTGTCTCTCTCTCTCTCTGTCAACACAGGCAAGGGACGTTGAGAGCACCGGCGATGGGCACCAAAGGCGTCAGAAACACTGTGTGAATGAGCAAATATATGTGAAATGACGAGAAGAGCGCGTTTGATTGAGTGTTCTGATTGTTTTCGGATAACGTAATCGTGGAGGTAAGGAGGAGAACGAAAAAGACATGTGTATATGGGAAAAAAAAGAAGGAAGGCAGGCAAGGCGATGAGAATCATGCCATTCTTTCATTGTCGTTCTCGTCTCTTTTTGAGGTGAGTCTCACAAGGTTATGAACTTTTCACAAAATGCCAGAGACATTATAAATGTCAGTAGCCGTCACGGGAACGTGCGTAGGACGCCGCAACGCAGATCGAGGCAGACCCGCCGTGGTACCCGGGATTGCGTTTACGTGAGCCCGATATAAAAAGGTCGAGTCGGCTTTGTTTCGCCGAAATTCGGTCGTATGATTCACTTAAAGACTAGCGGGTTAGCCCACATGAGCGTCGAGGCGAATTTGGTCAAACCGCGCTTGGAAAGATGCACGTGAACGTGGTCGGGTCGGTTTACAAGTCAGCTCGACTTCTGACGCGACCTGCTCGCGGCGAGTTGATGCAAACGAGGCTTCAGCATGTTGCGCGCCTGTGGCTTCCTGCTGCTTGAACCACGAGGTCGAGGGTTCGATTGGCGGTGGCGGCGGCCGTATTCTGCATATATTTCTTACCGTAGCCCCTAGAGGGAAATCTGGCGCCACCGTCCTTGCAAGTTCTTTAGAGGTCGGTGTGCGACTCCGCGGGAATGCCGAAGTATGCAGGTTTCGGCTGGTTTTGAACGTCGCTTGGCATTAAATAAATGTAAATAAATGTTCGGGACTTAGCAGGTATAGCCTCCTTGAAATTAAGGCTTCATAGGAGGTCAATGTTTCCCCGTTACGCAGCTGGAATTAGTGTTTCCTCACGTATATATTTACAGTAAAGGAAGAAAGGTAAAACATATACCAGCGCACAAAGAGCGCAGACCTCGTCGTCTTTCTTTTCTCCGAGTTCTTGAAGCGTTATGGTTGACATTTGATATAATTGGGTATCTAGCGCGAGTCATAGGCAGTAATGCTGCAGAACCAGCGTCTGAATGTCCTGGCTACCTGAGAAAGACATCAGTGGAAGTGGTTTTAATTAAACTCAATCAATAAATCAGTCCGATTGATTGATGCATGACAAAAGACTGTTGGGGTACATATGCACAAGAGGTCGTTCGACGTCGAAAGCGAACGAGATATGGCGCCGGAAATGCAGTGACGTATAATGTTGTCGCCGGTTTGCCGCACGTGCAACATATTTGACAGCCGCACTGAAGCCTTCCGTACGCCGTGGCCTCCGAGATCGCAAAAGTGCGGCCGTGTGATCTCGAAGGCCACACAGGCGCCATAGAGTTTTTTAGACAAAATTACTAGAGAGAACCATGGCACATTTCGCAATGTTTACGAATGTAGGTGGAGACTGGTTGTCCTGCTCTGCTTGGAAACTAAGATAAAGCGTATAAGAAATAACGTCGCAATAACGTTTGAAGCCACGTACAAGCACATAGACTAGACAGATCCTCCATCCATTACACATCATTTCCGTAGTATAACGGAACAATCGAAGCGCCAGAGTTACCTCTAGTAATCTTTGTAGGAATCTCTATGTCAAATGCCATTTGCAGTTTGGTACACGCCGTGGTGCGCGCAGCATGAATGGCTTACGAGTCCTTCTCTCAGGGCTGTGCTTTCGGGATTGCGTTCTCTGGATTGGCTTTTGGCGAGTGGCGAATTTCTGAGGTGGTTACACGTTTAAACAGACACTGAAGGGAAAAATAATATGGGCTGCGTTAGTAAATCACACTCTTACAATGCAAATAGAAAACCACTCTTAAAATTGAGAAACGGGCTTGGAGAGCCAGAAAATACTCGAAAACCGAAAACTGGTGGCGCCGCCGCCTTGAAGGCTCGCCATGCTCGCCATGAAGTCACGGATTTTGAGGGCGTTTGTCAACGTCTGCTGGAGCCTGTTTATTATTATTATTATTTTAATCGGCACTAAGTGGAGTGCATTGCCTGCTACTCGTTCTCCAGTACAGTATATATATATCACGGCGCTGCTGCGCAGCAGCAGTTGTTTCTCGCCATGCCGATTCCAGCCGTGCAAGAAGGAGCTCAAGCGTGCGAAACTGCCGATTTTCGTAAACGAGTGCACACAGGCGCTAAAACCGGAGTATGAAAGGACTCCGCTCAATTAAAGCCCCTCGCTGTTGCATTCACTTACATGCGGCAGGCGCTCCGCTTCTATTCGTAAGTATACCGAAAACTTGCGAGAACTCGTCGGCGAGGCTCAAATTGCGCTGCACGCAGTTTCGTGCCCGTGCCGCGAATGACGCCAGCGGCGAAAGTTCCGGAGCCACGTGACTGCGTGTGCGAGGACGACGCCGACTCTGCCGCATTGCGCGGGACTGTGGCGCGAAAGGCTCGACGCTTGGTCAGGGCGGAATTCCCATTAAAGGAATTAGCGCGTTCTCATCCGGCGAGCCATTAAATCTGCCGTCGTCTCAGTCGTCTGCGTTCGTGTAGGTTGCCTCGAGGAGTGAAGCGACGCTGCTTTCTTTCTTTCTTTCTTTCTTTCTTTCTTTCTTTCCTTCCTTCGTTTTATTTTCTTTTAATTTATTTTTTCTGTCCTCTAACTTTTCGCGGCCGCTTTCTCTGACGGAGCGTGGCGACACGCGTCTTTGAGAGGATTTGGCGGTGAGCCGGCTCTCCGACTGAGCCCTGTTTGAACGGCCGTTACGAGAGGGGGCCTGTCCACGTTTTCCTTAGTTGTAACTGTTTCGTCGGAAACGTCCGGATTGAGTCGCGCGCTGAATTTCTCGTGGAACACTGCCTGGCCGAAGAACTACACATGCTGTCGGCACGTCTTTTTTTCTTTCTTTCTTTCTTTCTTTCTTTCTTTTGAAAGCTTTCCCAATACAGCGTGCTTCAAAAGCTTTCTTGAACACTGTGTTTCGTGGCAGATTTTGGGGATGAATATATCGAAATCGGTGCTAGTTTCAGGACACTAGCCTTTCTCGGCTGTCGATTCAGGTACCTCGGTATTCGTTTTCTATGTGTTTGAAAACAGTGACCCGGCTTTGTTTACGCAGCTGCATCGTGTACGATAAAAAAAAAAGCTCTCTAGAGAGATTCCAGTGTTATTGTTGATTACAGCGCGAATTATGTGGTCTGGAGCACCTAAGAATATCGGCCGACCCGCATTGTATATCTTCTACGGACGTGAGGAGTCGCGTCCTGACACACAGCTCTCTGAAATGTGTGGTACAAGCTTCGGAAATAAATTATTTATGGGGCCTTGGTCTTTCAATTGGATGTGAGCCTGGTCCAGTGGGCCGCTCTTAGATTTTCGTGGAACGCCCATAGTTGGCGTTCGCCATAAACTGGGAAGGCATTCATAAACGCGTAAAATGATCATCACATTTAGGTCTCGGGAGTAATTAACTGGGTTGCTAAATTACCTATGGGCACTTCGTTACTTTGCATATCACCTCTGGAATAATTTACTCTTAATTTTTTTCTGTTCGGTCGGCGCACTACCGACCTCCAGTAAGTCCAAGAAATGCATTGGGAAAATTAGTTATTGTGCTTTAGTTAACGTGTCTGGCATATAGCACTGGTTAAGTTCCAGCTGGTCTGTGTAACATAAATTAAGTAAAACAAGTTGCCGCCTCTTGGGAGTCGAGACAGGGAATTTCTGCCAAGTCACTATGCTGCTGCGTCTATAGCTCAGAGGAAGACGTCGGCACTGGCTATTTCTTGATGCATCCTTAAAATACGACTATCCTGCTTCGATAGCGAGATGGGTGCGCGGCAGCATTGACGTAAATGCACGCAGACAGACTGCTGTATTTTGCATATCTGCATTGTGAAATGGAAGATACCGTTTTCTTTCTTTTATACCCTCCCGGTTAATATATTCTGGCAAAATGAGATTAGCATTTCGCTCATGCGCGTGCGTCATCGTACGCTCATCGCGTTGACGGGCTTAGGTGGCGGTTATGATTATTCGCCTTCCTTTTCTCCAGTCTTGTTCTACTTTTTCTATTCCGCGCTTATAAGCGTTATTCATTTTTTTTTTCTTCTTTTTTTTTTGCGCCCGGGTTCGCCCTATGTACATTGCTTCTTATTTTGTCGCTAATATAAACCTCAACGGCTTCGCACTGACAATTAGCTCGTCAAGCACCACTGCCTCGTGGTCATGGTGATCCTCATCGTTTTCTACGTTTACAAGAGTAACTGTAGGATTGATGGCACCTTTCGCGCGCCAAATTTAGCCGTTGTTATAAGCCTTGTAAGTATCATAATCTCGCCACTTGTTATCCTTCTGAAAACTTCCTTCGCGTAGTGATATCGGGGTCCGTGCATGGATTTCGAGGGACGTGATCCCGCCACCTTATAGCGTGTCTTAACGTGTGCTTTCTGTTCCGTGTGCAATACGTAGCCTTCTGAGATCTCGGAGGCCATGATCTATAAGTTCCGGTTCCGTTTGCGGCCGGTATTCACCCTTGCGACAAAATCTATCGTCGAAGAGTCTCTCGTCGTCACATTGTGTATAGCGACGATGAACCGTTGGCTGCCCTCGTCGCGGTGCCGATTTCGGAGACCGCTGTTGAAAAATGGAAGCGATATCGATTTGGAGCCGTGTCCACCGCGCTATCGCCGCGGCTCATTTTGTTCGCTTTCTTTTCTTTTTTTTAAGCAAGAGTCCATGCACTCGATTACAATTGTCTTCCCCCCCCCTCCGCACAATAGCACACTTTGTGGGTTGGATTGCAGCTCGAAAGCGCTATAATAAGCATGGCTATGTTCTTTCTTTTCTCTAATTTTACAGTAACGGTCTTTTCCCACGTCGACGTTAGCGCGATATGAATTCGAAGAAGAAGCATTGAATCAGTGAAGTGAGGAAATGTTCGCTAATGTCGAGCGAGAGCGGGCTTGATGCGCGCGTATTGTTTGGCGAACCGGAAATTCAAATGGGTTAGAAAGTACGCGAACGCGTCTCTTTCACACACGTTATTATGTGGGCTTGCGCAGAAGCGAAAACTAACTGCATGATTTTAAAACTTGCAAGGCATCCATAGTATTAGCATTTGCTGGGGCACGTAGTCTACCTCAGTGCTTCGGCGGTGGCGGTCGCCTTTATAGGCCGGGCAAAAGCAACGCTATAGTTCGCGGCAGGAGTTTGAGCTATACGATGGTGTACGGTGACCCCGCACTATAGCGTAATGCTCGCATGTCCTGCAATGGCGATTTTCTTTTTTCGAGTAATCGTTCGGTGTACAGGCTGATGTGTAGGGACGAAGAAATGTCTCACAGAGGCTACGGGGCTTCGAATGGCCCGTGTGTCGCCTCAAGCCGTTCTATTTACGCTATTTGACTTTTTGACTCGTTGGCCGCTTCACAGCGAAGAGCGTGGAGGGGGAGTAGGAGAGAACTTATTATAGGAAATAGAAAGAGAGGATCGGCCTGAGCTGGTATGCTCTGGCCTGCTACATAGCAATGGGGGGGGGGGGGGGGAGGAAACGGGACAATAAAAAATGTGATAAAATATGATGAGGACAGAACCACGTAACACATTTCTTCCTTAAAGTGACAAGTCCAGTCCGGTGCTTTGCAGATATAGGCCATAACAGCCCTCGTAACTTTTAGCTGCCGTGCTAATGCTTTCCGATGCGATATAGGTGTGGATAGGAGTTCTCTATATACCATTTTTCGCGGACCCGCCGTGGTTGCTTTGTGGCTATGGTTGTGGGCTGCTAAGCACGCGGTCGCGGGAACGAATCCCGGCCACGGCGGCCGTATTTCGAGGGGGGCGAAATGCGAAAACGCCCGTGTGTTTAGATTTAGGTACATGTTAAAGAAACCCTGGTAGTCGAAATTATTCCGGAGTACTCTACTACAGCTTGCCTCATAATCAAATCGTCGTTTTGACACGTAAAACCCCTAATTACCATTTTTCGCGGTGTAGTTTGCTCTGGAGGAACGAGATGGCGTTTGCGGCGGCGCGCTGCAAGTTGCCTCAAGCGAAAGCGCACGAATGCGAAACCATTACCGCTTCTGCCCAGCTACTCTGCGATAACCTGCCGTAAAATGGGTGATCGCTAACATGCTGTGTTCTATACACGCGCAAAATTTGGAATGGTGGAGGGAACACCTTTGCAGTAGTTATCTGCAGAAGTAGTGAATGGGATATGAAAGAATGAAATGAATCTTTGTGGCTATGTTCGCGGACCGCTGCTACACAAGGACTAAAGAATTCACTCATCCGTCAGTCTTGTATCGCTAACTTCCAAACAAAGGTCTTCGACCACGGAACGACGGCAAGAGCAAGTACCGCTCGTTACACAGCGACTGAAGAAATAACGCCGCCTTCTGGCGTAGCAAGCTTTTCGCACTTCATTTACGCACATCCGCCTCTTTCTATTTCCCCTTTCCCTTATCCTCAGTGTGAGGTAGCAAACAGGGCGCTCGCTTGGTTGACCTCCCAGCCTTTTCTCTCATTGCTCTCTCTCTCTCTCTCTCTCTTTCTTTCTTTCTTTCTTGCTCCACCCCAACATACACTCAAACTTGCACCCACTGTGTCGCCGGCGTATGAAGAATGAGCGAACTTTTTAATCAGCGCACCGAAGGATGGGTGACGCACTGACAGCACACGAATGTTTGAAGCTGAGCGTTTCGTGACGGTCCACAGAGTAAGCGGGTGACTAGCAATAATATACGCCCTTGCTACCCGCTGTTACGAGGTACAAAACAGCTACGTTCCAAGCTTTGTGCGCGGCAAGAACAAGTTTACCGCAACTGATCGAATAGGCAGAAAACTAAACAATCAAATAGTGACCGCGCCGAGAAAGCTGCTGCTTCAAAGCGATTGACACTGATCCTGATTTAATTCGCGCGCGAATAGTTTGAACAGCTGGAATACCTTTCTAGACCCGCATCTAGTTCATGCACGGTGTACCATGCTCGCGCCGTTTGGACATAGCTTAATCAGATCCAAAAGAACTTCTGCATGTTTTCTGAAGCTGTGGCCAAAGCTTCGTGTCGTCCACCGAGTCACCGTCTACAGTATCCGCCGAAACAGAAGTTTGCTAAGACACACCGCTTGGTCATGCACATCCATTGCAAACACGGAGGCAACTGAGGTACGCAATGAATTCGTCAACACGTGATCAAACGTGGTGGCGCCCACGGGACCGCCGTGAAAAGGGTTTACGCTCCCTCTCTTTCTTGGCGGTTCTTCTTGGGCGCCTATAACCGAATATAACATCGAGGAATAGAATATTTCCCAAAAATGCACGGCGCTGCCGTAGTGAAAAAACAAAAAAACGCAGCGGATTGCGCTGGCGTATGCAGTTGTAGTCCGCTGTCAATACGTCGTAAGTGTGGTAGCGGATTCCGAACTTGTGCAGCACGAATTGCAACATGAGACGAAAAAAAAAAAAAGATAGCTTCACATTCCATGATTTCTTGATCGCATTGTTCGCTTTCCTCCATCCGCGCAAGAATTTGCGTATGTGCAATAATTGTCCATCGAAAGCACAATAAACGGTGGCACGGCTTGAGTTTTAATGTAGGATTCGTCATATGCCAGTGTCACGTTTATCGCGGCAGGACTCGGACTCGTTGGCGTTTGAGCTTTTCGAAGCCAAAAAAAAAAAAAGAAAGAAGGTAGGGCAAGTTAGCGTAATATTCTCGTATTTTTGAGTCCTTCAGCTCGCACGATGGCTCGGATGGTTCAGATGGCTGTTGATCAGAGTGGTCGTCCAAATTCGTAACTCTCGTCGGAGGCGAGAGTGTGACCCAAGTGCTGCTGGTCATTGTCATCGCCCAGCGCAGTCGTTGAGGGCGTCCGTTTATATTCATTTTCGTAATTTTACCACTTCTTGCGGACGTTTTCAGCATGATTGGTGCGCGCCTTCTGAATTTATAGTAACTCTTGACGTACAAATCACGTTTTTAGTCTAAACAAACCAGGTAGTGTGCTCTGGAGTCATTGAGTAAAGTGTTTACCGGTAGAGTGGGATTGTCGGGTTAAGTATAAACCCTATGCAAGCGATTTCTTGCGCGACAGCGACAAGCGACACGATGGAGATGGCTGTCGCGTTTGCTCGTCGCCCAGAAGTCAAACTCCAAGCGAGCGACCCCTTCGCGCGACAGCTATCCAGTGTTGCCGGTATTAGGGGATCGAGTTAGCGCCAAACCTGGCGTGGCACTTGCTATAATTGCTTAAGTTAATTTGTTTGGCTGTACAAAGCAACATAAAGTCTTCTGAAGGTCTTGCAATAGGTTTATTTTGTTTACATATCAAAATTTGGTAGTTTGCTCGTTCCATTTGTGTACTGAGAAGCGCGCACGCGCGCAAGCCGGTTGCACGTCACTAATGTACATCCTGTTCCGGCTGCCTACTATTGGCTAGTCGCTCATAGCACTTCCGGGCGACGAGCGACGAATTCTAGATTTCCAAAACCGAGCGATCGCGCGACAAGACCGAGCGATCTGTTCAAGCGACGGCCCTATCCGTCGCGCGAAGCCGTCGCTCGTCGCTGTCGCGCACAAAATCGCGCTCATGGGGTTTAGCCTTTAGGGGAGCGCTGTTCTCGGTGTATCGCCGTGTTCCTTATTTTGGGCTAGTTAGAGGGCGTCTGTGTTCGAATTTATCTGATCACCTTGCGTGCACAGAGATAGTAGCGTGCCTCAGGAGTGCAGCAGGTCAACTGCGGACGTGGCACGTGGTCGCATTGTGAGCTTCGCCGGCTTCCTGCGCTTATACGCTGCTTCGAGGAGCAGGTCTCGCGCATCTTGCATGCGGTGATCTGGCTGTCTCGTTGCCTCGCATTTTCGCGATTCGCAATCTCCGAGGCGCACCCGTAGAAACCGTTCGCGGAAAACGATTTCCGGCGCTTACTCAACGGCGGTGAATGCGGCGAGACGGTCGTATTCGGTCTGCATGCCTCGTGGGGCTCTGCAGGTGGCTGGGAAGGAAGAGGACGCTCTTTGCATTTTTTGACCCGCTATGAGTACTAACTCGCTGTTCGGAGGAACAAAAAAGTTCGTTGGAAGATCGTAAATTTTGGTCAGTGCAATACTATTGACCGTTGCGCTGGTCATTGCAATATACCATAGTGCCTGTGGCATTCCAAGGACATTGCGGTCTGGAAATGAAATGGTCGTCATAGTTGAAGCGGGCTCAGGCAGTCGAAGAAGAAGGAAATATAGAATCCGGCCTAAGGCGGGGTGGGTGGCCGAGTACAAAAAATAAGTTATAAACACCGACATCTTAAGTACTCTGTCTGTTTATTATGTGCGGGCGCGTTGCAAGGGTGCTCCAACTGCATATATTTACTCTTCCTGCATGTTACTAGCTTCTGCTCGTCTAAGGGGTTTTAGTCCAGCCTGCGATGCCATCGGCGATATTGGATAGCGGAGCCAAAGTGGGCGGACGGGGTACATCCTCTTTTGCCCGATGGCGTCACGTAACACGTGACCTTAGGAGAGCAGGCACGTGGTTAATAAACCCTGGTATGCTACCTAATGACATCAAGGCTGCCAGATTAGAGACCCTAGCTTGCAATGGATAAACAAGAGAAGAGTGGTGCTGAAGGCTCTGAGTGGCGCTGACTAACACTGCTATAGGGCTAGATCTAGTAAACACAAATACCCAAGTTAGTGGACGAATTGATGGCCGTCGCCGTAGCACAATTGTAGTGCAACGCACACGTAACGCAGGGGCTTGTGGGTTTGGCTGCCAGCGGCGACAAGTTATCGTTTCGTCCACTTTCGTTTCCATTTTCTTCATTATTTTCTACATACCAATTTAAACCGCAGTTAGTTTCCCCGATGCTTTCCTAGGCTGCACTGTCTGTTGGATTTATGTGTTCGAGTTATTACCACATGTAGTCGCTCCTTGTCTGCGAAGAGGTCTGTGCCGTGCTTAACGCTTCTCGCCATTTCCCTGTTCATTACTACATAACATGTACACCAGTGTCACAGTCAGCGCTTTATTGTCTTGGATCGGTGTTTGATTCTCTAGTGTAAAATGTCCGCTGATCGAGTCGTGTTTCCTTGCTGCATTTTAATCTTCGACTAACACCTATGCATCCGTTCTGCTTTAGCTTTGTCTTGCATGCTTAGCTGATTACTGTCTCATTACCTATGTAAAAAAAAAACAAAAAAAAACGTGCAGGTGTTTTGATCCCTTGTGGTAGTAATTTTCACTCAAGACTCGTTATTGCACGCTTTCATTTTTTTTAACCTATGACACCAACGTATGACACCAACTAATGATACTTGCGTCGTTCGGTGGTGTCCGCCGTGCCTGCTAAGCCCTGTTGCTATGCTTTAGAGCTGTTACTGTATACGCAGTTACCGAGAACCTAGGGCGACAGCTGTCTTCTAAGCCTCCCGTTCTTCTCCTTTGCTTTCGATATGGTTTTTGTCAATGGCGCAGGTATCAGGTGCCTTCGCGTGTGGACGGCGGTGCACCCGTGGCACCGACGTGCACCACGACAGCTGAACGAGCTGCAATGCTATATTGCGCCGTGTGTCCAGCTGCCGGTGCATGCGTACAGCTGCGTAAACGATTCGGTCTGCGCTATTCCTGGTGCGAGTGAGTGCCATTTATAACGTGCGGTCATCGGCCGCGCTAGTATATTGCGAACCGCATAAAAAAGAGCAATTTCCGAGGTTTACGCGTCCAGGCTATACTTTATGTTTGCCCGCTCGTGTACGAACCTCGAGTTGAGCAGTCCGATATATTCGCGAGAGAGGAAGCGGTCTCCATTATAATTTGCCGACGTTGCCGCGGTCCGTTCATATCTCGTCGCTTCTCGAGACGTCGCCGCCGCCGGCCCCTGCTGTGACCGTCGTTAACCTCCGGTTCCGTGTGTGGGCCGCCATATATATATACCCCTTGGTTCTTTGTGCAAGGTAAACCATCTCTACGATGAGTGTATTTCGGCGTGGTGACGCAGTTCGTCGACCTATAGTTGGTTCGACTTCTCTTCCGTGACCTTAACTAGGAAGTTGACGGGAGTTGGTTGTGACGTACGCCTGAAGTCCGCGTCCGGCGTTACCCACTGCACAACCTTTTCACATCCTGTGGAATGATTATATGCGCTTTTTCTGTAACGTCTGTACTTCCTATAGACTTTCGACCTTACACTCTTCGTCGACATTTGTGTTTGGACAGTCTCTGAAAAACGCGCTTCAAAGTGTATCGACCTCCCAAGAATAAACGCTTGCTATTGATGTAGCGAGAACGCTAACAAGTCGTTATCTTGTCATCCGTTATATTGTATATGTCTTTCTCTTGTCGCTACATTGTCACAGCAAACATTGTCGATGATTTGCAGATGTTATGTGAACGAAAGGAGAAGTCTATCCAAGGACAGATTTGATCGTGGCCATTCTATAGAAGGGTAACCGCCGCTGGCCGTGGTTATCTCGCGTAACCGAGCCGTTCCGACGGAGCTCTTCCACCTCCGGGCCTTCGATCGGTCACGCCAGCGCGAGGGCGGCGGAGGCAGGAAGACTGTAGTCACGTGACACGCGTCTTCGTTAACGGCACAAAGGGTTCGCGCACCGTTTCAGCGCGTGACCTCCTGCCCCGCCTTAACAGCATGCAAAAAATCCGGATAACAGGTTACGAGCAATGCGATAAAACTACATTTGGTTTATTCAACAACTGTACAGGAGCACCAGCCGAAAGGAAAAGCGGTGTAAGGAGCGTGACGCGGTCGCGGCTCGCGAGCTGCCTCGTTGGGAAGTGTGTGACTGGGAGGAAGGGGGCGGTGGTTTGTGGTGGGGAGTTCCCCCCCCCCTCCCTTCGTGCCGAAACAAAGCATCCGGCGGCGGTGGCGGTGCATTTCGTTGAGATCGGTCACGCATGGCTGCTTCGCATGCGCCGTGGCGGCTTTTCAGTAGGAGATGAATGAAATGCGACTGGCGACGCGCTCGGTTGCCGAGGGACCCGATTCGGCCGTAAGAAGGAAGGGGGAGATGCGGAGGAGGATGCGAGTGGCGAGAGCGCGTGATTTCGCTCTGGCAGCGGATGTGGTGTGCTCGTCCTCCAGACTATCTGTGACGGTAGCGTGCCGGTGGGCGTAACGAGGCGGGACTGGTTGGTTCTAGTTGGTGTACCGTACGTGGCCTGGTGCATGTAGCGCTGGCCGACGGAACCGTTTGCACGAGAGGCCACATAACTTTTGTTTTTAAGCGTCGCTGTCTTGTTTAGTGTACGTCTCCGTGCTTTGATTCACGTGTAATCTTGACGATCGGAGGGGTTGCTTTGCGGCAGCTGGCAAGCTGCGGGACACGATGTACGGAACTTTTAGTCCCGTCTGAAGAGTTGATCTGGTCTACGAAACCAGTTGACGTCGTACAAGGAAGGGCCCTGACGTTGTATATGTGTTGCTGTTCAAAACGTCCGTATATATATATATATATATATATATATATATATATATATATATATATATATATATATATATATATATATATATATATATATATATATATATATATATATATATATATATAGTTGAGAAGGACAGTCTAGGCGTTTCGCAGACGCTCTTTTCCCCGCCAGTTTCCATTTCTAGAAGCCTGCTAACGGAATTCATTGAACCTCCAAAATCCTTTGCCATCCAGGTCACTGTTGTGAAGATTTCACGCCATACCGCTCACAGAATAGACCAGGTTCGAACAAGAGAAAGCTTGTTTTTACATAAGTTCGTGAGACCTAGTAAAATAAGTAGCTAACTGCTTTCGTGCACACTTTGTCTGGTACATTGTGCGACTACAGCTGACCTTATACTTACTGCAGCGAGGTTCATGGCATGCTCTGCGGCAAAACGCGGGAGCAAGGCAAGGTAAAGCTGGAGTTCGTGGAATATGCCGTTATCGCCTCGCTTGCCGTCAAAATTCTTGGTTCGTTTACAGGCTCTTCATCACCGTTGCCTTCCTTGAAATTCTTTCACCCTAGGTCGCTTTCAAGGCATCGTCGGTTAGAATTGCATCATCACGACGTCATCAACCGCGATGTATTCGTCAGCCATCGCACCCACTGTGTTACAACGAGCAGCGTACGAGTTTAGCAATTTGTCGAGCGGTGCGTGCAGGACTGAAGGCTCGTTGGCATCGGTACGCTCGTCGAGCGCGTCGCGAAGCCTTTTGTTTGGGTGCGCGAAGCGAGCGGCTGTTGCTGTGCGATCTGCGCGCTTTGTCCGAGGGCTTATCGCGTGCTCGTTGACACTTGTCTTATTTGTTGTCGCGCTTGCATTGGGCTTTTACGCAACGCGAGCATCAGCACTCAACTAGGACGTACGAACGAGACAGTTGTTTACGCAATTACTGATCATCGGTGAATTTATTGGCATCAAATATCGAGAGTCGGAAGTGAAGCAGTCAAAATGTATACACTCCGGTACAAATGAATATAGCGCATAACCTTCGTTTTTGCAGACAATTCGAGGCATTCGTAACGTTCGCGCGATTAACGAATAATTGCAGAAACGACGGGAGTTGGGGTTTGTCAATTATTCGTTGAACAATTTGTGTGAAGTAGATATTCCAGACATACAACTATTAAACTATTACCTCCAAATAAGGCAAGCAAACGATGTTTTCGAACCAGGAAAAAAAAAAACAATAAAAATTTGTCCTGACCCAACAGCGTACATATTTGCCTTTACGGCAGCATTCTCGAGCGAGTAGACGCAATTCAATGTTTGGGCGTTGCATTATTTAGTAATCTTAAGTGCATATCATATGTTACTAACTCGTGTTTTAAATTAAGTTTTCTCCGGTATACCTGTATATGTATTGGTTATTAAAGGCCAGTTTATGCTGTTACTATCCGTTTCTCAAGGTTATTGATCTATATATATTTTTATTGCGGTGTTTCACATTGCTGTAATCATGGTATAGTCTACATTTTAAATAAGTATTTAGAGGCAATAATCAGATTGCAGAAAAGAGCTTTGCACATAGTTACATTCTCAAATCTTTGTGCACTTTGTAATTTATGATTTTCTAAGTTTTGTGTACTAGCATTTCCATTGGTACAAGAAATAAAAGTCCATTTTTGTTAATACTTACATCAAAATAACTGGTTAATTAGATACACTAATTATGCCAACTCTGGGACTACACGTAGCGAACCTTAATTTACCACTCGCCCGAAATACTTACGGCAATACTGCAGAAGAGTACTTGGTTCGTGATTGCGCGTGCTCAATTTCTGTTGCGTTTGTGCCTTGAGATAGCGGTAGAGTATATATCTATGCTGACTGAAAGAATAAAGACACTTGGTTCTTAGTCAGCGCTGTGGTCTGTGTCCCGTTCTTCGTCCTGTTGTTTAGCGCTGTTTACTGCTCGTAATTATGACAATACGACTGAATTATTCAGTTTTCTGGTGCGAAAATTTGGAATATCAATTCAATGTGCGCGGCGAGAAACGTTGTTCTCTATAATGGCGACATTACTTTCCTAAACTATAAGCTTAAAAATTGCAATAACTGTTTTTTGCGATTACCCATTATTATGATATGTTACTGCTGAGTCAGTGTGTTTTTAATTGTTTTTAGAATTTCTTTGTAAATACTGTTTGATGACCTCTTGTACTCTACTGACATGGTTTCATCTCAGTTTTATGCTTCTAAGCAAGTATACAGATAAAATGCGCAGTGTTTGTTGAGTATGTACCTAACTAAACGTAATTAATTAATGGGCTTGCACTAACTTTTGACATTGGCCCAACAATCAGTGTCGAAAAAAATAAAAATAATAAAGGCACTACCACCACGACCGCTGCCAACGTTTTCGAGTCTTCTACTGTGCTCTATAAGTGTCGTCACAGCTTCGCATTCTGGGCGCAACCTTTAGACTTGTAATTCGGTATTCTTTCGAAACACGATGGTCATTAATTCGGTGCAGAAATGTTGATTTTTAATAGAAGGGCAGGATTTTTTTTTTTCATTTGTTTTAAACCATCGTATTTCGCAATGAGACCGCAACACCGGTACGTCAGTTCCAGGTCGTCGATTTTGGGGCTTCTTATTTTAATCGTAACCCGCGCCGCTTTTTTCGCAAACGTTCTCGGAATTTGTTAGCTTGAACCCGTGGCTCCTTTAGAGTGTAACGTAATCCGCATTTATCGTTTCAACATTGATATAAGTAGATGCTGGCAGAATTCATGGCGTCGCTGAGAGCCGGGGAGACCAGAGGAGGCGAGGCAGACAGGAGGTGTGTGTGTGTTTGGTGGGGGGGAGAGGTCACATTATACGCGACGCGATATTTAGGTATGTTGTTCGGCGCCTTACGCCTTCCGGGATGTCGCCGCAGTATGTATCTTTCTCTTCTGAACCGCGCCTCCGATAGCGAAGGCTCCGTCGACCTGTCAGCGATGCTGTATGCTGTTCTGCGATTGAAGTTTGCGATCACATCGGGGGGGGCTTTTTTCGCTCGAGTGCGACGAAGGTGAAGAAAGCCCTGCGCAGTAGACTTCAATTTTCATCCTACTGTTAGTAAATGGATAAACAACCGCGAGAGCGAGAAACGAATTCCTGCGCCACTGACTGCATTTGTTGAAAGTTCATTGACTTTTTCTTTAGTGTTTTTTTTTTATTTTTTTTTTTATGTGCTGGACACCGCACGTGCGTGTGACAGAAACGAAATAGCGGTCGGTGCGGCAGGGATCGACGTTCGTTTCTCCTTTCGTGTGCCCTGCGGCGGAGCACGCTTACCTCGGTAAACGGAACGTGGGATTAGGAGGACATCGGCAGCCGTCGTGCACGTCTGTATGCGTGACGTGGAAGCGCGTGACAGTCGTCTCCCGACACGCCCGTCCGCCCGCGCGCTTAGTTGTATTTGTCTTTGCGGCATGTGCGTCGCCCGGCTAGACGAGAGAGAGAGAGAGAGAAAACTTTTATTTTTACGCCAGCGTCGGGCGCTCAACCCTGGTCGGTCAGCTACCAGTCCTCACCCAACACACCTTTGACGTGCTGGATAAGCACCGGCAGGAGAATGTTAGTTGCATGGAGTGGTGGAGTGAGCCAGTCCGTCCATGACCGTGGCTTGATGTTAGTGCGAATGGTGGAGAGGGCTGACTGCAGTTTGGGTTGAGGGTGAGGGCAATGCCATAGACAATGCTCTAGGGACGGATATTACATGCAGTTCGGGCATTTTGGTGGCCCAGGTAGGCCTTGAATATAGTGAGGGAAAAGAGGAGTCGCTATTGAGTTTGAAGTCTTCGGAGAATAGTGCTGTCTTCTCGGCGAGACGAGTGGCCGCCGTCCCCGACCTAACGCTGTCCACCAACTTCGGTTTGTTCGCGCGCGAGTGGCTTCACTTTGGCGCTGTGTGTTCTCTCCGGCATCGAAAAAAATGGAAATTAAGTGTGAATTATGTCTGCATCGGTTCGAAAAGCAGCGAATTGTGCGCAATGTGGATGGGTCACGATGTCATTTAGCCCTGTTCTTTCTTTCCGTTTCATTTCGTCTCTATTTCTTTCTTTCTCTTTGTCCGTGTACGTCGCGCAAAAGGCGATTTGTCAAATTCGTTTCATTTCACTCAAATAGAAATGACCCCATCTCTGACAGTTTTTCCTACCCAGCTTTGAAAGTGGGAAAGTACTGTTCCGCTTCGGTCGCGCATGAGAACGGCTCCGCAAGCATTAATGTGGATCGAAAAGCTTGTTCTCGAGCTTCATTGATTACCTCCAAGTTTCTGCCCCTTATGTCACCGGTAGAATGCGATGATCGTATGCTTTTGTTTTCAACAACAATGGTAAGCTCCCAATCGTGATATGATAATGCCTGTCGTACGCACTCTAACCCATTTTTATTCTTGAGTAATGTTCCTTCTCGGGATCAGGATCGCCTGTGAATAATTGACTTAGATAACCGCACACATTCTACAGGCTGGCTAACCGATCACGAATTCTTGTTTTCTTGCCAGGCTATGGAACATTATCTTTGTCATCTGCGCGGTATTCATCTTTAACCCTACTTTTACACTTTCTCGGTGAAGTTCTTCAATCGTTTGTTGCAATTTGTTGAGATAGATTATTCAGAGAGGCAGACAGGTACCATAAATTGAAACATGTCTTCGACGAATTAAACAAAATTCACTAATTAACATCCTATCTAATTACCTTACGACTTATATTGCAATTCAAGAATTGTAGCCGCTGAGTTTTCAAGGCATGACATGAATTTCCGTGACACATGTTCCATGACATGAGTTTCGAGATGTGCGCCATCAAGCTTGCCGTAAAAATGAACTGTTGTTTCACTTGCTTCTTTAACAAAACGCTCGTTTCTGCATTGAAGCGCAAACGTAACTGGAACGCCCGCGTATTTGTGCCGCACTTTGGGAAATGATATCTACAAGCGAGTGCCATGCTGAATATTCGTTTCGAGCGGATGCGTCGTGCAAACCCTCCGGTCACAATTGGTAAATTGCGATATGTGCCGTAAAGTTATTAAGAAGTTGATTAGTGTTTAGTTGGCTGAATATGTGCTACGATTTCTTGTGCCAGTGGTATCCGCCTCTTCGAGTAATCCAGCTCAAGGGCAAGAATTATGGTATCTGCCATAGGCGATGTATTTGAACATTACGGAAAACTTAATCACCTGATCACTCCGTGTATTGAATTGATAGCGCCCGATCTATAACGGACGCCTCCGCGTAGAGCGAGGACGCTTGACAGGCAGCCATTGCAACGAAGTGCCAACCAGGGTACCAGGGGCAGGTGGGGGTTGCTACGGGGCTTCAACTCTGATGGAATGATTACAAGAGCTTTCTCGCGCTGGTTTATTTATTTATTTTGTTAAGATGGAACCACACCAACTCGCCCAGCTCTCAGCTTTGTCGAAGATATGTATACCGTGTCGCGATGTCGTTCGGCATTACGGCTGACAGTCACTTCGCGTGTCTGCTTGATGTGCCCACAAGGTTTTTGTGATTCAAGGATGTCATTGGTATGTGCAGCATCCTCGATGGTTTCTTTCATTCTTCCCGGGGGGTGGTGGTAGGGGCTGCGGCCCGACCAGCTTTCCGAACCCCACCCATATATATATATATATATATATATATATATATATATATATAGGGTGTTTCACGTAACATGAATCAAGGATTTTTTAAAAGTGGTTAGCCACAGGTGAATGAAACGAACGGTGTATGGTTTGCGTTGTTGGATCTGGAGGACAATCCCAATTGCTGTCCCCCAGATTTTTGGACCTTGCCGTTGGGTGCAGGAGTTGGCCGAGGTTGAGGAGGACTTTAAGATGAAAACTGGAGGCTTATTTACAGTGAGAGTACAAAGAAATTAACAGTCGTAAAGTCATTACGGGCTGGCAGCAACTCGGACGCTGCGGCCTGTGGCAAGAAGCTCGAAAGAGATGAATCAAGGAATGCTCTCTTGCTGCTCCCGGTCTCTGGCTTTTAAGCCCTTCGGTGTCTCGAAGTCACGTCACGTTCGGCCAATCGGCGAGCCCGCTCAGGTGACGTCATTTTCGGGCAGTTGGCGAGCCCGCTCAGGTGTCGTCATTTTCGGCCAATGGTAGGCGCCCGTGCGATTGTGTCACACCCGGCGCACAGGGTCGCTCCTTGGGCCCCAATTGTCCGAGGGCTTACTTCTTTCTGCGGTATTGCCTTCCCGGTCTGCAGCTGCCTTTACAAAGGCGGATGGAAGGATTGCTGCCAGGGCTTCACGGTGCATTACAGCCGTCTTGCCTCGGGACCCACGTTACCTGGAACAGTGCCAGGCTCTCGCTACACTTTCGGGAAGAGTCAAGCAGTGAATAGCTCCACCTGCGGCGCACGAGGTGGGGGGCGCCAACTCGTTTGCACGTGCCGCGCCTCGGGAACGGGGTAGATCTGCTTCTGCGTTCCTTACTTAGGTGTGGCGCGATTCGATGTGGTCTGGTGAACTCGAAGGAGGCTCAGAAAAAGGTCCCGTATCTAACAGCGTCATCCGCCGCTCCTTAAAGTATTTTTTTATATTCCGCTTAATTAAGTAAGATGAAAATCGCGTTTTTTTTTCTAATATTCACTTCAGGGCCAAGTGCGTTTCGTTGCGTTGTGTAGGGGGTTCAGGAACGACCGATCCAATTTTTCGTGGCAACGTACGTGCTGCGTGGCTATTGTTGTGGAATAAGAGACGGAGAACTTTGAACTGATGGAAAAACGACAGACGTCCTTTCGCTTCGAGCGCATCAAGAAGACTGCTTTATTTTTCACTAGAGGGTATGGGAAATGGGAGAGAGTAGTGAGAAGGAGAAAGTCACAATACACCATGCCACACAAGCATTCTTGCACCACGCACGCACCAAAGCCATCGCCACAGGCCGGGCTGCCAGGGTCATGAGCCTCCGGGACATGAACGCTTGAGTGCAGTGGAGCCGTGCGGGGGCCCAAGGACCTGCGTGTCCGCAACTCCCCTGTGTGCAATAAAGTTGTCACCACCACCTCCACACTTGGAAGGCACCACCGCACCGCCGCTCGCCGTTTGTATACAACGCGCCCGCCAGTAAGGCACGTAGTTTGAGGGGTATCGAATGTCCGGCGCCTCTGAGAAGTTCTCCTTGCCACTTCGTCGGCGGCCCGCAGCGCGGGGGTTTATCTGGTGTCTGGCGCCGCTGGGGAGGGGGACTTTTTGGCTCCAGAATGGAGGAAATACAACAACCTCCCCCGGATGAGCGAACTATTATTGAGCTCATTGCTCCACAATCTCCAAGGGATACAGCAGCTGTATCGGTCGCTTCACCTCAGTTCCCCCACTTAATACCAGTTTGCAGGACCGCACCCTGCCGTCTCTACCCTTAAATGTTTCCTTAATTCTGGCGGTCTTCCACATGTGGCGTTTCAAACGGTCTTCCTTCAGGAGCACCAATGCGCCTTTCTTCAGATCACTCGATGTCGTTGGTCGGCACATATGTGCCGATCTGAGCTCCAATAAGTACTCTTTCCGCCACCGTCTCCAGAAACCATCGGCCATGGCAGTCCGGTACTTCCAGCGTCGTGAGAGATGCATTCCACCGCCAGGAATTTCGTCCGGCAGCAGGTGTGGAGGAAGAGTCGTCAACCTTCTTCCGACAAGGAAATGAGCCGGTGACAGCGGTTCTGGTTCTTGAGCATCATCATATATGAAAGTCAGAGGGCGTGAGTTGATCACGGCCTCCACCTCATAAAGAACGGTGGTCAGTTCTTCGAAACTCAAGCTGCTCCGACCTAACACCTTTCGCAATGCTACTTTCACAGATCGCACCATCCGCTCCCAGAATCCACCCCACCAAGCTGCCCGTTCAACAATAAACTTCCATCTGATTTGGTTTCCGGCGAAGTATGACTGCAATTCCTCGACCTGTAACAGCATGAACATTGCCTTTAGATCCCTGGCTGCACGCTTGAATGTGAGCGCGTTGTCCGAATACACCGTCGAGCAAATTCCACGGCGTGCCACAAAGCGTTTAAAGGCCAACAGGAAGGCTGTAGCCGACAGGTCGCTGACAAGCTCAAGGTGGACGGCACGTGTCACAGCACAGGTGAAAATAGCGATGTAGCATTTTTTGCTGTCGCGTGACTGTTGACAAATCAAGGGCCCTGCAAAATCGATGCCAACGATGTCGAACGGGTTTCCCTTTGTCACTCTGTCAGCTGGAAGTGGTGCTACTGGTTCCGTAGCGGGAGGGCAACTTTGCCTGCGACAGACGAGGCACTGCTTGATAATTTTCTTTACGGCCTGACGTCCTCGAATAATCCAATACGATTCTCGCAACTGTGCTAGAGTATCGCGTACGCCCGCGTGCAGCATTCTCAAATGTTCCTTCCGTATGAGCAGTGACGTGAGGGGGTGCTTGCCAGGAAGAACAATGGGATGCTTAGTCTCTTCGTTGTTATCACTGAATTGCAAGCGTCCACCAACTCGCATGAGGCCCTCTTTGTCGAAGTACGGGTTGAAAGGCAAAACAGGAGAGCTCTTGTGCAGCGGTCTTTTATTCTTCAGGTTTGAAATGTCGTCGCTGAACGCATCTCGTTGAGCCTTAGCCAACCAGTATCTTTCGGCGCTGATTACTTCTTCAGCTCGTAATGGGCCGATCGTCCTTCCTTCTTTGTTGTGGCAGTTGTCGACAAAGCGGCGGACCCACGCGGTTACTCGCACGACTCTGCTGAATGAACTATAATTCTCAACATTGAAAATTGCCATGGATGACGATGATACTATGGGCATCACCGTCACCTTTCGCTCTTCCATTTGGCACTCCCTAACATTCGAGCTCGGCTCACTTATCACTGGCCAACACGTGTCATCCTCCTGAAGCCATCGGGGTCCTTTCCACCACAGTTCGCTTTCCCGCAGGGCCGATGGGAGAATGCCGCGGGTGATTAGGTCAGCGGGGTTGTCTGAGCCTGGGCAGTGTCTCCAATCCCTGGGATCTGTCAGCGCTCGATTTGCCACGAAGGGCTTCCATCTGGCAGCGTTTCCCTTGATCCAGTACATAGCTACTGTAGAGTCAGTCCAGAGGATGGTAGCAACGTTCTTCAGATCCAAGGCCTTGGTAACGTAGTGGCATAGTCGCGCGCCAACAAGGGCTCCCATCAGCTCCAATCGGGGCAGCGAGAGGCGTTTCAAAGGGGCCACTCTTGATTTAGCCATGACCAAGCTGACATTTGTTAGTCCGAACGGAGACTTGGTCACGATATATGCGACAGCACCATAGGCCTTCGGGCTTGCGTCACAGAAAACATGCACCACTTTCTCCGTATCATCGTTTCTAAAGTCTGCCGCTATCAGTCTTGGAATACAGACTCCTTCAATGCATGGAAGCTCCCTACACCAGCAGTCCCACTCAGGCTGCAATGTCTCAGGCAAGGGATCGTCCCAACCAATTCCCAACTCCCACAACTTCTGGAACATTACCTTTACGCATAATGTTGTGGGAGCAATAAATCCAAAAGGGTCGAAAATTCTTGCCGAGATCTGCAGCACAAATCTCTTGTTGTCGGCTCTTGCGGAGAGGAAGTCGATGAGTGAAGTTGGGTTGTATTCAAAGTGGTCAGTCTGAGCATTCCAACCTACTCCCAATATCTTTGTAGCTGCAGCATGTCCAGCATCAGCGTTCGTTCTCTCCACATTGCCATTCTCTAAGAAGTTGACGAGATCGCGGTCGTTCGACATCCACTTGTGTAGCCGCATCCCTGCTTGAGACAATATATCTTTGGATTCCTGGCACAAGACTTTACCCTTGTCAAGGCTGTCAACCCCAGTTACAAGGTCGTCCACGTAAAGATGCTTGCGCAGAATACCTGCAGTTTCAGCATACCGTTCCGGCAGGCCTTCAAGATGATGTTGCAACGTTGCAGCCAAGAGAAATGGGCTCGACGTGACACCGAACGGCACGCGAGTCATGCGATAGGTCACCACAGCTGGAAGCTCTTCCCCTTTCTTTGGCGTCATTGCGTACCAGAGAAACTGCACAGCGTTCCGATCGCCCTCTGATAGTGATATTTGGAGAAAGGCCTTTTCAATATCCGCAACGATGGCAATGTTGTAAGTACGGAAATTGATCAGCAGATCAATGAGCTCTGGGTTTAGGTTTGGGCCACTTTCCAAAACATTGTTCAGTGAGAGGCGATTTTTGGCACTAGATGATGCATCAAATACTACCCTCAGTTTTGTCGTCTGACTTTCGCGACGAACAACTGCTTGATGTGGCATATAGTACACCGGACCTTCCGACGTGCCGTAATCCCTGCTGGCTGGCTCTGCATAGCCCTTTCCTATGTAGTCTCTTATGCAGGCGTCGTATTCCCTAATCAACGAATCTCCTTCCAAGAGGCGCTTTGTCTGTGCTTTAAGACGCCTTGCTGCGCACTCGTAGTTGTCGCCAAGCTCGTAAACCATCGAATTCCAAGGGAACGACACCTTATAGCGGCCATTCTCAAAGATGACGGTTTCTTTATAGTGCTGAAGGACTGCGTCCTCATGACGAATTGGCTCATGTTCCTTGATACCGATGTGCTCGAGCTCCCAGAAAGACTTCAGCTGTGCTGATGTTTCCTTGTCAATTTGTTCACTCACTCCTATCCGCATCACGCCAGCAGCCGAGGAGCAGACTCCTGTTGACTTCCTTGTGCCGACCTGGCCCTGGACTGTCCATCCGAATACAGTCTCCACTGCCATCAATTTGGAGCTGAGACGCTTAGTGGATCCCGTGACGATTTCCCAGTAATGATCAGCGCCAATCAAAAGGTCAGTATTTTCGCTTTCGTCGCCCCGCGAGGCGTCTGCGACTTGGAAGTGAAATTTTGAAAGTTGAAGTAGAACAGAATTTGATGGAGCAGCCATGATATCTGCACAGATGCAAGGAACCTCCAGCGCTTCCACTCGCACCTCTTTTCCGTCGTACTGGCTTCTGAGCCACAGCTCCACTCGACACGTTTTTGTGCGTGTGGTGGCTGATGTCTCACCAAAGGCAAATATTTTAAGTTCCTCTTCTCCCAGCACTTTTAACTGCAGCTTTTCGGATAGCTTGCGATGAATGAAGGTTCGCTGGCTGCCACCGTCCAGGAGAAGCCTGACAAGCGTACGTTCATGTGGACCCTCTGTCCAAGCTCGCGCTGTCTGTAGGAGAAACTGCTGCTCTCCATTGCACATCAAGTCATCTCCCGTGCCTAATGAGGACTTCAACACCGTGGCTTGCTCAATCACCGGTGACGAAGATGCATCCCTTTCATCAGTGTTGCGGTGTCTCCTAAAGTCAGGGTCGCACATTGTCGTTAAATGTCTGCCCTTGCAATGCGCACACCTGAGCCACTTAGCTTTACGGCATTCTCTTGCCTCGTGCCCTTTTGTTGTACACCGGAAACATCGATTGTCACGCTTCAGCACCTCTCTCTTATCCGCCACAGACATCTTTGCGTTGCAGTTGCCGGTCTCATGGCCGTTCGAATTACAAAATAGACATGCTGTGCTGTCCTTGATCGTGGTGTGCAGTGCCGCTGCAGTAGGCATGTACGCCGCTTTAGTGTTGCTGTTGCGCCTTTCCTTTACCAATTCGGCACTGTTGTCTCTCGGAGCTTCGGCCCGCTGTATGATCTCCCGCGTCGCAACCTCTTTTCTCAAAAAACGCAGGAACTCCTCCAGCTCACTTCCCTCGTTCGTAGCCTCGTATTTTCTTTGGTATTCCAGACGAAGGTCGGCAGGCACCGCTTTCTTTATTACGGTCAGTAACAAAGTTCCATAAGTGCCAACACTCACGCCTAAAGAAGTGAGGCTGCGTACACCTGTCTCTACTTCGTCGACGAGGCTGCGCAGTTGACCGAGATTCCGTGAGTCACGCACTGGCTTGATGTTAAGCAGCCGTGACATGTGGTCTTCTATAATAACTTCCTTTCTGCCGAACCTCTCCTTCAATAGCGAGAGAGCGACATCGTAGTTGCCTTCCGACAAGTCAAGTCCTGCTACCGCAGCCGCCGCCTTTCCTGTCAAGTAGCTGTTAAGGTACTTGAATTTGTCTACGTTTGAGAGATTCTGGTTAGCGTTGATAGTTGACTCAAACTGACTCCAGAACCCTTGCCACTCTCGAAGCTCTCCGTTGAATTTGTTGATTTCGAGCTTTGGCAGCTTTACGGTGGGGCGTATTTGCGAATCGTTTGCGCTAGATTCTCTTTGATCTGAGGAGTTTAGTGTGCGATCTGATGAAACATTTGTGCAGCTAAAGCCGCGTAGCATGCGTTGTACCTTTGTTTTCGCTACGATGATCTTTTCTCTGTACATTTCGGAGCATGCAATTTCCTCTTCGAAAGCTTCATCTTCAACGCCTTTTTCTATCTCCCGATCTAGCTCTTTCAGTGAGTCTTCTTTAAGAGTAAGAATATTTATCTTTTCTTCCAGCTCACCGATTGATGCGCTGTCGTCCATGGTGGATACTTCATTGATCAGCTTGGTTGTAGATGCTCGCACCACGGCCCTTTTTCGCTTGATTCTGTCGATGTCCATCCTTTGACGTCCCTATTCCCGGGTTTCGGCACCAAAAAATGTTGTGGAATAAGAGACGGAGAACTTTGAACTGATGGAAAAACGACAGACGTCCTTTCGCTTCGAGCGCATCAAGAAGACTGCTTTATTTTTCAGTAGAGGGTATGGGAAATGGGAGAGAGTAGTGAGAAGGAGAAAGTCACAATACACCATGCCACACAAGCATTCTTGCACCACGCACGCACCAAAGCCATCGCCACAGGCCGGGCTGCCAGGGTCATGAGCCTCCGGGACATGAACGCTTGAGTGCAGCGGAGCCGTGCGGGGGCCCAAGGACCTGCGTGTCCGCAACTCCCCTGTGTGCAGTAAAGTTGTCACCACCACCTCCACACTTGGAAGGCACCACCGCACCACCGCTCGCCGTTTGTATACAACGCGCCCGCCAGTAAGGCACGTAGTTTGAGGGGTATCAAATGTCCGGCGCCTCTGAGAAGTTCTCCTTGCCACTTCGTCGGCGGCCCGCAGCGCGGGGGTTTATCTGGTGTCTGGCGCCGCTGGGGAGGGGGACTTTTTGGCTCCAGAATGGAGGAAATACAACAGCTATGTTTCTTCGGCCTTCACCGTCTTCACACCAGAAGGCGGTGAAGGCCCTACTGAGATTCCTCCGGTCAAGCGACCTGCTTGAACGACTGTGACGCTCCTGCGTTCCTTTGTGGGTGTTCTCCCTTTTTTTCCCTCCCACTATTTCCATGCGTGTGCACTTTTTTTAAAAAAACTATCTGTTTGTCTTCCTTACCCCTTCCCCAGTGCGGAGTAGCAAACTGGATATCTAACTTTGGGTTAACCTGCCTGCCTTTTTCATTTCTCTCTCTCTCTCCTATTTCTTGCATGAGCGCCGGCGCCCGATCTTGGAGGCAATCTGTGATGGTTTCGAAGGTTAGCGTACTCGAGATAGCTGATAGCTTCGTGTGCGCTGTGTTCTCGCGCGCCTTGTTCGCATTGAATTGAGAGGCAGCACGAAGGGGAATTCGCTCGCTGCTGCTGCGGCTATTTATCACGCTACTCTTCTGACAGCCAGTGTCCGCGTTCATCGATCGCGGTGCGTTCTTGTTTGTCTGTGTGCACGTGACAGCGCGTGCTTGTTCGTTTAGTTAATCGAATGTTTACAACAGCTTCTGCAGCTGACAAAGCTATAACGTTACTTCGTCTAGCTGTCTAACAGTTTCTTATCGCAATAAATGTTTCGCTTTTAGTTTTAAAGTGCGACTTCTTTAGACGTATATTCCCATGTGACGTGTTCTATTTGCCATTTTGTTTTTCTTTCCTTTTTTTTCGAATTCTTACCGAATGTTGCTCCGTTCAATGAAACAGTTGCTCGTAAACAGGCGGCATTTGACTATCGGTTTTGTTTATCTACCCGTTCGGATACTGCGCCTAGACTTTCATTTCCGTTCGGAGTGAATTAAAGTACTTGTCCTTGCTGGCGATGTTAGACTAAAAGAAAGCAAGGGTCTCTAAACGTAAAGAACCGTGCTCTCTCTGTCGCTGAAGGCGAACCTTACCGCTCCGCGTCCCGTCTGCCAAAATGGCGTTTGGCCCTTCTGGAAAGTGTACGGTTTTCCAGGAAGGCATTTATGTCTTGAAAGACTCAAGAACACGGTTCACTCTCTATGGTGTAACGCACGGCGCCGGCGGCCCACGTGATGTATTTCGGATGTGCTCGGGAAAGCGTGTCCGTTGAACAACGTACTTTTATGAACGAAAACCAAGCACTCAATGAAGCAAATTAGTTACATCTCCTGGCTTGATGCGCACTGACGTGTCCCACTTTTGAGGCAACATTACTGTAGTGTTCGCGAGCCTTAAAGGCTCCCCACAATTCATCGCTGCCGTCGCAGCGCCCTCCGACCACGACGTTCTCCCTCGCGCTACGTCGTCGGGAGGCAGGCACGCCAGCAGTGCTCGAGCCCGCGAAGCCCCCCCACGTTTATATTGTCACGTGGTCGTGACGTCAAAGAACACAGTAGCAATGCTGTGAAACACAAAACTAACTTTTATTGGGCGAACCTGTGCCCACAAAAGAGGCTACACTTATAGCACAACGATAGCGGCGAACACGGTCGGCGATCGTCGAAAATCTGATCAGCGGGTCAAGCGCGTCGGTTTTTATACATCAGTCGTCGAATATTCTAGAGTAAACGCTGGAACCCGCGTGCCTTCCACAGAGTTCTGCACTATTCGCGTCGCGCATACATGCAATCAGATTACACAAGTTGCGGTGAAAGACAGTGACCGGAACCATCGATAACATTCCAGAAACTTCTTTTACATGCAGGCGTGTCCTGCGCTGCGCGATAACATTTGTTAGGCGGCCAAACGTGGTCGCCCGATAAAGATAAGTACATGTGTCAATATAGTGTGGACACGATTGAGGCTTGATACGCCTGCAGGTTCAATCGCGGTTCCCGAGCGACGTATGCGTGTCAATTCCTGCAGAGCGGTTTTCAGAGCATGCGACCAGAGGTGCGACGCTCTCCGGCGCAGCCAAGAGTTGGACACGGCGAATTGGCAGTAAGAAAAAGAAAAAAAGTAGTAAAAAACAAGAAGGGGGAAAGAGCGATGAGAAGACGACCGCGTTTGCACAACACCCTCTAGGCTAGCTGTTGGTTTGCACCGTTGACTAGTATATATTGTAGTTGAAGCAACCGTGACGCGCCGACAGTCGCGCGCGCAAGAGTGCTGTGGCACATGTGCGAAGCGCGATGCTTCGTGCATGGCGCGGCAGTGACGTCACGCTTCGAGCGCCTTTGTTGATCCGTCATGGAAGAACGCGTCAGGCGCACCCGCTGCCTTCGGCGACGGCGGCGAAGGGAGCCCGTATTGCATTACGATTGCATCACGTGACTGCTATTTCAGAACGATTGCGCTGTTTGCGAGCCAGATGCCGACATCGTAGGGTTTTGGTCAGTATATTATCACTTTGTGATCGTTACGCCAAATTGGTTTTTACGTCGGAAGAACCCATGCAGTCACTCGAGTCTGTTAATTATGTTAAGAAGGTGCGAATGTATTTTTCCGTCTCGCTCTGTAGGTGTCGCTTCCAAATGGAACTTCCTTTCGTCGTAGATCCGTGCACAACTCGCCGAGACGCTCGGAAGGGGGGGAAAAAAAAAAAAAAAAAAAAACGGAAAGCGCGGCTAACTGCCGAGGATGAGCGTCTGTATACGAAAACCGTTCTTTTTTCGCTCGTAAACAGGTCTGGCAGTTTCGCGTTGTGGCTTCTGCTCTCGGACCGTTGACGTAGCTACGCCCGGGGGTCTTCGAGCAAGCAGTCACGTAGGTCGACTCCTGTTCTCAGAAAAGCACTCTTGCATGACGCATCCCGCGCCGGACACACAAACACCCACGTGCGCCAACACTAACGAACAAATTCAAAACGATAGTGCACGTACTCTGTCGCGGTCGATCTCCTCACGCACCATTCCATTTGTTACGTTTCGTTCGGCGCAGTATACTATCCCTTTTCCTAAACCTATGCGTATGGTTAACGCGCGTGTGCCACTTCACGGAAGCGCTCGGCGGCTGTCTCGTTTTTTTTTTCTTTTTTTTTTTATTGTAACCGCACTGTCGAACGTATACATGTTGGGTTTAGCGATTTGGTTGCACAGGCACGTATTCGCCTTTCCCAAACGCCTCGGCAGCGTTGATGGGCGGCAGCACGCTTACTCACTCAATGCATCTATATATGTATAAGGTGCATCGTCGTGTTGCGCAGCGTTATACACGTTGCCGCGCGGCGAGTGGGTCGTTCATACGGATGTGATGTGACTGCGGATTAACCGCCGCCGTCGCGCGAAACGCGTGCATGACTGCGGCCTCTGCCGCCACCGCGCTTTCTGCGATTATCACCACTGCGGCGCGATTTCCGGCTGCCGCGCGGCGGCGGCGCGCAGACTGTCTGGCGCCGCGCCAGCATTCAAGCGGTGGCTTTTGTCTGCCTCGCGGTCTGCGCCCGCCTCTTGTTCCTGCCTTTGTCTGTTGCTCGTCTCTACGGAGAGAGAGAGAGAGAGAGAGAGAGAGGGACGTTGCGAAATGGGTGGGTTTCCACACGCACTTCTTGCATTGCGCGGTTCTTCAACGAATGACTCTCTTAATAGAGGCATCTCTTATTGTTCCTGTGCGTATACTTGTGAATATTGTGAGTAGTATAAACGTAACGGGGAGTGTTTGTCCGCAGCATACGGACTGCTGCGTACTCGAGCTGCTCCAGAGACAATGCGTCGTCGATCGCTCACCGTGTTTTAGTGCCATGGAGCGAGTGCTCGCCACTTGTTTCCTTACGGTTATAGCGACAACGAAGCTCGTTCGTCGGCGTATGCATGCGTGTTAACAGCGAGAGGCCTTGGCCACTTTCCGATGGATATACGTTGCGGGTTTAATCGTTTAATCGCCTTCAAATTACGGTTATATAATTTATCAGTACTACTGCATCGTAGACAGCTGGCGTGAAACAATTGTCGCGTGTTTCCGCGCGCCCGCTCAATTGTACTTAATCGTATGGACTGAGGCGTAATTAGTTTCGACGCAATTTCCTGTCGCGCCACGTTCGCGACCGAAAGATCCCGGTCCCCCGTATGAACCACAATAAGTGATGTCTAAAACGTGGCGACCGTGACGTATTTCCGTCTCCACAATTACTTCCGGTCCATGAAATTAGCAGCAGCATTGCCTTCGAGACATTTTTCTGTTACTCATGACACCGCCGACGCTGGGGCGTGAATCGGGACACCACCCATGTAGCTAAGTTTAGCTGAACCCGATAAAGTCGGAGCGCGTCGGATCAGGTCAGGTTGGCCCGAGTGGCCGACGAGGCGTGTTCTGTAAACCCGCTTGGCAAGATGCGTGTGAACGCGGTCGGGTTGGCTTTGGCTGAACTCGTCTTCTGACTCTACCCGCTCGCGTCGAGTTTATGTAAACGAATATGATGTTGCGCCAGCGACGGGGCAAATAGGCAGGAGCTTGAATGAAGAAGCATTCAATGCTTACGCATATTTTTTAATCATGGAATGAACTGACGTTTAATGCCGAGGCACCAATGAAAGAACGTAATTGGCAATTAATAATCGCGCTGGCTGTCCGCTGCGGGTGACGCACGCATGCATGAGGTCGCCTCGAATGCCGCGGCCTTTGCGCTCGCTGCAGACTCCAATATGGATTTCGCCCACCCTGATAGCCAAAATTCGTCGTGCCAGTTCCTCGGGTAATATATATATATATATATATATATATATATATATATATATATATATATATATATATATATATATATTTTTTTTTTTTTTTCCTGATCCAAAAGTCGATACGGCTTGTGCGAAGAGTTCTCTTCAATTTCCCTATCACAATAAGCCCGCTGGTTTAAACTAAGAGTCCAAAGGTAATGCTGTTTTGTCAATTAGCGACCAAATAATGCCGCGTATCACCCGTCACCCCGCGGTCGCCACCACCGACGGCATGCCTCCCAAGTCACCGTCCTTTTATATCAAAGCGGCTATGTTTAAATATTGTTTGAAGTCGGTGTCCGAGAAACACCCGGTATTGGCGAGGTCCCATGCGCGAATTGGGTTGACCGTGCTTTCTGCAGTGTCGTGCGGGTTGGCAAAACGAGCGTGTAACTTCATTTGCACGAACCCGATAAGGTCGGGTCGAATCGTCCCATCGCGCCGGCATCTGTTCGTCGGTTTCACGCGAAAGTTGACGGGGCAATCCCAGCAAGCGTTGAAGGCGAGTTCCGACAACCCGCCTTGCGAGGGGCGCATGTACTCGCGCTTGTCGCTTGGCGAGATGCGTATTGTATAATGCGATGCGTATATGTATAATGCGTGGAAATGCGGTTGTGTCGTGTCAGGTTGGCTTGGTCATCTCGACTTCTGACACGTCTCGTCTTTCTGCCAGTAAAGACGTTTCTACCACCACCTGTCCGCCAAGAAAGTGCTGTCTGTTTCTTTTTAGTGCAGATTATGACAAAAGTAATTAAAAAAAGAAAAGTGTTGTCACCGCCCCCGTTTTTCCGCGCCCTTCGGAGCGAATAGTTGTGCATGTCGCAGTTTGCAAGCTTTCCGCTGTGTGTCGCATGCATAATGTGCTAAGGGGGAAAAAAAATGTTTTGTAGACGTCCCCATAGTGCTCGTTGTGCCAACTAGAACAACAGCACACTGTCGCTGTCCCCAACTCACCCACCGACTTGTCGGACTTCCGTTTACCTTTTGGCACGATCGGCTTAGGCTGTCTTTATTTATTGGTTTATTTCTTTACAAATGGCTGCAAATTACAGCTCCTCTTGAAATAATGCACGCGACAGGAGGCGTAAGCAAGTGTGTGCGCGGTGCACGAAACACGGCGCGGGGATGGGCCGTGCGATTTTGTTGCAGCTGTTTGGCGACGAAACGCCATTTGCATTTCGAAATGTCTCATTCTCGGCTCGGCGAGGACATGTGCGGTTTTCCGGGGAAGAAAGGACTCGGCGTCTTCCATTCCGTCGCTGCTCCGGCAGCCTGAACAGCAGAACAGGTCGTTGGCGCTGCAGCTGCTGCTTATGTTTTTTTTTTTTTTTCTGTTTCTTGCGCGTGCCTGTCTCCGTTGCTTTTCTTTCCTTGTTCTTTGTTTCTTTATATATATATTTTTGTCCGCTTTGCGGTAGCGTCGTTCTTTGTATAGCGAAGTCTGCTGAAAGGCGTAACGTAGAGAAAGCCTCGCTGTGGCAGAGTCGCGTGAGTGGTTGCGTGTTGGTGCCTCTCTCTCTCTCTCTCTCTCTCTTACTCTCTCTCTCTCTCTCGTTCTATGCATACGGAGTACCTTAAGGAACACTAAACAGAAAGACTAAATCGGTGTAGTACTACTTCAGTATTCTGCTTCCGTTAATTTCGCTGTAATAGGTCGATTATTAAAAGCGAAAACGAAGCTTAATGTTGAGTTTTTTTCAAACTTTCCGGAATAACTTCAACGCCGGTACATTCAGTGCGACCTCATGATTACAAAGTATTGTGTAGTATTTGGGCCGTTGTGGCTCAGTAAATGCCCATTTAGAGTGCCGTGTAGCTCATCTTTACCGATAAAAAATTAACTATAGGCCCGAGCAGACGCCGTCAATATCCATGAGGTCACACAGAGCTGGTGCAGGAATCTCAAGGGGCGTCGCCACCTGACCTTTCGTTTTTGCGTATTTTCTGGTTCACGAAGCCTCTTCTCGCGGTATGAGAAGATATTTTTTTTGGTATTGTTGAAAAGTTATTGACTAATTCAGCTCAAATTTTCTCTTTAATGTCTCTTTACCATGTGTTTTTTATGTGTCCCGTGCCGTCTTATAAGGACACTATTGGCTGCCTCAATTATACAAATTATATTCGAATCTAATAACGCGGTGCGTTTGCTATTGCACATATTGACGCTATAGAGACGTCGAGAAGATGACGCCGAGAAGATGATGACGCTGAGAAGATTACATGTATATATATCATGTCCCTGACGTCAAAACATTTCGCTCACAGCGTCAGAAATTGACGTCAAACAGACTGACAACGAACTTTATTTGATCCTAAGGAGCTACTGTCAGGACCCCCTAACAGGAGGCCGTTGTAGCCGCTGGCGCGGCCAGCGGTTACAACGACAGAACGCCGTGACGCTCCGCCTTTTCCTGGGCCCTCTGTATAGCCTGGACCCTCTTGTTTTAGGAGTACCGTGTTCCTGATGGCCTCCTCCCATTCGGCAACTTTATTATTATTATTATTATTTTAATGTTGTGGTCGTGCAGTCCTCGCCGCAACTCGCCTCTCTCTTATATCCCGAGGCCTGGTCTGAATCCGCTGTTGCAGGAGCTGTAGTCTAAAGCCAGTATTTTAATAAAACCTGCAAGTGTGCTTCTTCACACCTCATTTGACCTAACCAATGTGGCGAAGCTCGGGCTAGAATCGTAGGTGAAGTTCTCATCATGCAAGCTGGTGACGTCATTCATGCCACACTTCCGCTTTCGGAACCGTGCAAGCTTTCAACGCGTGTGCGTCAGCTTTAATAGTACTATACTATAGTGGAAACGTGGCTATATTAATTTAGGACGTGTTAGATGTGTTGGAGAGGCTGCTTACGGAATTCTGCACTTCGTCCATGAAATTGTGACGTCGACTTGCTTAATTATTTCGACACTCTCACGCGCCCAGCCTGAATCTGTTATGTCTCATTGTTGTATTATATCACGAACTTATTCTGCTAATGTGTATCTTGCCTCAAGTTTGCTCTATAGCGTGCGTTCGAGCCTCACACATACGTCTCCGCATGCCGTCACACTTATGCACGTGCATATTTTGTGGCTATCCTACTTCGAACATCACATCCTCCGTTGAAACGTCGGCGTCGCGTCGGTGTGGTGGCATGTACGTTCTGGGGAGACCCATTTACATCGCGACAGTTCATGATCTGCGCACCGCATCAATCGCACCAATCGCGATTTCGCGGTTGCGTCGCCGACGGTGCGATCGCTCTGTGACGCCTTGCATGATGGCGTCCGCCACGTCCGCATACGCGGGTATGTAGGAAAGAGGGAGTGGAACATGCGTGCGGTGCTGTCTGATGCATCCGCTCACTGCAGGGTCTTACATATATTGTGTATGAAAACAACTACGAAAAGAGACAGAGAGAGGAGGCGTGTGTACTGACGTTGCCTCGGCGATTGATTAGAGCTTTCTTGTGTTTCTAGTTTCGTTCGTTCCTTCCTCGTAATGGAAAGACGCGGACGTGTTCTTTATTTTTTAATTTTTCTTTCTTTCCGGCGTTATTGGCGTGCTTTCTCTTTGGCTTGGTAATTGGCTGTCGGCAGAGCTCGCCACCTCAGCCTGGGGCTTCTTCTTCTCGGTTTCCCACTTTTTCTTCTTTTAAATGATAGTTTGTTCTAGCGTTTTGAACATGTGTATTGTTAGCGGCTTCCTTTCGTTGCCCTCACCTATGTTATACTCCTTCGTTTTAGACGGTCGTTTATTGTTGCGCTTGTGCACCGTGTTGAAAATGTCCTTCTCGTCTTGCATTGACCTTTCTCAGTTGCGCGCCGAAAGTCATCGCGATCCGCTGGAGGTTAACGAACTCGCCGGAGCTCGTGTTGCGCGTTTCGGCGGCCGTCGTTAGCCCTGCATATATAGTTGCGCGGTCACCAAAGTATTGCGCATGCAGCTGGCTGCCTGATCTCGGCTCTGCTCGGGCAGCTCGCTTCTTCGACCTTTTTCTTTCGGAGAAACGCCCTCGAAGCAGAGTTCATTGACATTAGACCTGTGCGGCGAGCGCTGACTTGACTCCAGGGAGCAAGTTCAACCACCTAACTGACACGGTGTTATACCGCTGCATGATCCTGTGCGTACGATAGCGAAGAGCGTCGCACGGCGTTGAAAGCAATTTCCCTAGTTACTTCGGCGTTTTATAATTGGTATAGGGAAGCGCACGGACGCACCCGAGAATTTGCTGTCAGTGACGGTCACAGGCAGCCAAAAATAGTGTGTCTTACTTGAACGTCATTACGCTCCGCTCCGCTCCGAGTCGCCCCGCTACCCACAGCGGAGCGGCGGGCGATTTTCACGTTGAGCGGACCTTTCGTAGTTGCAGCGCCCTCTGGACAAATTCAGGGTAATGAAAGAAAGTAAAAACGCCCATTGATCACTTTTTTAAAGTGAAACGTATGTGTGTAACTTATTTGAGCATGAAGTATCTAGACGTGCTCTTGTAAAGCGTTATCGTTCCATTTTATCCAGTGGAAAATAATGCGCCGTCTAGGGGAACGCCACGTGATAGCCAGCGAGCTTGCTTTCTGCATCCAGTCCAATCCTTCCTGACGTCAGCGCTAGCCAACGTTAGCCCGCTTGCGGCTAAGCGGAGGGCGCATGCGCATTCGCGCTTCCGCTCCGCTTAGCTGAGGAGCGGAGCGTAACAACGCCAAACTAAAACACCCTACAGGACGCGGCTGTTTATGCGACGCGAGCAGGAGGTTTTCGGGGCCGTAGGTAACATTGTCGCAGTTGTTGTTGTCCCCTGAGCTCGTGGTTCATACCCGCTATGGGGAATTGGGCAAAGATGGCAAACATTCCTTGCTTTCTGCCACCGTCCACCCGCGCATGCATGATGCATACACGACATATCGAAAGCACAACGCACCCCGATCGAGGCTCTCGACTGATTGTGACAGCGCCGGTATGGGAAGGAGTCTACTGTCACTACCGTGCTCTCCTCTCTCGAGGGACGCAAGACTCGCGTGCACCTGGGAATATGGGCCGAGTGGCGCGTTTCATCAGCCCGGTCCTTCTCGGACCCTTGAGGCCGCCTTCGTGTGCCGTTGGTGCGCGAAAGGCGGCTGCGACGAATGCGTTTTCTTTTTTCGGACGTCGGCGCACCGAGGGAGAAGCGCGTGACGAGTAGTTGAGAAGTGGCGTGCAAACAAAAGGGCGGCTGTTCGCAATACAGGACGTAAAAAAAAGAAAAGAAAAATGGAGGCGCGGCGCGGCAGTTCTGCGGTCAGGCGAAATGCTTTCGGAATGACGGAGCCGTACACCGTCTTCCGCCGCCCTCGTGCATGCCCCGGCTGCCCCGCTCATTTATTGCGTGCAGCAGGATGCGAGAGCGCGTCGTCGATGGGCTACATCTCCTGCGCATCGCAGTTGCGCGATCGAAGTGTGCGGCACAGCTACTCATTCGCTTGTATTGCAAATCGCCCGTATGGATTTGCCGACTACGTATGCTCTCGAAATTCAGCTTCGACGAGAGGCTGGGGAATGGTTGCTGTGAAATCTCAGGTAAGTGCGTTTGTGTGTGCGTGCCTGCTTGGATACGCACTCCCGTCCGTTTTCTGGCTGGTTTTGACACTGCACGGAAGTGGCGCGAAACCGAGTACCAGCTTGTGCTTACGTTATTTTCCTGTCGTTCGATCGTTCTTCACTGCTCCCCCTTTCTTCTTTTCCTTTTTTAAGTTTATTCTCCAGGTCTTGTGCTGGGGACATTGTTCTCGGTGAAAGGGTAAAAGTTAAAAACTGGATTCCCGGCTGATGACTGGGGCTACCTTTTCTGCGCGCTTGTCGACCTGCTTGAGAAAGGCCTCTTTAATTAAAACCATAGCGGTTTGCCGTCGTAGAAGTGTTTGCCTACATGCTACTCTGAAATGGAAGGGGAAACCCGCGAATACACGCGAAATTGACGTGCGACTTGCCGCTCGAGGCACTTTGCATGTATTCACGGGCTTCTTTCACACTCGGGAAAAACTTTTATGTAGCACGTATTGAGCGACAAGTAGCTGTAGCGGTTGTTTATGATGTTGCTGTACAATTTTCTCATTCTCACTTTTCATCTTATCATAATAATTGAGAAGTTGACTAATTAATTAACACTAATTATGTAATCAGACGGAAGGCAAAATTTGATCTGAGTAAGCGGAGGAGGCCCCAATTCAGTCTCCGACTCCGGGACCTCCTCCTGTATATTACATGTTGTAATAACTTCGTATGTAGTAATAAAATTTGATTCTGAGTCTGGAAAAAAACATTACCTTGGTTCTGTGCTGCTACGTAGCATTTTCATATTTTTGAGGTGTGGCCCAAGTTAAGTAAAATAGCATATATATATATATATATATATATATATATATATATATATATATATATATATATATATATATATATATACATATACATATATATATATATATATATATATATATATATATATATATATATATATATATATATATATATATATATATATATATATATATATATATATACGTGTGTGTGTGTTTCGTCCGGCTCGCGCGACGGTCCGTCCGCATCCGTCGTTCATCCACGCCGCTTGTTCTGTCTTCAAGGTGGGCTCCGCGCCAGTTCTCCCCGTCCGGGGCGCTTCCCCGCAACACGCGCGCGCATTCGCGTCGTCACTTCGACGTCACGTCGCGCCTTCGGCGCGCCGCCAACGCAGACGCGCGCGCGCCCACCGCCCAAAGGGCTCCTTGTGGAGGAGCGGCGCGAGTCAGCGCAGTGTGGCAGACCGCGCCGCGGCTCTCGCGGAGATCGTTCTGCCTGCGCGCGCGCCCCGCTTGGTGCAACCGAGTCTCGTCATCGGCCGGGCTCGCCGCAGCCGTCCTGCTCGTCCTTCCTGCGGGCTCGTTCGCTCCGACTTGTCGTCTGCAAACGCCGCCGCTTGGATTCGCTTCTCCCTCGTGCTCGCCAAGTTCCCTTGGTTACCCCTTGGTTTCTGGTGGACGCATCTCTCTTTCGTTCTTTTCTTGCCGCGTTCTGTAGTAGAAGTCAGTGCCGGCCGGGAGCAGCATCCGGCAACACCGTGGGTTGAACTTCGCTTGCCTGCCATCGGCTTGTGCCCTTTTGTTGATAGCGGTGTCTCAGACAGAAGCTTTGGTGCGTGCGTGTGTTCTTAGCTTTCTTTTTCTCTCTTTTTCTGTCCGCCCGTTTCTCTCGCACTGCTTTTTTTGTGTCTTGTGTTTCGAACCTGCGTATTGTGTGAATTGGCCGCGTCGCGGGAGATGTCGCCGAAAGTTCGCTGCTCGGACCGCGAACGCGGCACTTGGGTCTGAAATGCCGTCATCTGACTACAGCGTGTTGCGACGTCGACCTGTGCCCGTGGTGTCACGGAGAGTTTGGATTACGTGCCCCATTCCTCGACGGACGCGGAGTTGGGTGAGTCTGGTGGGTTTTCGCTGAGCAACCCGCTCTCGCCTCGCGTCGCTTAGCAGGAACGTCATAAACAAAAGCATGTCTTGGCGCTAGATAGAATGTATACCACGTGACCGCAACTTTGAATCACGGCGACGTAGACGCTGCATTTTGACGGGGGCTAAGGAGCAATAAACAGAAAAGAAAACACGCGTAGTTGTTAAGCAAGTATGATGGCGGCTTCTCAGGAATACGACTTTTTACTTGTTCTGTAGATTTCAACGTCACTCTTGAATAAAAGAAAAAAGGTCGTCATATTCACCAACTGATAATAACACGTGGCTAAAAAGTAATACCTTCTTAGTAAATACAGGTAGTAAGATGATAGTACTTTTAACCACCTGTTGAAGCTAGGGAGTATCACTGACCATGTACTACCGCATCAGTGCAGTTACTAACGCAACTGAACTGCAGTTACCAACAATACAATGGGGCCTATTCGATTTATAAGTGCCGCTTGTATTGTCACATTAAGTCGATGTTGTAAAAGTATAAGAAGGTAAAATAATGCATTTAAAAAATTCACCGACGATTACGATACTCCCTAATGCGCGATTTACGCGCAGCTCGATCTATACGTGTTTGCATTTCGCGATATACTGGCTGGCGCGGGCAATCTCTCGCGCGGCACGTTGCAAACAGAGCGAAACGTGGCGCCTCTGCCTCGCTAATCGGATGACGAGAGGCAGCGTGTGGGTGACGCCTGGGTGCGATTCACAGCAGCTGCCGCAGATAGACCTCGGCTCATGCAGCGCTTTGTTTTTATATGTGGTATCGGCGGTGTCATCGGTGAGCAGACGACGCTTTCATCCTTCGCTGTGGAACTGGCGCCTAAGGGCTGCGCTCCAGAAAGAGAACCCGCGTCCTTTCGCTACATATTAAGCATCAGTTATTGGTGTACGTAGCGCTTACCAGGAATGTTGAGGCACCTTGACACCGGGTAACAATACTGCATAACTCCACCAAGCAACGACAAGCAAGTGCGCGCATACAGAAGAACCGCAAAGGTGCTACGTGCTCGAAGAGTTAACTTCTAGTTTTTATAGCCTTACCTTGAGGGAGAACAGGCTGCACCGGTGAGTACCTATGTATTTGGATAAATAGTCAAAGCTTTGTACTGAAATTTTTATACCCTACTGACGGCATATATGTATGCTGCGACGTCGCACATAACTGTTAGTCCAACACAATGAACAATACTACAGTTTATCTTAATTTTGCATAACACTGTCATAATCACAGTATAATAGACAACGGCCAGCCGAGGTACTCGTGGCTTAGTAGTTGCTTAGTAAAAATTACCCAGAAACCTTCCTGGCTAAAAGGCAGCACTTACTTTACTAGCCGTGGTTAGTGAAGAACTAGTAAGAAGGCAGTAAAATACTTGGTAATCTAGTAAATGCACGCATTTACTAGCTATTTACGAAATGAATTTTTAAGAGTGCATGAATTGGTTTCGCGCTTATCGTTATCTCCATGTCGTCAGAGCCGCAGCTTTCGAAAATTCAGCGAAATCTCTTGTGCCTGTGAACTAAAAGGAAATCTCCTGGCTTGTCTTAGTGTTAGTGTTTGTATATGCTTACGTGCTTGCGTGTGGCTCTGCGCTTAGAGTGAGTGCCACCAGCCAACCGTTTTGATGGTTTAGCAGCGGCTATAAATACTGCTGCCTCCAGTATAGCAGCTGTCACATTCGCTTCCACTTGCGTCGGCTTCAGGGGGGAAGTGGGGCGAGCAACCCTTACGAGATGCCCAGTGTAATTAAAGAGACATTGAAGAAAAAAATTACAGCAAATCAGTGTAGGGGGAAAAAGTGTTCTATCAAAGCTTTGTTTCCGTTTCTTTCCCCTCCCCCCCTTTTTTTTTTCGCGGTGACAGGTTGATTACTAAAAAACTGGAGGCAAAACTTCCATTTTAAAGCGACGCTTTCTTTGTCTCTTCCAACACCACCTAGATAGCACAAGGCTTCTTTAAACAGATCCATGACGGCAGGCTACCTGGCTCTAAATGCCCATTGAAATGACTGGCGTGATGAAAGCGGTGACGTCAAAATCACTGTTGCCTACTCGGGAACCTTTCCATTAGATTATGTGGCAGTCGGGCCAGGTAACATGATGTCATGGATCGGAGTGAAAATGCCTTGTGCTGTCTAGGTGGTGTTGCCTCTTTCCGCCACTTTGGTGTACGTTTCTAGCCGCTATCGACTTGATTGATTGATTGATTTGCTGCGATCGCACTCTATTCGGACCACACATCAGGCCGGCAACCTTTCCGCACCCTTAACTCTCGGTCGTATGTGATCAGACCTAAACGACTGGTGGTATTTGACTAAATTGAGGTTGTGCGCAACGTGTGTTCTCAGTCCATTCGCGTGATTTATGTCGAATGCGCATAGTAGCAAGCAATATAAGCTCGCGAGAATCGTTAGCACGGGGTCTTTCGCCAGCAGCAAGTGCAGTTGCGTTTGACAAATGACTGGAAAATGGTACTCAGAACTATACTAACCAATCGGAATAAGGCAGTGGGCGTCCTAACGCGTATGCAAAAGAGACTGCAAAAGACCCCCTGAAGATTCAGACAGCTGCCCACCGACCGACGCTGCGCATCGCTCCAATCCTACCCACTTACCGAAGACCTCGCTCAAGTGTAGCAAACCCCCTCCATGTAATACTCCGCACGAGGGACATTTGAGGCATAAATAAATAAATAAGAACAAGAAACGACCTGAAACCATGCATGGACACGTCATTATTTGTGAATTACACGCCACGCCATATCTTGCGTTTCAACGAACCGCTATCCAAAGCAAAGAAAGCGTAGGTTACATGGACAGACATCAGGGCTGTGTCCTGCCGTATATATTTTTCTCTTCTTTCTTTTTCGTGCCCAAACTTCAGCGCCGATACGTCACAGTGAATTCACATATTTAAATTCAACTTTTCTTTTCTCGTTTTCGTATTTGGGCCCTTGTGGTGCAATGAAACTTCTCTAAACTTGGCACGTTCTTCCTTTGGCTCCATTAGAACAAAATGTCGGCCATCTTTATGTATATATTAAACAGTAAACTAGGCCCGAGCCAACACCTAGACTGAGATAGCACCAGGCCTGTGCACTTCGATCCATGACGTCATGCTACCTTGCCCGATTAGCATGCCATAGAATCTAAAAGGGCATGCTCCCTAGCAATCCGCTACAGCTCAAGTTATTTACCTACAGTCGCGCATAATGAGCTGCAAGACGGTGCCCATGGTCGAAGGTGTCCCAAGACTGCACGGTGGCATAGAAATATACGTTTATGTTACTGAGATTTCTCGAACCATTTTCTTTCTCCCTTTTTTTTTATGTCGTGTTACGATCGGCTAGCGGGGGTAGTGACCTTGTAACCTCTCCTGCCCTACTGCGACGAATCGCTTCGTGAAGCTAACAATGCGTCTCCCTCGGACAGACCAGCGGCGCCACCAAGGCTAGGCACGTTTGGCGAATAGAGCGTTGAAGGATGGTGCACTGCCGCCGTACCCAACGATGGGAGCAAGAAACTCCAGGAAAAGGACGTTCTATGCCGTTTCCTCGCGGCCACTGTTAGCCGCTGAGGTCGTTTGACAGGCGCTACAGCTAATTGCTGTGTCATCCCAGGAACCAAGACGCGCCAGGTTGAGTCAAGCATGACAATCCCCGTCTACCAAACTCCCCTCCTTTCTGTGTGCTCAGTGAACAGAGGTGCCGGTGTGGCTGTGCGCACCCTCGCCCTCAACGTTAATCCTTCGGCGACTTTGGATGTTCGGACTGGACGGAGGTGTGGCATATTTCCCTGGCCTTGGGATCTAGGGAGGACAGAGGGGGTTTGAGACGTAACAGAGGACTGTTGAGACGTAACATTCTCTACTCCTCGTGTGGATATCGTAAATAAACCCAATTCTTCTCGATGACAACCTGTTCCTCCCTTCAACAACATCCTTAGCTTCAATGACTCGGACGGCGGCATGAGCCAGCTACCCCTCTTTACTTGCCCGACGCCAACTCCCACACTCGGCGCCGCCGTACAGTTTCGAGCTCTTCCGACCTCGGGCATTGTGTTTCAGTTTACTTTGAACACCACTGGGAATCGGTGGTCGTACTATCATACCTGCACACCTGTGAAGGTTCAAATTCGTAAATATGCCTCAGCTATGATTGGGGGAGAGGGGAGGAGGATGCTACCGCGCATTTTCTAAATATATGCCCTCAGCGCGCACCTTTCGCATATATAGCATGCATACGCACTTTATTTAGCGGGAAGCTAGGCACAGCTGATACTGCTGTGCCTAGCTGAGACTACTGTGACTTTTTTCAACGACCGGCTGTTATTTGCCGATTTCGCCTTTCAGAAACATGTCTCAATAAACTTGCACAGAGCGGAAAGCCGGCACATGTGTTATCGTAATTTGTTTCTTTTTTTTTTCTTCTGTTTTTCGTAAATCTGTTTTTCGTAAAGTTTGATGAGGCATTCGTAAAATTGTGAAACGAGCACAAATCCGTGCACTTTACGGAAGAATTTGGGAGAGTTGGCAGGTATGTAATATAGTCAAACTTCGGTGTGCATTAGCCCGCCGTAAGCTCTTAATTCACGCTGTACTACAGGTTGTTGTTTTTTGCACGATTTGCTTTCGTCAGTTGGGTCCAGTAGTAGGAAGACTTATCAAAGTCCAGTGGCGGTCCAGCAGTGGCAGCAGACGTTCCGGAACTGTACCATTGTTTTGAGGAAACGTCGAAATTTATTGTATTTGCATTTTCACTTTGACAGGTACACAAAATGACTGTGCATAGATATGTCATTAAAGACAAGCTCAGTGGAGCGGCGTGCTTGAAACATTGCTGATGCTGTCACGTGGGAAAGCAAATCAGATCGCTCGCCCGAGTGACATCGCTCAACCATCTACATAGAATGGGCACAGCAGCCACCTGTGAGATGCAGATGTTTTAAAGCCAAACAAATTACTCGGTTTGCGCAGAGCAGTCAAATTCGCAACCTGATGAGGCATGTGTCTGCTGCAGCAAAAGTCCGTAGACGAGTCGGCACATTCTAATGGAGTGCCTAGGTGTTCATCCAGCCAGGACCATGTAGGGAATGTTTCCAGAAGCGCTCGGGTTGGAAGCTGAAGGGAGCGTTTATTGTTCAGCGATCGGGGGGAGCGAGAAACGTTTGTTTGTTGGTAGGGAAACAGCTGGGAAAAGGTGGAGCTGGAGTCGTTACAGGCATATAGGTAACTTTACGGCATAGATGTAGAAGTATAATGAAGATGAATTTAAGCCACAGATATGGAAAAGGCTAGGCTGCAATAGATGTAGTAATAAAACGCGATTATCTCAAGCAGGCTAGGTGACTGTTGTCGCCGCCCCGTTTCGAAGGGCGTGCCGTTGGAAACCGTTATCGTCATCGTTTTACAGCGAAGCTACTCTAGTTGGTCGGGATTTTTCATGGCGTCGTCCTCACGAAAAAAAAAAAAAAAGACAGAAACCTGCAGCGATTCAAGCGGGAGGTCTACAGATTCTTTGGCATCACTCGCACCACATTCAGAACGGCGTTCGTTTCAATAAAGAACATGCAGAAAACAAATATCCGAACCTCATAACTGATGATAAGGCGCTCCTGCTAACAGTGCGAAGCACTTAGCGCTCCCCGCAAATGTTTCCCGCTGAAGATTACTGTTGCGCAAGGTGTCGCGGCGACGGCAGCTTGCGACATTGGGAGTGACGTCATTGGCCTTTCGCAAGAACCAGCCTAGCAACTGGTTTCATTGCCGTTGTAGCACTGCTATGGGTAGGCAACGCATAGTTAGGACTGTTGAGGAGCGGCAAAAGAAAAAAGAAAGGGCAGTACGACCAGCGGCGGTATGCTGCCACTGGTCGTATTGCCGTGAAATTCTAGCACAGGGGAAATCCGCACGTCCACATTCTCTCCTGTGGCTGAGTAATGCGCCGGAGGAGGAATTGGGCAATAAGGCATTGCACACACACCCTCAGCAGTTGTGGTGGTTTTCCGCAGCTTCGATGGACATCCACTGGACATCGCTTGACATCCACGGCGCTCTTTTCTTTTTGGTTAGACTGAAGTACAGCAGCTCAGTGTAGAGCTATGGCTCGAGTAGAGTGTTAATACACAACTTCCGCATTTCGATGGAGGCGAAATGCGAAAACACCCGTGTACTTACATTTAGGTGCACGTTAAAGAACCCCAGCTGGTCGAAGTTTCCGGAGTCCTCCACTACGACATGCCTCATAATCAGAAAGTGGTTTTGGCACGTAAAACCCCATAACTTAATTTAATTTAGTCTTTGTCAATAGTGCTTCCAACAGCTTCTCCTTCCACCTTCTGCTGGTTTCGTGTACTTTTAGATGAAAAACTCTCAACCAATCAAGTACGTCCCGTGCTGTCGGGGTCGCGCTCACCCCGTCTGTGACCGCTCTCTGGCCACAACAATACCATGGTCCTTACGGCTTATCGTGCCCATTTTGCAACACAGGAATCCAAAATGTGACAGTGACACACCTATTATGGACGTGCCCAGGACTTCATCTAAGCCGTCTCCGCCATCTCCGGGCAACAGGCCTCCGGCCTGGCCGCCCACCCGACCTTGAACGTTGGATTCATGGACCCCACCATCGTTCACTCCTAGATTTTTTGCACGAGTCGAACCTATTCGTGTATTTCTAACATCTTTTGTATTATGCCTAAGGGCATGCTTTCAAATTAAAAAAAAAAAGTACGTCCCGTGCCTTGCTTCACTTCCTTCCTTATCGTCCATGCGTGCTTGCGTCGCATAGGCGCGTAGTCTGCCAACGCTGCCGTGTGCACAGTGAGAGGCTTTCAAAAGGCGGCGGTAGCGGCGTGCCTTTCTATAAGCTGCGAGGTGAAGCCGTTGCGCAAGCGCGGTACCTACACGACAGGCTGCGCGGGAAAGCCAGGTGCCGTGTGCATGCTTGGTGTAAGCGCGGGTCAAGCTGCGGTTCGAGTGCTCGCCTTATCGGCTTTTCCGGACCCCCGCTGCCGCACTGGCAATCCGGGACGCGCTGATAGGGGCCGCCGACTTTCGATGCGTCGGAAGCTGCGGCATATAGGCTCGTCAAGAGGCGTTGGTCGCGCGGCCGGAGTGGAAGGGCCGGAAAAGGGGGAGACGAGCTTTCGCTATCACTTCGCCGCCCCCGTGGTCGCCCCACCTTCTTTACGAACCCGGTGCTATTGTCGACGGGCCGATATGCCGTGCGGGTTCGCTCGCTTCGCCACCGGCGCTCACGACGCGGCGAGGAGCTTTTTATACACTTGTCCTAGCTCATTAACGCCTACCCCCCCCCCCCCCCCTTCCGCTTTTTACTTTGATGACCGTCAATTTGCCTTCATCATCAGTATTGGCATGTTTGCGTCCGCCGTATGGGGGTGTGTGCAGACAGCAACGTTTATTCAGGTTGTGTCCCGTGCGGAAAGAAAAAAAAAATATTGTCGTGGTTATCATGGTTCTTTTGCAGTCATATTGAACTTGGAGGCATATAACCTTTTCTTATTTTTTTTTTATTTGGGGAAGGGAGGGAGGGCTCCTTAAGCTACTCGAAGAGAGAGGAAAGCAGGCAGTCGCGGGGTGTTGTGAATAGGCATCATCTGGCTACAGGGAGTTTTCAAGCATGTTTGCACACTTCACATTTTGAACTTTTATTTGCTGGTGAGAGGGACATCAGTTACAGCCCCGCGTTTGGCCTTCACTCACTCACTCACTCACTCACTCACTCATTCTCGCTCTCGCATATCCTGGTTTTTTGAGCGTGCCCGAATATGATGCGCAAACCGCTTGAGTGCTATCGTCCTTCGGAATCTGGATTGTGTGTATGCTCGTGCGTGGTCAGACCGCTGTATCATCGCTCTGCAGGCTGCGCGCATCGGGGCCAACGTTACAACGGCTAAGTAGGCGAACCAAAGCCCTTCCTCACCCAGACCTAGACAGGAGGCAAGCACGGGACTGGCGCCGCCTGCAAACAAACACTTTCCCACATTTATACAGGCTACACAAAATGTACCCAGACAAATACAGCAACAAATGCCCGTGGTGCGAAGGAACACCGACATTGGAACACATAACATTCCAGTGCGCATTACGTCTCCGGCGACTGCCACCTCGCCGCTGCTAGACAACTCTCTCCATAACTGGTCGTGGGAGGCGCGACTCGCGGAAGTGGAATTGGGAAGCCAACTGGCGACCCTTGACCAGGCCCGGCGAGCCGCTGTAACCAGTGGGGCTCCGGAGGAGGGGCTCCACCCACCATAACCAAACAACCTATACTACAATAAACGTTTACTCTCTCTCTCTCTCTCGGGGCCAACGTGTTCGAGGGGCGATGAGAAGAGGTCGCATAAACACCCCCGGCTACCTTTTTTAAAAGGCTTCTGATCTATATCGTTCGCAGGAAATGTTGCCAAGGGGAGAGAGAGAAAGAGAGAATAAACTTTATTCAATAACTCCGGTCCGGATTCGTCCGGGTTCGCCCTGTTACGAACAGCCTGCATGGGTACCGACCTACAAAATTTTCCCAGCCAACTGCAGCTGCGGAGGTGGCGAGCTTCCCAGAAGCGACCTTGGAAGCCTTCCCCACCTGCTGCGGTGACTCGTTTTGTAGGGACGACGATGTGCCCCGTGAACACCCCCTCGGCGCCGCTGTGACAAAACGCGGTCGGCGGACCTCCTGTGAGAGACAGTTACGGCACTGCACGTATCTCTCCCATTTCTCTTTAAAAATCACTTCACACACACACGGCGGACCATGTATTGTTAGGGGATTCGCCGTGGCCGCCACGCTTGTTAGAAGCGGTGGTACTCCTGGGAAAAGATGTCTGGCGGCCATCGTCTGCAGGGTCAACACTGGGATGAAGAGGCGCCTGCTAGGGGCAGGACCCGTGTCTGCAAGAACCTTCTCAGCTCGGTGTGGTCAGTGAAACCTGTGCGGAAGTGAGTGCGTAAACCCCTCCCCCTCAAAGGCGGGTCGGCTACGATGACTTTGAACGCTCCGTTTCTCGAACGGCCGTTTTTCCCTCACCTAGGGATCTAGGGAGTACAGAGTGTATTTAAGGAGCCGTTGGTGGCTCCTCAGTGTGCATTCCTCTTTCAGTCACGTTAGACTGATGAACTGTATCGTTCTCATGTAAATACTGTAAATAAATCCCATATTACTCGTTCTCGATGTGAACAAGTCTCTCCCTTCAACAACGTTTTCAGCGTGGATAAGTTGGACGACGGCATGGGCCAGCTACCATCTATTTCATGCCCGACCCCAACCATTACAAGTGGTTGCCAGCGATGGGATTGACCTCCCAAACATTACAGCCCGCTATGTTCTAGTTGTCTGCCAAGCCGAGCGTCGTGATGAGCTCGATTGTGGCTTGTACGTAGTTGGAGGTGGAGTCCGCCAGCCACTCCTCAAGTTTCGCAGGTCCACAGGTCGGTGGGAGTTTGGCAAGGCTCGCCTGAATAGCGGGACGGCTCCCCGGGCAATCCGACAGAACTTACGCACTATCCGAGAAGCCGCCACATGCCATGCAAGCAGATCTACAAGGCAAAGCTTCTTTGTAGTGTAGCAAGTGTGGGGACAAGACAGTGCGACTGCGCACGCCTCCATAGTACCTCCTCTCTTTGCTTCCTGTGTGCTTCATGTGTGTCTGGCCACCAGAGGGGAGGGCGCGGTAGAATTGCGCGGGATGTGGTGGCATGTAGCACTTAGTTCCCCCTGATCCCTGTGTGACTCGGAATCTACTGAATCCATACACTATAATGTTAGGGTGTGCGTTGAGGTGCGTTATTAATAGAGTTTTAGGTTAGAGGACGCAAGCGGCTTGGGTACGCAAGAACTAGGGCCGACGTTATACTGCGCATGCGCAGACCCAGACGTAAGGGTCTGCGCATGCGCAGTACCGTGGCCCTAGCTCTTCCATACGCAAGCCGCTTGCGTCCCCTATTCTAAAACTCTGTAATGCCAAGCGTAGTGCCGCGGAAACGTTTCTGGCTGCGAGTGCCCCGCATGCAACCTGGCTATGTGTTCGAGTGAGCAGATTTCTTTCGTTTGGATTTGGCATGGTCGCGGCCTTCACGACAGCTGGCAGCCCCCGCAGCTGTGGGGATGCGTGACTCTCACGCGTCCCCTGATATGTTGTTTTCCCGCATAGCTCCCGTCTCCTGTAATCCGGCTTCGCCGCGTGGCTTGGTGCCCGCGGCAGTCGGTGTGGTTGAAGCGCATTTCGAGAGATGGCGCGAGTGTGGCTCTGCTAACGCCACCTAACAACGGGGTTACGTGGCCACGGAAAGAAGGCTCGGGTTCGGAAAGCGGCGCGGATGTTCTGCGCGTGCGCCGATCCATGCTTCTGCGAGACCGTCTCGCGGAGCCTACCCCGGGATGGACGAACACGATTGTTCGAACGCGCCACCGTTCGCGCCAACGACCAGACGTTGGTGTCCAGCACGGGGCGAACATATTTGCTCTCTATCCGGTCGCGGTGAGTCAGACTTCCGCGATTTGTCGCGCCCATCGGTATGTTTTGTGGATAGCAATTCGGTTAGCAGGCATTGATCTATAAAAGGTGCAATAAATGCCCTTGTGATTGTTTGCACTACTGTGTTGTCGTTCCTTTGTCCCAAGAGCCCGGGTGAGAACCCCACACAGCTTAGCAGTGGAGGTGATGCTTGCGGTTAACCCTGCGTTGATCACTTCTGAGAGAAAGATTGAAATGAGGGCCAGGCTAACTGCAAAATGCTTCTACATCAGTTTTCTTTTTCTTTCCCGAGTACCCTTATCATGATCTCCCATGAAATTCACACCACGAAACAGCCTAAAATTTCAGGTTTCATGCTAGAAACCAGTGACACAAAGACACGTTGCGCATATGACCTCTACGGCGAGTCTATTATATAGCCACTTAAGCACGCAGGAAGTTCGAAGAAAGTGCTTCCTTTTCTCCACTGTATGGCCTCGCGTCTTTTTTGTGCCCGGAGTACATAGGATGGCGGCTGCCTGGCTTCACTTTCGTAACGTCAACTCCAGAAGTTCTTGTCTTTCTTTCTGAAACCTCCTTGAATGTTGCTGTGTTACGGCGGTGCAGCAACAGCAGCAACAGCAGTAACAGCAGGGTTTCAAGGTTGTTGGACGGCCTGACGACGAGTGCGTCTGCGCTGTTGCTATGCGCGTCGTTGTCGGCGTCGTGGCCGCGGTGACGGACTCGCGCGTCCTCGCGACCGTCGACGGGCTTTACTGCACGTGTACTCTTCCTCCTGCTCGCTGCGCTTGCCTCGGGAAGCCCTTGTTGTCCCCATCCGCCGAGCGATACGTCACCGGCGCGACGCGAAAGCGAAGAGGGACGGCGAAAGACAAAAGGACGAGGCGTCGCGTGACTGGCGGTTCCGGTTCGTCTGGATGCGACGCGGTCGGCGAGCCGTGTTCGTCGAGGGCGCTCGAACCTTTCCGGTTTTCAATCAGTCGTCTCTTCATCGGTGCAGATCCCTCTCTGTAGGTGGCGCAGACGTATACGGTGAACTAAGGAAAGCGTAGACAAGAAGGTGCATGTTTTATAGCGCAAAAAAAAAAAAAAAAGCTTGGACACGACTTAAGACCGAGAAGGACAAGCGCTGTGTGCGCTAAACCAGTGTGCAGAAGTACGCTGTTTTAGGATTCGTATAAAAGTCGCTAACGTGAGCAACTATGAGAAAGCAAACAGACATATGAATGAACATACGCGCACACAAGGCAAGAACTATTAAAAAAGAAGAGAGAGAGAAATAAAAAAAGGCGGCAAACACAATAATCCAAACGTGGCTGTCAACTGAAGTTAAGCGGACCGTCCAAATTTTGCACAAACGTGTCGCTGCAGATTACTCCACTGAAGGACGGCAAGGATGCATGGTGCTCGGAACGGCCTGCAAGGGTACCGACCTAAGAAAATTTCCCAGCCAGCTGCAGCTATTACACTGCGGACGCATGCATCGCCGAACGGCATGTAACAAACACCCTTGTGAATTTCTCATGGGCAAGTCGCGTTGAGACGCTTGGCGCATTTCGATTTGGCCAACTCGACAGGCTGAACCGCAGCAATTAGTAGCGATATTATGCGCGTTCGCAGAACCTTGTGCATTCGGAACAGTATAGATTACTTGTAAATTGAGAACAATGAACGCAGATAAAGCGTGATAAACAAAGCCACAAGAACGTCTGAAAAAAAAAAAAAAATAGAACCGTGGTGTTTAGGTGCACCCTTTCATGTTGTCATTGGTCAGGGCTCACGTGTGGAAAAAACATGCTGGATTACTATACAATGGACGCGAGTGCATTTGAATCCCCTGCTGGCTTACACGTTGAATTAGCTATAAGCGTGCGACACGAAATATCTGCGCGGGTCGTAAATGTCGTGGAGCTTTGTATTCGAGCGTCTCGCTCTGTCGCAATAGTTGTCGAATTTCCCTCGGCGAACTGCACGACCCCTCAGCACACAAGAACAGTGACATATAGCTGATTCGTGCAACGGGGACCGTTGCAGATGCTTTCGTAGAAATTTAGAGAACCAAAGTATGGGATGTAATAGAGTACTCTGGTTGTATAGCCTGTACTAAACACGCAGCAGATTCGCTAAGTTTTGAGTATTCTCGTGGCTGATAATAGTTTAATGACGAGCTGATACCCGGAAGATGACCTATAGCACTACACAGGGAGTCCCAACTGTTATGCACCGAGATATAAACATATCCAAATTCCACGTATCTGGACAGAACCAAGCTTCTGTTGTTTGCCGTCGCTTGGAGATACTGTGGTATGGTATGGTGAACTTTATTCACGTCCTGAAGATCAACCCTTAGGTTGACGCAGGCGGCTCCCACGTCAGGACAGTAATGTTTAACCTTACCGCCGTATCGTGGGCCTTCTGGACGGCCTGTATTGTTAAGAATGGCGAGCTGCAAGGCAAAATTGCCACCCAATTACGACTGGGTGACAAGACGCGCATCCCCCACTCTCCGTCGCTGCAGCTAGGCTGCGTTCGAAGAAGCGGGCTTTGTGCTGAAAACCGCCTCCATCCACCAGCCTCATCGCCGTTGTGACGAAACGGGTTCGACGGACGAACTATTGTGCCCGAGGTCCCCAGCGCGGACCTGATTCGCTACGCGTGAGCAAGCTGCCGCGGGAAAGCCGTTTTATGTCGCTTCCCATGCGCCGGCCGGCACGCAGGACAACGAGCTACCCAGAATGTCTCCGAGGTACCCGGAACGGCGCCCCTCTGACGTCGGCGCCGGACATCGGAAGGTGTGTGCCGATGTGTGCGTAAACTGTTCTGCGGAACGGCGCCCCTCTGACGTCGGCTCCAGACCTCGGAATGTGTGTGCCTTTGTGTGCGTAAACTGTTCTTCGGGGCGGCGGCGAATTTACAATGAGTAAACGAACGCTCGCGTCACCTTGTTTCGCGGGAGGCGGCTAGTTTTGCGATGACGAAACGAACATTCGCCGCCTTGTATCGCCGACGGACCGAGTGTTTAAAAACGGCTGTTGTGCGGATGCTCGACACACTTTCTCTTGAGCAGTCATGTTGGACTGACACTCTTTTTCTTAAGCAGTCATGTTAGACTGATGCACTTTTCTCAAGCAGTCATGTTAGACTGATTTAAATACTGTAAATAAACCCATTTTCCTCGTTCTCGTTGAGAAGCAGTTCTTCCCTTCATCAACGTCCTCAGCGTGGATAAGTTGGACGACGGCATGGGCCAGCTACCTTCAAATTCATGCCGGACTCCAATCTTGGCAACGGATCTCGAGCGATGGGATTGAGCCCCCAATCCTGACAGTATGTACTTGATCTAAAAGAATTCCGCTGTGAAGTACTCGTCGCCACCAGTCTCCTTACTTTTCAGTCTGCGAAAGACACAGGACACTGCCAAGGCATATGATCCAGAGTAATGATGCCATTACACTTATCTCAGATTTTTTTTGCATTGCGCTTAATTACATAATTAGCCTGAATTATTAATTAAGTGATTAATTGAGTAACTTCTCAAGTGTTGTAATTAGATGAAAAGTGCCATTGAGAAAATTGTAGAGCAACACGAAAAACTCCCGATACAGCTTTCTGTTGCTGAGTGCGGGCTACATAAGATTGTTTTTTTTTTTCCAAGCGTGAAGGAAGCCCGCGAATACACGCAAAGTGCCTCGAGCGGCCAGTCGCGCGGCAATTTTGCATGTATTCGCGGGACCTTTTCCACGCAGTTTTGCGCGCAGAGTTCTTGTTACAGCTAGTGACCACCTTTGTGTAGAGGGTTGCGGTTTCACTTTGGTGCACTCTTGTCGTTTACCGATTCTTTAATCACCGTCGCGGCTTTAATCTCTAGTTGCGTTTTGCTACCTCTTTTCAGAGTTCGACCTCGTTTCCGTTTGCTTCAAGCCTTATCTTCACGCATTGGTGAATTTATGGGTCGGTCTGTAGGAGGAGTGGCGGGTACTTCTTTGTTCGAGTGTGTGCTATGTTTGACTTGCTGTGGTACTGTATACGTTACTCCTGGTGTCGCCACATTTTTGTGCACTTGGCCTTTTAGCAAATGAGCGAAGCCCGGGGACGCCGGATCAATTCGCAGCTGCGGTGGCCGCATTGTGATGGTGTCGAAATGAAAAAAAAAAAAAACACGGCCCGTGTACCGTGCATAGGGTGCACGTTAAAGAACGCTAAGCGGTCGAAATTAATCCACTATTTTGAGTCCCCCACAGAGGCGTACATCTTGGCACGTAAAACCCCAGAATTATTTTTTAGCAAATGAAAGACTTACGCACGATGTTACAAAAACTGTGTATCGCTGCAATAAATAAATAAATAAATAAATAAATAAATAAATAAATAAATAAATAAACGGAGGTTATGCTTTCCTCCATATAGCTTACCTGCAATTTTTACTTTTCGCTTTCGGACCAGCCAAGACACAAGTATGGCGTTTTCTCAGTGAGAGGCCGGAAGGTATTGATAAAGGTGTTAGTAGGCACGCTGTCGCAACACTGCAGCGAAAATTGAAGAGCAGCAGCGATGTGAAACGAGCAAGGGGACACGGCGCTGGAGCGCAGCTATGGCTTCTCCAGAAGGGCGACCGTGGGAAGAATGACGGCTGTTGCGTTCGTCGGAGTACCGAACCTTGTCGCAGCTATTTCGGCGCTGTTCACTGCGTGGCTGCAGGTACGGGTCTCGAACAAATGGCGGCTCGGAACGTACGCTGTCGTGAAGCTTTTTTCGCCTGTCAGCAGCTGGCGCATACATACATACATACATACATACATACATACATACATACATACATACATACATACATACATACATACATACATACATACATACATACATACATACATACAAGTACAAACGTCGATGCCGCGCCGGTTGTACTTGACCCAGGTATTCCGCGACAGGAATGTCTGCATTCATAGTGTTCCTGCGAACATTAGCTAAAGCCAACGAGGCAGCTGCCATTTTATTGTCCGCCAAACTTAACTACAGTCGCACTTGCCGCCATTCACGGGCGAACTTGCGCTGCAGTTGATCCCGGCCAAGCGGCGGCCCCGGGCTCCTTGTTTAGACACCGACCTGCAGGTTGCCTCCCGCTGCGTACGGAAGAGGGGAGGGGTTATCAGACGTTGCCGCGAAAAGAGACGTGGCTGCTCCTTTCGGAGATTTCGCTTTTCGATTGCCCGTTTTCGACACGCTTCCCAGTGTGGTGTTTATAAATGCCCTTAGCAGACGGCCCTGCGGTCCTCCCGCGCGTGACTTCGGCAGCGCAGAGGATGCACGTCGTGCAGTACGTTTGTGGGTTCGGTTCGATCGTTTCTTCTTGCGGCGTTCCTTTATGGCTCGTTATCACGACGCTTACCCCCCCCCCCCCCCTCGCCCACACCACCACCACCCCGGCTCTCTTTGTTTCTTTAAGGAGAGATGAAGTCGAATAGGGGGGCACGAAGGACTGCCCCGGATGAGCGACGAGGTCCGCCTTCTACGTGCACACCCGTTGGTCCTCCTCCTCCCCGGCGTGCCTCGACCGACCTCGAGTCGGCGTGGCCGCGAAGCGAGTCAGTCGCACGCCCGTTGCCGTTTCTCTTCCTTCATCGTTCTTTTTTGGAGGCGCCCGACTTGCCGGGGGAGCGTCGTGGTTGCCGCGTAAAAGCTTGCGTTTCACTGCCACCCCTCTCTCTGCTCGCGTGCCCTCGGGGTCGTGCCTCGCGTGGCCCCACTCGTCGTCGCCTGCACCCCTCCCCCCCCCCCCCCCGTCCCGTCCCGTCCCGTGCGGCAGTCGGCAGCCAGGCCTGCCGCGTGTTGACCTGGCGAGGCTCTCACAGGAGCGTGGCGATCGCGCTGTGGCGGTGCGTTATCTCACTTGGCATATGCGGTGCTCCGCGCAGTGCGGCATTGCCTGCGGCATCGTAATAGAGAGTTTTAGATTAGGGCACGCAAACGGCTTGCGTCCCCTAACCTAAACCTCTCTAATGACGAGCTTTGGCGCGCGGTGGTACCTGTGCGTTCCGGAAAGGATTTTTCGTTTGGGCTGCCGCGCACTACCTCCGGCGTTCGGCCGCCGAGCGCAGGTGCGATTCGCGCGTTGCGGTGGCGGCAGTCCGATGGAGAGGGAATGCAAAAGGCGCACACGACACTTGAGAGGTCGCGAGTACCGACACCGACCAAAAAATGGCTTTTGTTTCTTTTTTTGTGTGTGTGGTTGAAGATTTGGTGCGAAAATATTCCGAAGTCCCTGCGACGTGTTTCCACCAAGTGGTGAGTTCGTGAGTGCATGAGAAGTTTAGAGATGCCGCTAAACACGCACAAACGCGCGCGCACAAGAATGCTTTAAATTATAGTATTCTAATAGTTCAATAAAAATTGGCCTGGAAATTCTTGGGTTGCTTATTCAAAAACGGGGACAACCGTGGTTGAACACATTGGATGACTGCCCGTCACCCCGCATGAACTATTTGGGTTGTATCCAGTTAAACCGCGGTGTAACGTACACGGATCTGCCGAATTATCGGTTATGAGGAAGTAAATTCATTGTTTTTCACCGGTATCAGTGGGTAACATAACGGATATTGGATATAACGAATGTATCTTCGTGTTTAATGTCAATTCGCTACAACGAGGTTCGACCGCTGATATATACCCCGCCGCTAATATGACCTGCGGGCCCCTCTGTGCACATGAATCGCCTATACGTTTAAATGCGCGTCGGTGCAAGTTTTTAAGGGACTCCGAGTGGGCAAAATTAATCCCGCTGCACTGCTGCGCACCGCATAGCCCCAGGCAAAGGCTCGAGATGTTAAATACCAGAAATTATTATTATTATTATAAGATAATTGGGGTTGCTGTGAACAACAAATCACTCGGGATTAGTCTTTATTATATTTATTTATTCCTTCAGCGTGGGTACGGAACGGGTCTATAATAGTAATAATAATAATAATAATAATAATTCTTTCAGTTGTTGCTACTCTTCGTGAGAGACAACCACATCCGAGACGCTGTATGCGTATTCAATGCCGGCTGGAACGGTGTCGGGGTGTCCCCAAACAGGCGCACGAAGCCGCGCGGTCGCGTGTGGGTGGCGTTCGCTTTCTCCCGCTGCGCCTCGCGGACGGAGACAAATAGCTTCCCTTTCGTGACTGACGGCTATAAGGCTGTCACGACCGGAAAACGGATATCGGCACGCACACACCAACACTATAGCGTAACCTCAAAGAGAGAGAGAGAGAGATGCCACCTTGGGAACCACCAGCATCTGTTCCTGTGTCCTGTACAGGGAAGAGGACAGCGCCGGGCGCTGGGGATGTGTGTGTTTGCAATATATATAGAAGCGGTGCTGGTGAGTCCCACGCCGAGACGGATGAGCGAATGAATTAATGAATTGCTGCCCCCGGTCTGGAAGCGGGATATAGGTGAAGGTGCAGCGGGGCCGCGTCGGGCCGTGCGACCCCTGCGTGCTGTCGGCAACGGCGTCGACAGGTTCCGGTGTTTGTGTGTGCGTGTGTGCCGTTGGACGTCCCGAAGGGAGACGCCCATTTCCGGAAGCAGCGGTACACGCGAGCACATCCCGGAATGCGGGTCGCTCGCGCGTCGCTGGTGACTGCGTGCCGTTTCTTTCTTTCTTCCTTTTTTTTTTTTTGCGTGTCGAAACCGTGCGCATATGCATATGCTTCTCTCCGGAACACTTTTACGTTGTTGCTGGGCTGCTAGGAAGAGAGCGTTTCGTATTTGCCGCTCGAGAAGGTGCCTGGCAGCGCGCTAAATGTTTCCGTCCAGCAGCGCTCAGCCTTGCCGCATTATCCGTACGGTTGGTATGGTAACGCACGCAGAGCTAAAATATTGCCACCTGTTCCGTTCATCCCGCAGTGTGCTGCTGCTGCTCCTGTGGAGGATGCTGCGTGGCGAAAATGCGGATGCTACAATTAAAGAGAGACGGGGCAAAAGCTGCAAAGAAACGAACACACGAGCAGAGGTGTCGGCGACCTTGTTTGTGGAGATTGGCGAATATATAGCTAAAAGCCTTATAGTGCCATGAACAGAGCTTTGTTACCGCGTCTCGGAAGTTTCTGCAGCTGCCGTTTTCTTCTTTCAACGCTACTCTTCAAGTGTTTTAGGAAGCGTACTGTCTTCGTGAGAAGCTTGGAGGTCACTCCAATAGTGGTATGAGGCTCGTAGGTGTTCCCTGTTGGCATTGCTTCTGCAGTGCGCCCGGAACTTGGATTATCAGCAAGAACTAGGAGTACTGGCCGTCTCAATAGTTGAGGTTTTCGAGCAATTAAAGCTTTGTGTGGAGTCTACGATACATATATATAGGCCGCTTGTTGACCGGTTCTATCACGTGCTCTGTGGCTTCGAAACTTCCGACAAGCACTGTGCTTTACGAATGCTTTCGGAAAGCCTCCGAGGTGTGTCCATGTGTGAACCTGCTGCCTTTGAACGTTCAGTGCACATAAATTTATTCAGCACGTGAAATATCGTTACTGTTCTTTCTCCTTCTTTTTTTACAAGATCCTTAACCGTGCTTTTAGCTAGATAATATTTACAGTCATGAATTAAACGCGAACAAGCCAAAAGCGTCAAAACCGATTAGGCTACGTATCCTGCAGCTCTGCCTTAATTTTTAACAGTGTCTTAATCCAGGGTACAAAATATTGTTAGATATGGGGCCGTTTCCCGAGGCTACTTCGAGTTCCCCAGACCACATCGAATCGCACCACAGCTAATTGAGAAGCGCAGAAGCACGGATGCCACGTTCCAGAGGCGCGCACGGGCAAACAAGTTGAAGGCCCCCACTTCGTACGCCGCCGGTTGGGCTATTCAATGATTGACTCTTCCTGAAAGCGAGGGGATAGCCCGGCACTGCTGGAAGTAAAGTGGGTCCCGAACCAAGACGGCTGTAATGCACCGTGACAACAAGACGGCTGTGATGTACCGGGAAGGCCTGGCAGCGTAGCACCGGTCGCCTTTGAAGAAGGCATTTGCAAGCCAGCGGAGCCGTACCGCCGGGAGTAGGGGGGGCCCTCGGACAATGGGGCCCAAGCGTCCCCCACCGTCCGCCTTTGAAGAGCGCATTGCAAGTCAGCAAGCCAAGACCGCAGGGAGCCGCCGGGTGTGACACCGCCGCACGGGCGCCTACCATTGGCCGAAAATGGCGTCATCTGAGCGGACTCTCCCATTGGCCGAACATGACGCGACTTCCAGTCCTCGAAGGGTTTAAAAGGAGCATTCCAGAGATTCCAGAGCATTCCCTGATTCACCTCTCTCGAACTTCTTGCCGCGGGCCGCAGCGTCCGAGTTGCTGCCGGCCCGTAATGACTGTACGACTGTTCATTGACGTCTCACTGTAAATAATGTAAAATAAACCTCCCAACTTTTTTCATCCCGAAGTCCGTCCCCAACACCTACAATATGCATTCAGTCACCACAGTGCCTCAATACTGGCTACTTGCGGAACGATCGCACGCAGCACTTCCTGAGATTGTGATCACGTGCAACGGGAGTTATGTTCGTCGAAGGATATACGCAGCAAAGGGGCTTATGTAACCCTTGTATACTATAACCGACAAACAGGCACTTGTAATGTCGGCTCATAGGTATATCTCTAAAGCTCACTGACCCTTTAATGGAACAGCACGTTATGTTCAAGGGATTTTTTTTTTTCATTTTCATGACTTGATTTAGCCATTCAGTATGTGCCACTAGCCATGTGGCTGTTCTTGGCCAATCCTCCAGAATGGCTACCTGCCACTGTGGCAGAAGAGGTGCAGAATCTTTATATATAGCTGTATATGCGCGCTTTTCTCTGTACATGAATCTGTCATCACAATTCTTCCCCCGACTAGCATAATACGCTGCGTTCGTCATCGTCCCATCGCTGCATATAAATCTTGCGTTGGGCGTACATCTGACTGGGTCTTGTAGCCTGTAAGCGCTGTAGGCATACAAAAAGAAATCCATAAAACGTAAACGTTGCATGAGGACGTGTTACGCCTACATGCTTAGGAAGAAAGCAAACACAGTATATACGGATCGCCGTTAGTTGTGGTATTTAATCAACATCGCTTTACTAAAGCTTGGCGTCACACAGAATCCAACGTGCGTGTTAGATCTGCGTCAACTTCCCGCCCCATCTTCTCTTTTTTTTCTGTTCATGCTTCAGTTTATGCTGGTTGTAGTAAATACTGTCAGTGTGATAGCCGCAATCCTGGCGCATCTCTTTGTCTTGTAGTATGCATGTCTCTCTGTACTGTGCGTAAGCGTGCCAATAATATTCGCAGTTGTTAATGGCGCCCGTCCTCTCGTTCCTTGTCTCGCGTTTAGCGCTTTTCCTTTCCAATAGGTCTGACAAACTGGACCTTCTTAAAAAAAATTGGCTGCGGTTTAGCTCATCTAACACTGGATATGCAAAGCGAAAGCTTGGTTTATCCTAGTTAAGTCTTGGTTTCACTTGGTTAACCTTTGATTTAGCTGTAACTATTATACTTATGTATACAATCATCGTTTAGCCAGATATAACGGCTATGCCTAGGTTGGTTGCTAGACATGACTGTGATTAGGCTTGGGTAGACATGCATCGTTCGATGTTGCGACGCCTGTTGGGCCACAGGGAAAGCGCATGTGCTAGTCATGCAAAGAGACGTCGCGGACATGCGCAGCGTCGAAGCACAAACGGACAGGGCGCGAACGCTACATTGATCTTGACGGTGCGATGCCTGTTGCATTCCGGACCCTCTCCAGTGAAGCAGCTCGCCGGGCAATATCCAAGGGGTGGTCAGACGCCGCTTGGCGACGAAGGCTCAAAGCCTCCCGCTCCCGCGCAACGCTCCGGCCTCGCTCTCATATTTACTGGCCGTATGTTCTCATATGGCCAAGCTCGCACTGACTAGGCAAGCGCGGTGCTCCTCTTAGCCAGGTGCTCGGCGAGTCACGTGGCCAGGCGGCGACGCAGCTGCGGAGAGCGCATGCGCAAAGCCGGCGGCGTCGGCGAAGCTCGGCGCGGCAATTGACATGATGCGTTGCCAAGGCTACGGCGCAGCTGCGGTCACATGAAGGTCAAATTGCTGGCGACGTTGAAAGTCGGCTCGACGCGGTTAGTAAAGCTTTCGCTTTAATATCTTAGTTCTTTATTAAGAGCCACTCTATTCCTCGACGTCGACTGCGTGCTTGGACAGTATGTTTCCTTCCTTCCTTCCTTCATTCTTTTCTCTTTAGCTTCTGCTTTTCACTTTCGCATCCATCTCAGTGTAGTGGAGCGGTAGCCATGGATGCAGAGATGCCGAGGCTTTACTGAGAGCGCAAGTGTACGAGCAGACACAAAGAAGCAAGTTTATAATATACGCATACATGTCGATGAAGGCTGGACCCTCGCCGAAACGTCAGTAAAATCCTCTTATTTTTCCGTTCCTATGTGCTTCAATTCTTTGACCTATTTCTCAGCCGGATCCTGCAATTCTATGTTTCATTGATTATATATATATATATATATATATATATATATATGGGATATTACTTGTACTTACTGAGTTAAAGGAATGATAAATTAATGGATTCCCCGGGACATCCAAGTACTTGCCCGATGGCTGAAGCAGTCTTCAGTTAAATTCTGTCGCTAGTGCTCAACCACTCGTTGCAAAAAAAAAAAAAAAAGAAGAAAAAAATCCTTGTATTGTAAGACGAAATAAAGTGCTACTTCTCTCGTTCTATTTCATCTTTAGAATAAAGGAATTGAAATTACCCTTGACAACTGAAATTACCAGCAAACCTTTCACGATGTGAGGCAACACTGCTGCGTCGGCTGTGGGTAGGAGCAGCATTCGCTAACTCCGACAACTATCGTATTGGAATGGCGGGCTTACCGATGTGCGCTAAGTGCAAGTGTCTAGAGACCATCAGTCATCTTCCGTGCCACCTGTTCTCGCTTTGATAACCAACGACAGACTCTCCAGTGTGCCTTGAATAGACTGGATGATAGGCCATTCACAGAAGCAAAGATCTTGGGAGCCTGGCCTCACAGACCATTAGCCCAGAAAGCAATTCGAGCTCTTCTTCACTGCTTGAAGGCAACAGACTTGAGTGCCCGACTGTAGACATCCTGCACCTTAGTGCACGTGAAAGTGCGATATAGACTCATATTTTTTTTCTCTCTCTTTCGTTCCTTCTCCCCACGTGTAGGGTAGCAAACTGGACTCACTCTGGTTAACCCCCTGCCTTTCCTTCTTCCCTTCTCTCCCTGCGTATTGGCGGCGAGGAGTTACGGAGTCGCCATCTATCGGAAGCGCCTCGCTGGCGTAGTATGAGGGATCACGCGGCGCGCTCCTCATAGGTTTTGCTGTCAGCGCTCACTGAAAACACCACGCGCGAGCTCTCCCGGACATTTCTCTGAGCACTTTCGAAACGAGAGATGTTTTTTACTGTCTAAATAATAATCTTGGGCAAAGTGAAAGCACAGAATCGTTTACAGACGCTATCTCTTTACTGAATACGTACAGTGAACGCAAGTGCGCGCGGTGGCCGCGATGGAGTCTCCCGAACCGGCTTCTTGCGTGAAAGGTAGGTAAACGCTGGGAGCAAACTATGTGAAATATGTTCTTATAGTGTTTGTATAACTAAATGGAGCGTAATAGAATAATAGAATAAAGCCTCAATGCAGCGATCGCACAGAATCGCAGCGACCGACTGCGCGTCTGCATGCTTGTCCGCGCACTAATTCGCTTTCGCCGCGTGCGCGTTTTCGCACCGTGCCATGAGCTTTAGGCCGCAGAATATGAGCATTTGACAGTACACAAGCGATCATTGTTGCGTGGGCGCTATCAGAGCTGTTCAAAAATAATTTCATTGTAGAGACTTCGACGCCTACGGGGTCTGTGATGTGCCGTCGCGACGTTTCAATCTTTTTTTTTTTCTTCTAAATTTTTGGACGTTTCAATATTATTTCTCGAGTTGCATCGCACTATATGTTTATCGGTGTTCTCAGCGTGCGATTTCCCGCTGCTTCTTTTTTTGTAATGCAGTGCATTAATTCATAACACAAACGTGACCATATGTCATGCTTTTTTTTTAATATGCTTCTTACCGCTCCCTTTCCACTTCAGTGAACTTGCCAGTATCTATAGCATCGACAAGTTCATAGACCAAACCGTCATGACTTTAGTCGGGCAGCGGACTCGGGCGAGCGCCTCAGTGCGCGTTTTCCGAACATCGCAGACCCGGCGCCGTAGCAGAAATCTTCGTCGCGTCTGTGCTTGCTGCATACCCGAGTTGTAGCCGATGGCTGTTTGCCGGTTTTATGTTTCGCGAGCCAAGCTTCACGCAGCTTCTTGTCCTGCGCCTACGTGTGAATAAGGCTGATACCGGGCTCCGTTGCGTACTTCCAGCACTGCGGCACCGAGCAGTAGCCTACCATGTTGCGCGCCTTCAAAGGCAGCCGCTACCTACTGTAGTGCTTTCAAGCGTTGTAAAGGAGACACTCGAAGCGTGAGAATCTCGCCACTAAATGAGGACCGCATCGTACGAGGGAATTTAAACTCTCGTTTTCAGCTCGCTTCGGCGCTCCCGAAGCAGCCGACGCGGCCGCTATGTCCACGTGATCCCTAATAGCCCGTCACGCCGACGGTGGCGCCAGCTTTTCCAGTGGTGGAGCTCGAGGCCAATAGTGTTAAGTCGGTTCTGTCGTGAACGGAGAGAAGCGGCTGGGAGAGGGGGGGGGAGCGCAGTGCTCCGCGTCGTTTGCATACGCACTGCAGTGCTGCACGTGCGGCGTGGCCTCGCGTATACGCGTCGTAAATCAGGCGAAAAGGGTGGAGAGGGGGGAGGGGGGGCGTATAGTGGCCCACGCACCAGCCTCCCGCATATAGAGCGTCGAGTGGGCGTTGTCTCGGCGACGCCACCGTCTGGCGTGATTGCCATGCGGCGCGACGTGCGGTGCAACTGGCAGAGTTGATCTGCGACGTCTGCCGTGGCGGCGGCGGCGACAGCGTCGGCAGCGCGTGCTTACTTCGCCGGCGTCCATTGATGAGTTTATGTCGAGCGGTGTATGTGCTGCATAGCTGGTAGATGTTCGTTGGCCTGCTCTTTAGTGTGCCTCGGCCCTCGCCTCTCTTAGGTACTTAGACGTCTTGATTCAGATAATCTTTTCGTTAGTGTTTCATCGGTGTTTTGACGAGTATTATCATTAATATTCTACGGAAACGTATGAAACCATACCTGATCTATATGCGAGTGTCACGCACCACCTGCCCGCTTTAAGAGGGAGAAATAAAAATAAAACCGTCGCTAACTCACTGACCTCTTCATACATCATTCATTCTTTCGTTCATTTCCGAGAACAGCCTTTGCCGGAATATCAAAGAATCATGAACGAATGATGGGCGAAGAAAAAAAACACAATGGGGAAGAACTTGCCCTTCAATTAAATAGCGCCGTCTGGCTCATCAGTCGGCCGCTTTCGGAGCGATTACACGCCGCTTGATCTCGGGACACTTGTCGGCGTTAGTTGACAGACACAGCAGGCCTTGTTCAAGTCGAGAGGAAAGCGAGGAACCGCTGTGTGTGGCGTACGTGCTCGCATGTCGCTGCCTTGTGCCTTTCAGAATGGTTGAAATCCGGACCAGTTGGTACATATTCCAAGGAAAAAACCAGTCACAAAACACTAAGGAAAAGGGGAGAGGTTCACACCACAACGACTGGACTATCAACTGAACCTCTCCTCTTGTCCTTTGTGTTTGTGACTGCTTTTTTTCCTTCAAAATTGTACCTTTCGTTTGTGCCTTCTGCCAGCAAGCTATAGGACCACTTACGTATAGCTGTTTACGCGTGTTGGTGATCCATACGAATATACCGAACCATAGCCTCCTCTATAGCCTAGAGGAGGCTACTACCTCCTCTTATAGATGAGGCTATGACCTTATATGCAGGCTTATATGACCTTATCTGACCTATGACCTATGAGGAGGCTATTACCTCCTCTATAAGTACACAGGAGGCTGTTACCGAACGCACTACGTTATGCGTGAATACAGAAGTAACTGGGCACACTTGATGCTAAATTGTTTTTTCGTTTGTCCTGATCAGCTACAATCAGTGGGTGTCCTGATGACAATATATATGTAACCTTTTCATATTCTACGCGCAGCATCGGTTTCGGGGCGGAAGAGCAGTGTTAGGAAAATTCGTAAATACTTGTTAAGCTATTGGAGCTTTCACAGGTAGCGAACACTAAACGTCTCACGTCCCCCCCCCCCCCCCCCCCCCGATTATGATACGTTTAGAAAACGTCATGTTTTGGTTAACAGATTTATGTTCATTATTCTTGGCTCATAAAGTACGGTATGGACGCGTTCCGCGCGAACACTATACATTTGAGGAACGAAGTCAAAATGTCAGTTTCCGCGGTCGGTGCGGCCCAGCCGCCACCTTTCTATAAGCGGAAACAATTTCCTCGGACTCGCGGCCGGTTAAGCTTTTTGGCCAACACTCGACCACTGCTAAAAGACCCGTAGTTTAATCTTCGTACACGTTTTTTTACGATCGTTTAATTCCAGTAATCTTGGGCCCATCGCGTCATGGCTATAAGATCGATAGAGGACGTCCCTTTGTCCGCGGTTAGCGCCGGGTTAAGGAACAGTTTCCTCCACGGACGCTTGCGAAAGAACCCTGCTCATCGGCGAACGTATAGCGCTCGCGTGTGTGTGTGTGTAGCAGTGCCTTTTTGTTTTTTGCTTACGTGGAACACTCGGCATGTGGCGCGGCGTGCGCAATAGCGCGCACGTAACATGACCGAATAAGGGACGGAATGTATTCTTACGAAACGAGGTTGGCAGGTGTAACGGCCGCGAGGGCGTTCACTTCGAGGGCGAATTGCGACGCGAAATGTCGTCGTGCTGGCTTTCATCCGATACTGTACTCTGTAATCTGTGGACAAAGATGGAGAAAGAGAGAGAAACAAAATGGAAGGACAAAGAGCCCGACGGAGAGTCGACGAATTGCGGTCGCACGGGAGAAAGGCACCAGTACTGTGACAAATATTTAAGTTACACGCCACGAGCGATCCTCACCCGTCGCCGAAAAGTGGCCGACGGTACGCGTCTTTAGGTGCGCCTTGGTTTTTTTCTAGCTCAGACGGTGCACCGTATCTCTACGCTCATTATTGAGAAAGAGAATTCTAGCAATGGTGCCGAGTAATTAAAGAGCGTAAGCATAGCGTATATATGTACACTCCGTGACGAACTAGGAATGCAGTGGCGGATGCGCCGCTGTCTTATACTCACATGGAATTTCCGTAGACGCGCCAGAGAGTAACGTTCGCTCGTTTGCGCGACGCCACGGTGGAGGCGATCTGGCACGTTATAGTAACGGCTCTGAAGCCAATCTCGAAGGCTATGTTTTGGTGTGCCGCAAGCGCCGGAAGCGATTGTAAGAGCCGGTATTTTGAACGCCACCTATATCGGCGTACCTCGGGAACTACGTATTGTAAAACGCGGAGGTACACTTTACGGACAGTTTATTTGTTTTCGGAGCCTGTGCTCAACTCGCAGGTTGTCAACGAGTCCAAGGACGAATAGGAGCCGTCGGCACTCGGGTGTTCACATGTGGTTCATTCCACGTATACTCTGACGAGCTGCCACAATGCTGCTTAGCTTCGGTTCTTGGTTACATGTCTATTACTCAGTTCGTATAGAGAGGCTCAATGTTCTTTTCAATGCGAAGCGTTCTTTGGCCCATCGCAAGCATTTTGCGGTAGGTTGATTCCAATCTCTCATTGTTTCGGAACTTCGTCAATATGACAGAATTCAAGCGTCCGATGGTGGGACTGAACGCCGGCCGTCCAACACAACGGCCCGATGTCCAAGCCACGATCTCGCGCGCCAACGCGAGCGACCTCAGACCGTCCGGCGCGCTCGGCACGTCTCGCAGTACGAGCACCCGCCACGCCCCATTCGGCCACAGAGTGTTGGCCAATCTCACCACTGTCTTTCGCTTGCGTCTGGTCGCGTATCAAATTGCTTAGAAAAGCGAGAGCGTGCTGCAGTTTCTCCCCTTCTTCCCTCGTGGCTGCTAACTAAAGGCTTTAGGCCGATGCTCCGAAAGAACATCCGCGTTGAAGGCCTTATTCGCGCTATTAACGTTCTTGCGGTCTACGGGGCTTCACGACAGACTCTAAGAATGCCGCCCCCTACCGCTCTGTAGTGTACGCGCTTTGTTCGTGCTTGTCTCCCTTTCTTTCTATATCCCCCTTCCACTCTGTGTCGCCGCCACTCACAGACCTCGGCGGCGGATGTGGAACATCCTTTCTGCCACAGGCGTCACGAGAACGCGATCTCTTTGAGTGAGGACATCAGTAGTATTCTGTAAGAAATCTTTCCTTTAATTTGTTTATGCCTACGTAGCCAGACCACCCATTCCCGTGACAGAGACCCAAAAGGTCCTCCCTGTACTTAGTAGGTGCGACTAACTGATCCAGAATCCTGCCCTTTCGGTCCCTGTAGTGCCGATATAACAGGCCTCCTTTCTCACTACCCCCGCTGGCCGATCGTAACAACACGCGCTGTCGCGGCGAGTGCAGCTTGATGCGGCACGACGAGCGTTGTTGGGAGACTGCAATCACACGCTTTTTTCCTCCGTTGTCGAACACGTCGGAATGCGCAGAATCGTTGGTGGCGGATGAAAGGCACGATGAAACAAATTGCTATTGCGACACCTATTTCGGTTAAAAAGAAATAAAGAAACGAGGAAGGAGGGAGAGAGAAAAGAAAAAAAAGGATAAGTTTTGTTGGATGGATCGAGCGGGGGAGTCACTGCGGCAGATGGAGGCGGGGGCGGCTATAGCCGGGGCAGTATACGCGCGCTTGTGTCGTCATCGTGAGCGCACTGCCGTCTCGGCTGCGCTTGCGCCAATATACTGCACGCTAATAACGCTTGAAGCGAAAGGAGAAGGCAGAACGTCGTCGGATATGTTGAAATGCTGCGTAAGAAGATGCAATCCCGCTTCTTCGCTCTGCTCGTATCGAATCGCGCTCCGAGTGAAACCGACAGAGAAGCAGAGAGAAAGGAAAAGATGTAATGCTTTTGGTTTCACGTGAAATTAAAAATATGGCGTATATATATTCGAATCTAAATGATTCTTTAACATTGTTTCTGTTCTTTTCTTCTTACCCAACAGGGGCAACCTGTTATAGGTTATAGGCTTTGGTTAAGGTATAAATCGCGAGTCGTGCGGGTCGCTTTCGCTGGTGACCTGACATAACAAAGGATTGCAGCGTGATTAATATTACCGAATGGTTTCGCCATCGCAAGCCAGTAGACGCCATGTTTCCTGGCACTTACCGCGTTTTCCTGGCTTTCGCTGCCCTGATAGGGACGCCGATACGTGCGCGCTGGAAGTGTGGCGAGCGACAAATAATTAATCGTTGTTAGCGAAGAAAACTAGTGATGGTTAAAGCTGGCAAGTAAGTCAGTTCCCGAAAGAAGATGTGTCTTTGATGACACGCAAATGTGGCGTTGGCTATATAGGTCTGATAGTTTCGCGTCATTTTAAATGTATAAGACCCTCCTATGAATAAACCACCAGTTAATAGTCAGCGCCTTGCGCTGCTGAGCTCGAGGTTGCGCGTTCTATCCCGGCCGGGGCAACTGAATTTTTAAGGGTGCGAAACATGCAAAAACGCTCGACTGAAAGTGCGCGGTGAGGAACCACAGGTAATAAATTAATCGAGAATCGCTAGAACACATGCGGTGGGAATGCCAGAGACTAACACACGATAATGACAGCGAGACGTTGAAATGCTTCAGCGTGCTACGTTAAACGAGTATGCCGATTCGAATGCTTGTGGCGTAGACACCTTTCATTTGGTGATTCACTCGTGTTACAGCGCTCACCTCCTTTTCGATACTTGTTTGACGTGCTGCCGCGGTGATATATATATATGGGCGTAAAGCACATCTACCTAAACACCCTACGATTTCATGCGAACTTTTGCTTAGTGATGTGTGTAGTGTTTGTTTCATACAGCGCGCGTCTCCTAGTGCAGTTTAGTCATGAGTACCGATCAAGTGCAGTGTCGGACAGCAGATGCTTATCTGATTGTGCTAATCCGTCATCATTCCTCGTCTTCGCCTCTCCTTTCCTGTGTTTTATATTTCCCCTATATTCCAATGTGGATGGAGCACAGACCCTTTTCATGATTCGCAAGTGCGCTTCTCTGCACTGCATATTTGGCCAACTAATGGCGGCACTGGACATAGTTTACACGGAGACAGAAGGGCTAGCTGCACATGCGGGGCGAAGGGGGGGGGGGGGGGGGGGGGGCGGTGAGGCTCATCACGAGAACCACGTCTGCATATGCAAGCAAACTGCGCTTGTACAAGCTCTTTGCAAAAATGACTACGCCGCCATTAGTTTGGCAAACTGCTTCGCCGGAACGTTAGGTTTACAATTACAGAAAGTGTCTGTACGCCAGGCTTGGGTCTCGCTGCCCCGTCTGCTCTCCACATTTGCTCCGATGAAAGTCTCTCTCTCTCTCCCTCCCCTAAGAACCGTTCATGCTGGCTGCGGAAGGAAGCGTGCAGGGTTTTTTTATATTGTGTATAAGGACGCTCTGAGTGCTTTAGTGACGACAAATAAGCAAGTCCTTAAACAACAAAACGTTAAAGTAAAGGCAAGCAGGTTGTCTTTTCGGGGATTACGTTATTCGGGCCTAGAATGTGTTTTATAACAGCTGATTACATGCAGCGGTGGCTCAGTGGTTGTGGGGCGTTGCTCTTCTGAGGACGAGGTCGCTGGTTCGTATCCCGGTCGTCGCGCCGGCGTTTCCGATGAAGACGGTACGCAAAAATGCTCCTATACCGTGCATTTGGTTCGCATTACAGAAACAAAGGTGGCCAAAATCAAACCAGAGTTTACCACTGCGTAGTCCCTCGTAGCCTATCGTGCAGTTTCGAAGCGTTAAACGACATATTTAAAGATAATAAATAATAGCTGACCTATGTTGTAATCGGTGTTGAGCGAAGCTTTCCTTGATGTATGCGTAAAGAGAGAGCGAGAGAGAAGTTTATGTACGGAAAGCCAAAGAGGCCGGCCTGACCTAGAACTTGCTCTGCACTGGGGAAAAGGGACGGGGAGAAGAAGGGATTATTATTATTATTATTATTATTATTATTATTATTATTATTTATTATTATTATTATTATTATTATGTGAGAAGTAGGAGGTGCGTATATACAAGTTCACAACTTCGTGGCATCTCTGAAGCCGTGCGTCCAGCCCAGCGACTCGTAGAAAGGCTATAGCGGCACTTGTTATCAGGGCTGCGCTGTTTGCATTAGGCCAAGGACATAAAAGATACTCGTCCGATAATGGCCTCTTAATCTACGTTCGCGATGGAAGAGACCAGTTGCTGTCGTTCTTGCGCGTAGGTGGGACAAATGCAAAATATTTGATCGAGTGCTTCTGGTACCTGACAGTATTTACAGTTTGGCATAGTATCACTGCAACCTATCACATGTCTATAACGTACACTTGGTGAATGCGACACCAAGGGGAATCCAGTGCACCATGCTTGTTTAAATTGCTTTGAGCTTGTGAGGCATACGAAATTTCATTTCTGCGGGTCCCATTTATGCAGTCGCTTGTGTGGTCGATCTGGTTGGGCCCAGTGCTCCAATAACGGCTGTATGCGTAAAGGTTAATTCAAATGTTGCGTTAACGTAAAACAGCTAATAGATATTTGTAGATTAAGGAGAGCCAAGCGCTCGGGCCCTCTAACGCTTGGGGCGATAGTACTGCGCATGCGCAGACCCCTCTGCGCATGCGCAGTCGCGTCGCCCCAAGCGCTAGGGGGGGGGGGGGGGGGCAACGCTTGCGTCCCCCTAATCTGAAGCTCTCCAATGGCGGAAATGTGTGTAGGAAATGACGAAAATGAAACGCTGTGTGGGGCTGTGAAACGCTGTGAGACGCCCTGTAGTTAGGGCGGCGATTTAATTTCGACCACCCGGGCTTCTTCAGCGTACACCAGAAGTTCGGTACACGGAAGTATTTGCATTCTGCGCCCACCGGAATGAGCGGTCGCCGAGGCCCTGAACCGAACCCGCGACCTCGCGGGCTCAGCAGCGTAACGCCATATATTTAGGCGCTAGATAACCGCGAGAGGTGCTCTCTAAATGGTTCAATCTTACTACATAACTTTTTTTTTTCACTTACCTTAGGAAACATGCTGCAACTGCGGAATGAATGACAGTAACTGACTGCTTGGCATGGTCCTGGTATCCCTATTCGTGTAGCACCGGTTTCGAAATGTCCGCCCCGGGAACATGCGGCGAAATGCGGCGTTCGCGTGCTTGCACTGGAAATTTTTTTCCCAGAGGGCAATTTTCTTGCGCACTGCGTGCTAGAGCTGAGTGGAACACCACTGATGCATCTGGTATGCGTCACCCACGAGCGATGTGTATATAGTAGTGTATACGTCGCGGGGCTTGCGAGAGCTCTCGCCGGTATAGCGAACGCTTCACACGGCGCGCGGCCGCGGTGCCCTCGACGCCGTGGCGACCATGGCGTGTGCTCTGTCTGAGATAGCTCTTCGCAACCGTGCGCTACATTCCGCTTACAAATGTCGTAAACTTGGCTTCTGCTCGGCGGCCAAACTGAAGTACGTACACCGCTGCCGTGTGGCTTGTTTCTCGTGCGCTGCCACCCACATCAGTCAAGGACTTTCTTTCTTTCTTCCTTTCTTTCTTGCTTTCTTTTCCCCGCTGGTTTCTCGCGCTTTCTTCAAGAGAACAAAGCGTTTCAGAAGCTTCCCGGTACTTTCAGGTCCCGCTTGGCGCATTCATATTTGTACTCCCCCGATAAAGCTGACCTCTCAAACGAATTTTTATTTTCGTTTCTCGTTTTTTTTTTTTGTTTTGTTGTCATTCGTTTACCCTAGCGCCGTGATTTGCGGCCCCGATGAAATTGCGGCGAGAAGCTTTGTCTTCATTTTGGCGTCTTCTTGCTTTCTTTCTTATTTTTTGTTCTGGCCCGCACTCTTCTAAACCTTTGCCTGATGACCATGCACAGAGTTCAGAAAACCGTATAAATAAATATATATATATATATATATATAAGTAAGGCCTGGATGACCTGAAAACTAGACTTACAGTCACGCCAAGGGTACTAATGTAATATGAGCAGACCAGACCCTTACGTGCTTTATCTGTTCACGCGGTCCTTGTTGTCACCCATCTTGTTCATCTCCTTTCACGTTAAAGAACCCCAAAAGGACAAAATTAATCCGGAGCCCTCCCGCTACGGCGTCCCACATAATGAGATCGTGGTTTTGGCACGTAGCTCCAGAGTATAACCGTACGTACATACATACATACATACATACATACATACATACATACATACATACATACATACATACATACATACATACATAAATTTGCTTTGGCTGTTCACTCTGTCGTTATCGGTCGTTATCGTCACCCATGTTCATCTTTTCTCTTCTTTCCCTTTCCCCAGATCAGTGCAGCTCTCTATGGAGAGTTGTAGCTCAGGCTTTTCTTATCATTAAACTGCTCTTTCTATTTTTACCTGATGTATCCAGCTGCAAAATAAAAATAAGAAGAAAAAAGGAACGCCTTAGGGAGAAGGAGTCCGTAGCTCTCTTCGAAGGTTTAATTCGATGTATTGAGAGAAGCGGGGAAAAGGAAAGCTGTCTTCGGGTGCATTCGTTCTCGTTCGAATCAAAGTGCAACGTTCTCCCTCGATTGCGTTCCGCTTCTAGCGAAATGCTCGCTCCACGTGGTAGGTAATCGAACCAGCGGCATCGTGGTGGGCAGCAGGTCTTCTCGTGCACGCAGTCAGCCGAGCTATGCCGCAAGGACTGTGTGTCCATGTGTGCGCGGTTTGCGCCAGAATGACTATAGTCGCGTGGTCGGTGGCAGCAATTTCCTCGAACGGGGGGAGTGGCTGAATGCATTATCACCGAACGCCACAGCCGTTTCGTTACTCGTGTGTCTCGATCGAGCCTAAGCTTCTCGTCGCCGCATTTCTTGTGTCATCCATCCTTGTCAAGTCACGACTCCTCGTAGTGGCCTTTGGGGCGTTAAAGCGGGGGGGGGGGGGGGGGGGGGGTGGCGCTTGCGACAGTACGCAGCGATTGCGTCCCATTCTCATGAAGCGGAGCGGGATGTGATAGCCTAAATTCGCCTAGCGACTCGCTCGCGCAACGAGTCCCTAGAAGTCATGTGTTCGTCAGCTTGTGTGCGCTGTAGCTTCTTGCGGTACGGGATCGAAATTCGTTACGTGTACCCTTGTCACGCGAGAAAACTTAGTGTCACTTTGAGCCGAGTGCATCTTCTACTTTACAGTCGTTCGCGGGCTGTATATTGTCAACATTAGCCGTATATAGAACACACTTGCCACCGTGCGCGTTCGATGAGCCCATTTCGCTGTTTCGAAGTTCGAGCCTTGGTGTAGCACCTTTCAAAAATAAAACAATGCGCAATGCAAAGTCGCCACTCATTTTAACGCATCCCCATCTCTCTCTCTCTCTATCTCTCTCTCTCTCTTTCTGTTCTAAATGTTATGGACGTTTCCGCGGTTTTTCCCTCTGTTCGCCTTGGATGGCGTCTTGGCTCGTGATGACTGAGGATGTTAATTCGGTGTCATGCGTCGCTTTATTTTAAAATTCGTGCATCTGCTATTTTTAACAGTAAGGCAGTGTATTTTGCAGACATGGCTCAAAATAAGATATCGAACATAATAGAGAGCTTTAGAATAGGGGCCCCCGAGAATTTATTGTTGATTCCATTGCACATGCGTGAGATGTAAAATGCCTTCGGGGCTATAGCGTCGGGCACGTTATTGCTCACATATTGACATCTATACCCATTGACCTTGCCAACAGTTTCAAATTGCGCTTTCCTTTCTTTTTCCACTGCGGTACGCATAGCGCCTGAAATTATCGCTTTTTATAGAAACGTCGTCGCATACACTTACAGCATCGTTCTGTTGTAGCGATCGATGCTATCGATTTAGCGTTCCCGGGCCGCGGATGCTGCTCTTGTAGTGGGGTTGCAGTGTGGCGCAATACGTTGAACTTGCATCCAAAACCGTGTGCCGGCAGCAATTTACTTCTCTGCGTTTTCTGTATCTCTTGGAAGAAAGAGATAAGGACCGAAGAAGAAGAAAGAGAAAAAGGGTCATTTTTAGAAGAAAGAGAGAGAACGGAGGCGCCGGCTTTGCCGGAAGCGCACTGGCTTGGGCAAGTGTTTGTTATTCCGCTCGTCGTGCGTGCGCAGGCTCCTCGGTTTCCTTATGCAGGACGCCGCGTTTGTGTCGGTGGCGGGGAGCACGCGCATCCATATCGGAGAGAGAAAGAGCGCGCAGCGCAACCCCTATGTATGCCGGCGGGGCGAATTCGCTTCCTGCTTTTTTTAGCCTTGGCCCATGCCCCCGTGGCGCGTGTTTTTGTTAAGACTGTGCTAGGATCGTGCGAGCGGTTTGGTACTTTTTTTTTTCTTTTTCATTTCTGCTACCTTTCCCTTGTTGCCTCATCCAGCCTCTTTTACGTTTTATTTTTCGGTTTTTCTCCGCAACGACTGGAGAATGTAGGCCGCCCAGATGGGCTGCGCGGTCAGTTTCGCCGCGAGAGAGCAACGCGAAGCCAGCGGCTTTCGGGCTGTTACGTAATAGAGCTTGGGCCCCCGTTCGCTATACGCTTGCCGGCGCGTCCGCATAACGTGTAGAGTGGGTTCGGGACCCGTCGTGAAAAGGCCAAGGGCCAGCATGCCTTAGACAGGCAGCCACTCGGACGGACGGACGGACGGAAATCGGGGAGCGAGAAAAGCGGTCCACCCTTGTAGCGGAGTATTCTTACTAGAGTATCAGTAAGAAACTTCGTGTCGTGCCGTGTTAGCGTACGGTAAGTCTTTCCGTCCGGCTAAATGCAGCTGGTTCGAAACGACCCGGTGTCTCAGCAGATTATTCGGAACTTGGGATTAACGCTAAGTAACACGAGACGGTCAACACCCATTTACCTTGCCTTGGGTAACACGTATACGACCAGGAGCGGTTTCTTGCTGTAGTACGGCGAGCCTAAAGCTCTCTTAAATACGCGCTTCCATAACAGGCGACATACGTACTGAAGTGTTCAGCAGATGTGTATGGAGACACTCGACTGACTAAACTTGCGTCAATGCGAGGCTTCTCAAAGAGGGCGTGCTGGTTGATGCGAGATTGATTTATGTACCTGAATACATGCCACAGCTATTTCTTTTCCTTTTTTCATTTTTTTTACATTTCTTATTTCTACTTAGTTCTAATTCGTCGATATATAAGGCTTGTACGTATACTTGAAAGCGGAAATCCGTGTCTCCTAAGTCAACGCAGCGGGCCGAGAACTACTTTTGGGTGAGTGAGTGAGTGAGTGAGTGAGTGAGTGAGTTGAGAGCAGTAACGTTGTGTTGTGCTACAGCGCTACGGCATATTTGTTCCGCGGTTTTTTGTTTTGCTAAAAAGAAACTTCAAGACTCGCCGCTCTCTGTATAGCGTGGGCCTCCTGCACTGTGCGGATGCCTTTATCTCCTGCGCGATGCGGATGCACATGCGACGAAGCAAGCATGTGCATCCACCCTGGGAAAACTACTGGGATGCGATATAGTAATTGTAAGTTGTTTACTCAAACTGTTTAAGCAGTAGGAAGGAATAAAGGAAGCTTTCTGCTGGATGCACTAACTGTCTAGCTCGAATGGCAGGTACCTTAATGGCGGCCAGCGGCAAGGGAGATTTATGCGATTGCTGGACAGACAGTTGAAAGTGTAGAGGAGGCGATGAGAAAATGAAATTTACGTTCTAGATACAAGGTTCGTGACAACATCACATTGTTCACCCTAGTTAACTTGTTTGACACAGCACGTGGTGTTTGCGGCACGTTCTTTCCTACAGTTCAATTTTTTTGCCATTAGCCGATGGAGTTTGCGCGATGGAACGGACGCTGAGTGCGCGGACAATGTGACGTTAAAGCTTGAACTATTAATTATGCAAAGCACGCGTCACGGCATTTGTATACCTTTACGCTTGCGTTAAGAAGTTTCGGACGGGTGTAGTTCTGAAAAACTTTCTCGGTGAACACCTCGCGAAGAACGCGTGCGGCCTGCTGCTGGTGCTCAGGCGAACTGCCCCGGCGACACGTCGTGCTCGCCTCCCTCTTCTGCTAGAGAGAGCGGCCAGCTGCATGCGCGCACAAACGCGAGAAAGCCCGACGGTGGCCTCTCGCGCGCGCCGATCAGCGCTTAAAATACTCGGTCGCTGCCCGCACGCGCGAGCGAGCATTCAAAAGGCTTGCCCGTCTCTGCGAGCTCGCGCTGCTCAAGGCGCGAACTGCTATTCTGGACCGCTATGCGCGGACGGTGCCGGCGTGCGCTCTTCCTTCCTACACACCGCCTGGTCTGCCGGGATGGCTGGTCGGTCGGTCAGCGCCTCGCACGCTCGCGGACCTCGCTCAGACCGCGAAGGGCATTGTCCGAACGCGCTCGTAGAGCAAGCAGCGTAGTCGGGGAGGGGGGGGGGGGGGGCTGAAATGGCTGGTTGGGGGTCGGCGTCTTGGCGCCGCGACGACCGTCTCCTTCCTTTTGTCCTGTCAGCGCGGCCTGCAGCGCCGCATACAAATGAACTTGCGGTGCCCGGCGCTGTGGGTTTCCTTCTGTGCATATTTTCTTTTTCTTCCTCATTAAACGTTCGTTATGCGCGTACGCGCTCGCTCAGACTGGCCCCGCAGGACAAAAGGCGAGGTTTGGTAAGGAGACGGTTGAGAGAGAGAGAGACACAAGGACTGTTCCGTGCGCTTACTCCCCGGAAGTGCCTTGTTCGTCGCTCGAAAAATTGGGACCGCCTTGACCCCTGGCCACCCGGCGGAATTTCGTTTAATTTCGCGCTCTGCTCACAGTCCTTATGGCGGCGACCGTGTTTTGTGATCACCTGATCTTTTGTTCTTCCCGTTGGCTGAACTTCGAGGCTGGCTTCCTCGCGTAAGGAGCGCCGTTTGACCGCCCGTTCTTAGGAACGGTGCGCATTGGAACGGTGAACGGAGAAAGCGCAGACCGGAAGTTCCTCGCGTGCGAGTCACTACTTTCAGGTGTCTCGCCCACTTAGAAGTGGCGTAAACGCGTTCTGGTGCATGGCGCTTTAAGGTGCATGGCGTTGGAGGTTATTCTGAGCCCCCCTTTTTTTGCGACACCCTTGGTCCGGCGCCAGAGACCGCGAAGGTCTCGTCGATTTTTGAATGTAGGGACCCCCTGCGTTCCGGAGAGGCCCGCGCTCTGCTTTGACACTTGCACCGGTATACGTAGCTGGTGCTTCCGGCGGTGCGTCATTCGCAATGATGCTGCTTGTCGCTGTTATACTCGCTACGTATTGGGACGCTTCTTCGTGTTATTGCCTCCGGTCATAACAGCCCAGTTGACTGTGGGCAGTTGTTGGGGAAATGCTCTTGGTATATTTTGGTATGCGTAATGTTCACCGTATAGGGAACCAACAAAGACATACACCAGGGTGTGTATATAGCATTGCACTGATGACGAGTTCTCCCGTAAAGTGAGGAGATTTTCTGGCTGTTCTCTCTGCAGATAATTCGCTCCACAAACAGAGTGCATTTCCCCACTGTTTGGTTCTCGCTAAGTCGAGTCCGTCTTTCGCAGTGACCTCCAGTAGTAAGGGAGTCCTGGTAGTCAACCAGAACTCCCTTTTCTCGCATACTATTCAAAGGAGTCTATACGAGACCGGCTGATTAACTTATTTATTGACTCATCCGTTGCAATATCCATTAAATAAATCCCGCCGTCTGTATTACGTGCATCGAAATATTGGAACACCTGCAGCGTTGCATTCCGTCTTTCTTCGGGAAAGGGCTGCCGCTTCCGGGAGTGGCGAACAACTGACTTAGAGCCTAGCACACCGTCCGGCAAGCTTGCTTATACCATCGCCATACCTGCTGTTCGCCCCCCGTATACAGCAAATCTCGAGCCCATATTTCTCGTTCCGTGTAGTTCTCACGTGATCCTATGCAGGTACATCGAGTGGCACATATGGCGGCGTGTGGCTATATAGCTCGCTGCGCCTAGCTTTTCTTTCGCGCTCTCAGAACTGCGCGGATTCGTTTATTTGAAAAAAAAAAGGGGGGGGAGCGTGCTCCGGGGGTGGGTGAGTGAGCGGTTGCGCTTCTACGGCCGAAGAGTTATAGTGTAGGCGCGCGCAGCCCCTCCAGCGCGCTCGTCGGAGAGCAGCACGGCAAGCGGCCGGGAGGTGCCCCCCCGAGACAGTTCGCTCGGTCGTGACCAACCGTGAGCGCGCGTTACGATAACAAACAGGCTGCCGGGGGTGTAGCCCAGCATCGTGAGTGCGGCAGTCTGCTCTGTCTGTCACGCGCGCGTGGGCTGCCTCCGCAACGTTGCTGTCGTTCTCGGATGTGGCGAGGGACGCGGACCTTCTGTGCCGACGGTGTCTCGTACGGTGCTTTGCGGCCACCTAAAGGGTGGGCCGTTTAAAGGGACACCCAAGAAGATCCACCCAGTCAGTTTGGAAAGATTAAGTATTTGAAGAATTTATTTTTCGGTAATTTGAGTGTTACCCGCCGTGATGGCTTATAGTGGTTATAGCGTTGCGCTGTTGAAATCGAAGTCGCGGGTTTGAGCACGACCGCATTCTGACAAGGGGGGAGGGGGGGGGACGAAATGCAAGAACGCTCGTGTATATATGGTCGCGCATTAGGCGCATGTTAAGGAAACGCAGGTGGCGAAAATTAATCCCGAGTCTAACATACTATAGCGTGCCTCGTTATCAAATCGTGGTTCTGGCACCTAAAACCCAAAAATTCAATTTCTCCTCAAAAGTTTGACTGCTGAACGTTGATTAGTGGAAGAAAAGATGCGAAGATAAAAATAAAAGCTACGTTTCTCGAATTTTGCGCCGAAACCTGCGGCACCTTTTCGTCAGCACGACGTTATGGATTTCAACGTATATTCTGTCATACTTCGGCCGTTGTGGCGCAATAGACGTTTTCTCTACTAGCTATGAGTTCAGTCTTTGGTTCACTTAGAATACAATGCGGTCCATCTTTACCTACGAAAAAAAAAAAAAAAAAGCCCGCGAGCAGACGTCGTCCAAATGAATGACGACGTGGTGAGCGCTGGTGCCATGGAGTTGCCGTTACGGGCGTGTAACCACGTGATGTTTCTCTCAAGTTCGTCTTGCACTAGCACAAATGTAAATTTCACTCGTACGCGCTGCGAAAATCGCTCTTGCCTGACTTACGTGTAACATCCGCCGTAAACAGCTGCCGCCGCGTCGCTTCTATACGAAAATGTTGGCTTCGAATGCGAGCTCCCTAGACTCTTAATCGTAGGCCTCAACCGCGTGCCGCCGCTCACGTATATAGTTTCCTACGAATGTTTATCAGAGGCAACTGTGGCCAGTGTCTACGGGAACCGCAAATATTATATGTGCATATATACATATAGCGTATATGCATGAGTTTGCCTAAACTTCGATCGTCCTGTCCTGGCTTGAAATGGTGCTGCGATATTGCAAATTGTTCGTTTTCTACAAATTGTCGCTCCTTGAGGGGAACGATTCGCGCTGACGAGGAATGTGCACACAGACCTTGCCGTGTAGAAGAGAACAGCTGTGACTGGCTCTGAAATTCGCGAAGCTAAAAGCGGAATAAACCCCGTCACAAGAACGTTTGCAGCCACACGCGCGAATACTATAGACAAACCCCCTGCATCTACTTATAGCCATCAGTCAGATAAGTATAGTTGAACCAACGTTACTAGACTGAACACGCGTCCCAGCTCCCGAGAATTCTCCTGCACTGCGCTAAACTTGTTTTGCAGGCAACTCTGTGCCACCATCCAACGAATTTGCGCTCTCCGTCTCCTTTCCTCCCTCTGGTTGTCATTCCACGAAGTTCCTCCCGTGTGTACCCGCGAGCCTCAGCAGTCTGCGACCCCGTGGCCGTTTGCAGCAAGCGGGCAGGCTGCAAATTGCATCTGCGGGAGGAGGAGTGTCAGCGTGCGGTGCATCCTGGGATCTCCCGGCCGCGCCAGTTTAGTTCGTACACCCGCGGGTATATGCCCTGTTTTGCCGCCGGCATAGTTCTCGTCTTGCCTCAGCGACGGCTGCTGCCTGCGTCGCAAGTTTAGCGCCTTTCCATACGCCCGTCAAGCGACGGTGGCGCGAGCGCGCGCTTCGCGGCCGGTCCATTACGCTAACGCAATTCGTTCGTCCGGAGCGATGTGATACACACGACGTGGAAAAAGCGTCGAGGCTGCAGCTGGCGATCCCGCTGCCTCACTTCTTCGGACCCAGATTACGCCCGCGTAATTTCATCACTTCTCTCTCTCTCTCTCTCCTTCTCTCTTGCGCGCGCGCTTTTAGACGCCATGTTGGGAACTCCACGTAGTTGCCTTGACAGACAAAAGGTCGCCACGAGCGATTGTTGCCTTCAATAAATGGTGACGCAGTTGAGTCTCACGATCCCCGCATGTCATATTTTATAGAAAAGCCCATTTGTGTTCTTTCCCGCATCTGCTCTCTGACGTGTTTATCTCGACGTGCTGAGTACGATGTCCTCCAGGGCCCGTATATAATTAAGGGAGAAAAGAAGACGCGCAAGTTTGAGGCGTGGCAACCGTCTTATCCACAGATATGACGCTCAGGGCCTCAGGTGATAAGGAAATAATTACAGCGAATATGAAACACATTGGGCGTGCAAGTGATGGTGGGAAGGGGAAGTGTAAATTTCGTGCAGTAAGTACGCGTATATGTTCGCCTGATAATTTCTGTGTGTGCTCGGTTGTCACGTAAATGCCATAAAAGGGTTGTTGGCAGTTGACCGTACACCAGAAGAAAATTTGTGCAACTCTGATAAACCTCAAAGAAAGAAGCAGAGAGAAGGAAAGACAGGGAGGATGACTGAACGCTGTTTGCTACCTTACACGTGGAAAGGTAATGGTGAAAAGTGAGAGAGACGACGTGAGTACAGTTGATTCACGCGCACTCTGCAAGGTGCAGCGTAACTACAATCGGGCACTGAAGTACGTCGCCTTTACCTAAACTATAGAAGAGCTCGTGTACCCGGCCTTCTAGGCTGATGAGCTGTTAGCAGGAGGTGCTGTACTGGCCTCCGACCAGCTAACGTTCTCGCATGAAGAAAAAGTTGGGTGAAACTACTCACCTGATGCCACGAAGTGCATGCCTACCACCCTTAGACAGAAGTCCAGCGATAATTCGCAACTCGGTAACGTATTGGCCGCCTTCAGAAACGCCCCTCCCTTGACGACTCCTGTCACTCGTCCCTATGAAGGCTGATTGATTTAGAACTTGTCAAACAAATCAGAACTTGAGGAAAAGCCCAGTGGCGGAAATCGTAATTCCCTGGGAATTTCGACTTGTCACTGACGGTATGCTGCCTTGAACTTCGTGAAGCGCCATTGCAGACTCGTCAAGCGGTACGCGTCTGATTGATTTCTCAGTAGGATCTCACAGGAAACGGGGATAGCCGACATTTTAATTGACATTAAGAGAACGAAATGGTACTGGGCAGGCCACGTGATACGTAGGTTAGATGACCGGTGGACCATTAGGGTTACATAATGGGTGCCAAGAGAAGGGATGCGCAGTCGAGGACGGCAGAAGACTATAGGTGGGGTGATTAAATTAGAAAATTCGTAGGCGCTGTAGTTGGAATCGGTTGGCGCAGGACATGGGCATTTAGAGATCGCAGGGAGAGGCCTTCGTCCTGCAGTGGACATAAAACAGGCTGATGATGATTATAGGGTGCTGAGAGAGAAGTGGTTCTTGTAGGGAAAGGAGGAAAGGCTGGCACTATCTTCTGCAACCCTTGCGAGCTATAGCACGGCTCAGCGCCAGCAGGGGGATGGATATGGGAGTGAAGGAGATAGAAGGAGAGAGAAAGGTAGAGAGTCGCCGTGGCAGCAGCGATGCAACCCGGCCGGGGAGGCCCAGTGGCTTCGACCGGAGGAGTGGACTGGTGATAGACCAGATTGTCTGGGGCCGTGTCCTCGGTCTCTCACTTTTCGGTATCACTCCCACTGCACATTCCGCTGGCCGCACCAGTGGACTCATCATCTGTCCATCATGCATCGTGAGCCTAAATCAATCCATCGCACCAAGAAGGCATCTCTGAAAGATCCCCGCTTACCCAAGTTTCCGCGTCAAGTGAGTCGACTCTTTGTCCGCGAATTTTGTAATCTCATCGCCGCATCAAAATCTCTGCCTCTCTTCGATCGCGCTTCCTTTGGTGTTTCGTTCACTTTTATTCTCTTACCCTTGGAGAACCACCGATCGAGTCTCTGTTCTGCGAAACCGGATAAAAAAAGAAACCTACTGGATAGAGGCGCTACACACCCACACACGTCATCGTTACTTTCCACATCACGCAACAGTCAACTGCTACATTAACAGCGCGGGCGGCTGAAGCTTGATGACGTCAACGCGCGTGCTCTCTCGTAGTCGACACGGCCAGTCGTCGAGCTCTGGCTGTGGCGTTGCCTCACGCGAAAGTATCCCCCGGAAGCGATCGATTTAAGATTACGGTCCCTGGTTCGCGTCACAGCCCCGGCGAACGTTTGCACTTTATTCCTCTGTGCTTTTCTTCGGCGAAGCCGCGGCGTGTGTAGTGGAGACCCGTGAACCGTCGTCGGGCTTCCGCGAAAACGGGCAACACGTCTGTGCCACGTTTCTGGAATGTAAGAAAAGCGGGCTTCTGTTCGCGTTGAGCTCCGCGGCGTTTCTTTTCTTTTGCATATTCTGTATCGGATGCGGAGTCTTCTATTCGGTGCGAACGCGGACGCAATGCTTCGCCGCTTGGCAGCTCCTCCCTGCGTGGGCGTGCGGCCTTTCGCGACGGATCTTGGGCAACCCCGCAACCGTGGTCGGCCTCGTTTTCATTGACGTCGGAGGAGGGAGGGAGAGGGGGGGAGGGCAAGACCGTCGGCTTGCGCAGTGCTCGCGCACTCACGCACTGGCACACACAGCAGCAGCAGCCTGCTGCGCTTCGGTCCCTTCTCCTCCTTCACCCTCTCTCTCTCTCTTTCGCTTCTTTTGCGCGTCTTCATCCTTCGCTTCTCCCCCGAGCGGCCGCTGTCACCACCGCGCGCGCTCTTTTGCCGTCCATCTCCTGCCTCGGGCAAACTTTCTTGCGACAAGCTCGCGGGCGCGTTTACTCGTACACTCAGATCATGCACTTGGCGTGTGGCTGGCTCTCTCCACAGTTTCCTATTAAAAGCTGTCGGAGGGAAATTTGGCGCTGCGATCATTCAGCTGCCGCGAGAACGATGACTATTGGGTGGATTTGTCCGCGCCTGTCGTTCTACGTGTTTCTACGTTCCCGTGGAGTTATTTATTACGCTTCATCATTCCAAATTTGTGAGGAATCATATATATATATTTTTTTCGAAATGCACGGTGGCCGTAAGTTTAATTGCATACGCGTAATAATTACGAGTTGTTGCGTTTCAAGCGCAATATCTTTCTGAATATTATCGACATCTTGCGAAGTTGTGACCAAGCTCTTGGAAACCAAAAACGAAGTGTGGGCATATACATGTACTGCCGATTGTTCTCACGGTACAGTTGATCCGCAATACTTGAAGTTCTCATGGACGCGTACTAGCGCGAGATTTCACTCTCGGTAATCTTGTAGGAAACTGTATGGCACTCTTCTCTGGCAATTGCTGCCTCGCGACTACGGCTTCGGCTATTCGTTGATTGCCCCCTCCAGTCCGTTCTACGACAGTATAACTGCTCTACGAGGGCGCGGAGTATACGATTAATTGTGCAGGGTTTGGTCTGTGTGACGACTAAGAACACGCCTGCGTTGTCTGGGAACAGTACTTCGTTCTTCTAGTCTGAGAATATTTTACACCAAGTATACATTTATCGCGCATGAGCAGCAACACTTTTGCAAGTGGCTATCAAAAGCGCGCGTTCGATACCGGTGTTCGAAGTCTTTAGGTTGCGCCTAAATTGTGGTAAACGCCGAGTGACCTTCGATTATATTTGCAATGTCATAGTTTCGTCAAGAAGTAGCCAAAAGAGTTAAAAAAGAAAGATTGGCTCCAATCCACGCTATGAAGGTGGTTGGCCAGCGAAGCTGTGAAATATCACTTGATCCGATAGACCTATGTGACGTAGCCTTGAACTAGGTCCTACCAAGCCTGAGCACGACGCCGTTGTGCGTATTGACGTTATTCCTGTCGCCGCCCGTCGTGTTCACGCTGCTCTTCCAGAGTTCAAACTATGCGTGGTCTTCCCATAGCGCTATCACAACACAAAGAAATCACTTGCTAGCTAGGCGGGTGCTTCTTTTATATATGGAAGTGTAGTGACGTCACTCCCTGCTTCGTATGCTACAAATGCGGCTTTCCGGCAACTGCAGCCTTATGCAACCGCAGTCTTTACCGGGAAACGCATGCGGCGAGCGCTAAGTGCTTCGCATTGCTCGAACGCGCGTTATTATCTATCATGTTGTTTTTACATTTGTTTTGTGCTTTTATTTATTGAAACTAATGCTGGGGTGTGCCTTGCATGCGTAATTCCAATGGAGATAGGCACTTTTCGCTTCAATTCATGAGATGGTTTTTTTGTCGACTGTTTTGTCGACGGAGACGAACAAATCCCTGGATCCGAGTCATATACAGCTTCGGTGTTGAATTGCTGCTGCGTCTCAAATTGTGTACTGCGTATACGTTGTCTATTTCGTTCGCGTGTTCTGTCTTTTAGCGTGAGCGTCGATCATCAACTTTTTCTTCGGCTTACCTGCTCCCCCTTCTTGCTTGCCAAACACGAGCGCATGACTGTTGCTGAGCGCACATATTCGAAGTTTGTCTCCGGCGCGGCATCGACTCCGTTCGTAAGCGATTACCATGGATATTACTATATATAGCTGATTTCTCGCCTATGCTGGAACGAAGCGTCGGACAAAGCGTGGTTCGAGCTTACCTGCGCTACGCAACAGGGCCTCGACTTCACAGCTGATGGTTCTCTGGTCATGGCCTTAATAGGGTGGAAGTCTTTGCTTCCATTCTCTCTTCGCTGAGCGTGTCGAGAGCGCCTGAGAATGTGAGGCGAGCGTGTGTGTGCGTGGAGGCAACCGAGGAGGAGGAGGAGGCGTCCGTGAGAAGCAGCGCACTGCTGGCGCGCAGCAGGTATTTCTTCCCGCCGCTGGTTGCAGCGGCAGCAGCGAGACCTCTCCTCGGCCAAGAATATCTGCCCTGTTCGGCTGCCACGCACGCAGTACAGCACTTGCCGGGGCCATCGCACCGCGCGGGACCTCGCGCAGCCGGCGAAGGCACGCCGCGCACCTGCGAGTCGCAACCGGCGCAGCGCTGCAAAGGCTCCCGTGCGCGCGCGAGCGGTGCATCATGCATCAGCACGGCGTGCCGCGGCATGGCACGCCATGCATCGCCTACCTACCTGCCTCCTCGTCGTGCGCTCTTCTTGCTCGCTGGCGGTACGCGCCCACGGAACAGCAGCGCCGGCGCGAGCCGGTTTCCCATTTTGGGCCTCTGTGTTCTTATTCACAGTCGTGTCGGGTGTTCCAATTAGTCGACAAATTTCGTGGTTGTTTTCTCCGTCGTCTTAATGCGTTCAGCAGGCCACGGAAACATCTTTACTCTTTTCAGACCCTTTACTGGCCTAATGGGACTTCCTAGTCGTTGCTCGCGCACCTGTGATGTAACGAGGAGCATTTTCTTTTATATAAGATCGTTGAAGAATCCATCTCCATTCGGTCTCATTACAGGTCCGCCTCTGATTGGTAGACGCAGCGAGGCTGGGCACGTCCTCAGTGCGAAAAGTATATATCGTGTATACTGAGAAAGCTCGTTAAGATAGTATGTGGAGCGAAAAGAAAAAGGTGCAGTTTCGCCCGAAATGCAAAGCATCGATTGCGATAGCAAATTAGTAGACACTTATACGAAATAGAGACAGTAGTTCTATCGGCCCTATAAACCTTTAAGCATTCGCTAACTAAATTAACAAGCATGTTCTTACGCGCGCACAAGCAAACATGGACACATCTCACTCGATGACCGCGCACACTCGCTCAAAGCTCGGCAATAGCGCGGCAGCAGGAACGAAAGAAATGACCTTCGTGCTGCCTCTCGTTGCAACGCGAACTAAGCGGCGAGAACAGTGCTCACACGACGCTATCAGCACTCGGCGCACTCTGTCTCCATCGCAGATACACAGCTGCCGCCGGAGTAGAACCTCCTATCTCTCTCTCTCTCCTTATATATATATATACACACCTTGCGTGCGACGGAAGACGACGCGCTTCCTCCCCGCTTTGCGCCACATTGAACCACCGTCGTCGGCTCACCCACGGACGCTTTTACTCGCACATACAGCTCGTGGCGACGATGTTATCGTCCTTGGACTTTTTACGGAACATCACGGCGACACTGATTGCGACGACAGAAATGCGCCTGGAGTGTCTATGTAACTGCTATAGGAATAAAATAACTACAGAGTGCAATAGAGGGGGATCAGAATCAGTTTCAGTTTATTCAAGGCAAAAATGGGGATAATTACATTATAAGTATATACAGAAGGAGGTCCCGTAGTTAGAAACTACGGGACCCCCTTTTGTCGGGCACATTTGGGTTGTCGTCTGAAAGCGGTCCGAGTTCCCTGTCACGCACACGAAATATGGCGTTGGATATAGGAGCCGCCAGAGACATGAACTTTGTACTTCTGTTTCGTCTACTTGGGTCCCAGCATGGACGGTTGTTTTCGCTTTCTTGCCGCGGTTGGTAGAAACATAGAGAAAGAAAAGGGAAGGGTGATTGGTACCCGAAGTTGCAATTATTCTAAGGATCTACATCTACAGAAAAAAAATAATAAAGCAAATGGGAACGGTAGATCGCCCACACCCATAGTACATACCCCAGTGAATCATTATGTTTCAGGTGGCGAGCTCTGTCGCGACAGAAGAGTGTCCAGAGACGCCGCACTTCATTTCTGGGCCGTTCAACCTTGCGGCAGACACGCGCAGACTTTGATGGGATAGCAACTCACTACTTTCTGTCCACCACTGCTCACGGCATTGTGCCTCCTTAAAGCTATACTTTACTTCGATTTTATAGTCGCGGTTGTAGGCAGGCACGCTCGATCCTTGGCACGCGTACGCAAAACTCGGCGCACGAGCATTCGTATGGTTTTTTTCTTTTTCTTTGGGCCTGCTCCCCCCCCCTTTTTTTTTTTTTCCTGGTGCGCTTTTCTTGTGTAAACCGCCAACGGTTCTCGCCTGCGATTTCGCCCGACGTCTGGAGTCGTCTTGTCTTCCTCGTCCTCTGCCCCTTGCACCGCGGCGCTAGGAGTGCGTGCGCGGACTCGTTTTGCGTCGCGGGTCTTTCAGTGCGGCCCAGCATCCCCCGCCGTTCCCTCTCGCCCACCGCTTGCGCGTCTTGCCAGTGTGTTGGTGGACGGCGGAGGCGTCGGGCCGCGCCGCGGATCGAGTTGCGGAAAAGTCTTCTCGGGTAGCCCGGACACGTAGCGCTCTTTGTTCGACTGTGTCTCGCCCCGCGTGCGCGCTGCCTCCGCGCGTGGCTCGAATGTCTTGTTTCCAACCGCCGGTTCACCGCCCCCCCCCCCCTCATCGCAGCCGTCTGCTGCGCCCCGGTGGTTCCAGACGAATAGCAGGTGCGGGACAATGGCGCACTGATACCCGACTTCGTCGAGGTGCAAGGTGCAACTTGCCCCGCGCGAACGAATCGTTCGGTGCGCGCGCGCGCACGCACGGTAAATCTGAACAGGCCTGCGTGTGTGGTACGAGGCGACGCGGGCAGGCGCATCGCACTTCTGCCTGATATTATACGGCAGTTGCACGGGCGCACCAAACGTTACCGCGTAAAACTCGGTTACCAACTACAATTACGGGCGATCGCGGTTGTTGTGGTCGGTTGCGAAGCGAAGCTGGCCGCTGTATACTCCGTTAACTGCATTAATTGCGTATGTAAATTGGTTTACGTTTACTTGTTAAATGATCGTTTCGGTTGGCCGTAACGGAGGTTGAGCGTAACCGCTCTTCTTCTTTTTCTTAACAAGAACCCCGTAACATTACGGAGGCCATAACTAGTGCTCGTGTGACTAAGCCATCAGGCTAGACTAGACTGATGATGTTTTTTTTTTTTTTTTTTTCTACTGCGCTCTCTTGTATAGCGTGGACTCGCCTGCACGAGTATCTTTTCCTCTGCGTTTCACGTTCTCGAGGCAAAAGAAATTCCCGGACAGTAAAGGAGTAGACGGTGCAGTGCAAAAGAACACCTCATACTGTACCGTCAACGTCGTGTGTTTCGCCGTAGAAGTGTAAATGCCTCGGACTTGCCTTTTGGTCTCACTTTATTTTAGTCGCAGCATTTGGCATCGCTCCGACATATTCATCTCTTTTTTCCACCTCTTGTTTTTTTTTTTTTCAATCCTTTATATAGACTAACACATTTGTTTTGTTTTTTTCTTGTACGGCAAGGGCAGGCCTTAGTCAGGTGATGCACCGCCTTTAGTTTCCTTTTCTAGGTTCTTGGCGAATCGTGGAACCAAAATAAACTTCATAGCCCCATCTACACTCCGTTCCATACATAGCAGTCAACGCTGTGGAAGGTGTACGCAAGAGGTTCGGTCGAGAAACGTTATCACTCCGTGCGTTCCGTTCGTGCTTTGCTGCGCGTTAACAGCGTTCGCTTGCGCAGCAGGCACGTGAGGCTCCTCGTGACGGGTTGGAAAAAAAAAAAAACCCGTACATAAAAATAAAAAATGGCTTTAAACAACGCATTAGCAGCCGTGCGCCACAGTGTGTTTGTTTCTAATGGTTAAAACTTGCTTCATTCAATACTGAGCCTATATAAAAAACAGTGGCGCACCATTGCGGCCAAAAATACATCGAACTATATTCAAGTGCGAACGAAGCCAGTGCAAGAAGTCTCTCTAGCCTCCACAGCGTTGACTGCTACGTATGGAACGGAGTATAACTGTGTCATAAAATGTTTTCTTGCTTTTTTTTTTAAGTTTAGCTCCGTTTGGGTTTTGTGAGGTCATGCAATTAATTACAGGTCGGCACATACACACTTTCTCCATCGTCCTTTCGAGACTGTTTTCCCCATTTTCTTGTGTTACTACTTCTTCCACTGCTTTCTTTTCTCTCTCTCTCTCTCTGTGTGTGTTTTTTAGTGCGTTAGCATGAGGAGTGCCAAAGAGTAAAAAAATGTGCGTGTGAAGTGTGGGATGTCGGTCACGTGGCGAACGTGTTCACATATGGGACAGAAACTTGGAAGTTAACTAAGAAACTCGAGAACAAGTTAAGGACAGCGCAAAGAGCGATGGAACGAAAAAAAAAAAGAAAAAAGAGAGCAAACGGGGCTCGCCGATATCCTAGTTCTCATTAAGAGGAAGGAATGGACCTGGGCAAGTCTCGTAATGCGCAGGGCAGATAACTGGTGGATCGTTAGGGTTAAAGAACGGGCGCCAAGGAAAGAGGAGCGCAGTCAACGACGGCAGAAAATTAGGTGGGGTAATGAAGTTAGGGAAATTGCAGGCGAAGGGTGGGAATCAGCTAGCACTGGACAGGGCCGGGTAACATGGAGATCGCTAGGAGAGGCCTTCGTGCTGCCAGTAGACATGAAAATAGGCTGCTGCTGATGATGATCATGATGATGATAGTGCAGCTGGCGTTGGTCTACGCCGAGCCAGCGTTGGTTGCACTTCGCTCCTCGATGGACAGGACGTGTGTTGAGTGAGCTCCTGAACAACACTGCAATTTGGTGAACGCGGTTCAAATCGTGGATCCCGAGACATCAAATGTAATTACGGGACCTCGATTGGACCCGTAAGGCTAACGCACTTCTCTCGCATTTAGCGCTAAGTCGCGAATTGCATTTATTTTATTATTTTTTGTTATTTATTTATTTATTTATTTGCTTTTTCTGGCATTAGCTTCAACGTTGCCGCGCGCCCGTTGTCGACGACGAATGCCGCAATTCGGAGATCGGCCAAGCGACGCCGGCCTCTCGCATGGCTCGAACGAGATCAACCCGAACGGCCGCGTTTCTATGGGGACGAGAAGCCCCGTCGGTGCCTGCATGCATTGCTCCCCGTCTCCCGTTTTACCGCGTCTCGGCCACCCAACGACACGCGACTGCGTACAGCGCAGCAGTCACTTGCCCTCCTTGCCGTAGTGATAGATGAAAGCCGCCGGCCACTGTACACCCGCGAAGCGCCGCTTCTCAGTTCATTAACTGGACGAAGACCCTGGCAGTCTTTTCAACCCCCCGTTCTGCCGCCCTTGTCTGCGCCCCCGGCTGGGGAAGTGGCGCGAAATCTGCGAAGTGCTTCTTCCCTTCCCAAGGTCGTTCTTTCATTCCTCGGCTCGCTCTCATAACGGCGTATCTGCCTCCCTCCTCCTCGGTTGCGGCAGCGGCAACGCTTCCGCTGTACGCTGGCGACCCAATCTTGTCGGACCGGAACAGCGTATTGCGGCCTTGCTCCGTGTTATATGTTGTCGATGCGCATTGCTTTCCCGCCGATGCTATACCGCTGCGCTTTAGCCCTTGGTCCTTTATATCACTACACGGTGTGAGCTTGCGCCTGGCTGACGAGCGGTGAAGGTGCCTAGTTCGTTTAGATCACGACGATCAGTGCGGGGATTGCTTCGCCAAAGCCGCCCTGTCGCGGGGGACGCGTTCGGAGCGACAGCTTGAGACTGTTCGATTGAGGATTCTCTCGTGCCTGGCTCTCAGCCGATGTTTTCCCCTTTCTTCTTTTTTTCTTTATTTCTTCTTTCTTTCCTCTTCCCCCTCCCCCACTCTGGTATATATGGAAGCGAGTGGTTCGCCAACTGTATGTCATAAGAAAGGTCGTGCGTTTCGGGAGCTACGCTATGCGCACGCGATGATAGGAGTATAAGCCTGAACGCCTGTATAACAGCGGTACATGCAGGCGGTGTTCCAAGTGCTCACGCCACTTATGAAACATTTCACTCATGTTTATATGCAGGGACGGTGACTGCTTTTTTTTTTTTTTTTTGTGTGTGTGTGGGGGGGGGGGGGGGGGGGCATATTCACTGCGTACGTTGCGATTTCTGTGCGCGCAGAGAATAATATTGCTGAGTTCGAAGCCATCAATTACGTTGTTATGTGTGCTCGTCTGTATTTCTTCAACGGCGCACGCCTTCAAAGCTTTTATGAAGCTGAGCTGTAGAACATTTCAGAAGCCTTTCTTATGACAGATACGTCAGCAGCGTTCATGCCTAGTAATGATTCGTCGCGTCTAACGTCTCATGAACTACGAAGGACGCCGTACTGATTCTAAGGTTCCGGGATAATTTCGGCAACCTGGACTCGTTAACGTGTCCCCACTATCTTAAGTACACGAGTGTTTTGTGGTCTCTGCCCAACTATAATTGTGACCGCCACGCGGCGGGCAATAAAAAGCACGTGACTTGCTGTGCGGCATGTACAGAAGCTCTCCGAGCCGGAAATTATTCCAATGATTTTCGTACCAGTGGTTCGAATGCGCCCATGGATTGTTTATGCTTCTCGTCTGGCGAACAACTTCAGCTACATAAAATTCTTCACCGTGGGACAGAAGTTCCGTACACGGGCGCTTCCGCATTCATCCCTCTCCATATAGGAATGCGGCCGCCTAGCCGGCGATCGGGCGCGCTATATGTAGCTGCCTTGCGCTCAGTATCGCAGAACGTCAAAGTTATGGATTTACCTCGGCGTGTAAAAAATAATTTTTAGTGAAACAGGTAGCAGACACGCCGCGCCCGAAACTACGTGCAGACCTTCTGTGGGGTGCTGTAAATGTATAAAAAAAAAGCTGGGCTATAAGTGAAGGCTAACGAACACAAAACGACGAGGTCCGGTCGTCCTCCGCCCTTTCGGCCTCGCTTAGTACAATGTTTATACTCTCAGTCTGAAAGATGGCTGCACTGGCTGTCGGAATCTGTCGGGACCGTATGGGGAACCTGTTGGAAGCTTGTGGGACGCGGCTTCTTGCTACGACAGGTCAGTCGTTTATTGGTTCGCGTGTAGAGTGGTACATAGTAACGTGTATCTTCATGAATGCATTTAGTGTAGCGCGATTCTATAACTTATGGACGCAGAGGAAGAACGAGCCATGCGCTCGCAGCGCTATAGGTGTGCCGGTCCTGTTCCTCCTCTGCGTCCACGTATGGGACCCAAGTTGAGCTATACACTAAACACATTCGCGGCGACGTCCCAACAAAGCCCAAATCGCAGTCCCGATCGTGTCTTCCGCTGCTTCGAATCGAACCATGCTCCAGGAGTCGTGCGGAGCGCAGTCAGTGGGTTAGCTAAGCATGCAACGTCCCATTTGCGGTTTTTTTTTTCTGCCAGTGCGTGCCTTTGCGTCCCGAAACGCCGTGCTCGGCTTGGACCGCGTATAGATATGTATGCGGTTCGCCTGCGCGCGCGCGCATACCTTTTGGCGAGCGAGTGCCCTTCCTTACCGCGAGGTCGGCGGCGCCTGACGTCAAGTTCCTGTCGCGCGGTTCCTCGCCCTCGCGACGCGCGCGCGGAGAGCGCGAGACGAGACCGTCGCGTTTGCATGGCCTGGATCTGTGCCGCACGCCGCCAACACGCGCACACTTGTGTGCGCATCGCGCTTCTGAACCCCCCCCCCCCCCCCACCTCGCCCAATCTGCATCGCCGGCGGCCGACCGTCTTTCGAGCGACGTTCCGCCCGCGCTTCACACAGATGATGTATGCGCGCCTTTTTCTTTCGCGTCGGCGTCCTTTTGTCGATGGACTCGCAGGGCGCGCACACTGGTGGAAAGGCGCCGAGTGTTGCCGGTCGCCAGTCGCGTCCCGTTAACCGTTGCACGCGCGTGCGCACGTCTGCGCCGCTGGCAGAGGGGGGGGGGGGGGTCGCGAGTTGTGACGCAAATCATCTAAATTGACCCTTTGGCGTGCGTTCAAAAACGAGGACGTTTCGTAAGAACGATCGCAGGTCAGTCGGGACTCCTAGCATTCTATCGGGGAATGCGGCCGGCCGATGATAAACGGCGCGCGCGAACGGGAGAAATGGGGAAAGTTTTGAACGTCGCGTGAAACTTCACTGATAAGACGCGGCGGTGGTGAAATTGGGTATCGGAACACAATTTCGCAGCTTATCCGGAAGGCTGTGGTAATCGTTCTGTCGAATGGTGATCTGCATATGTTTAATGGCCATATAGGTATCATTACCTTAATACTCTGGGCCCGAATTCACGCGCAAAAGTTGTTAGGCGCAAAGTAGATTGCAAGAAAAAATTGCAGACAATCCTCATGCCGGACATATTATTAGCAAAGGTGGCCGGTCTGTCAGATTGCCTTTTACCTGTAGATTAACCCATTTTCATTTTGGCGAGTATTTGTTTTAGTCACAAACTACTCGCGCTAAACTAGCTAGGAGGGCAAGCGATGCAAATAGGGTGCCTCGACGTCCTCGCCCGCCGCTTTCAGGCGCCTATAGTGCGCACTGTACGTGGCACCTTAGTTATTAAATATGAAAGAAAGAGAGAAAGAAAGAAGAGGCGTAGGTGGAGGGAGGAGAGAACGAAATAGAGAGAGAGAGAGAATGAACGAGCGTTGTCGTGTTCGTAATTACGCATGCACGTTGCGCGTGTTCTGAAACTTAGCCAACCCACGGCCATGGCCTGTTGCTTAACTCGAAATTATAAGAAAGGGAAATCTTGGCCTACATTTTGTTTATTTCCTCTAGTAACCGGCCTTTTTTTCTCTGCCAAATAAACGCAGACAGACTTGAAAAAAAATGGTTCCGCGTTGCCGTGCAACATAAGTGTCTCTTCGAAGGCTTGGCAAGGGCGAGATTATTATATGGCGTCTTCGCGTGTATCACTTGATTGTGTGTGTGCACTATACATGACCTCGCTCACTTCGCGTCTTCTTTCTCCCCTCTGCAGGCACGGTGGTGAGCTGCGGCTGCTGCTCGCGGAACACGTGCCCACCTGCCCGTGGATGACTGCCCCAGCACGGCGCCCGCCTTCCTCGGGTGAGGTCAGAAACACGTACAGCCACAAAGTGCGTGTGGTGTGTGTGTGCACATCATTCAGCCGCACTTGGTCCCAGGGGCCTCTATGTCTGCCTCTCCGATGACCGCCGGTCAGAAAAAGAGAAAAAAAAAATGTGGGCACAAACACAAGCAGCCACGAGTGGTCTCAGCCCGCTCCTGTCGCTGCTTCGTTCCTCTAGTATAAAAAGCTGCCTCTTTTGTTGTTTCGTGCTAGTTTGTCGCGGCTTGCGCCTTGCTTTACGTGTTTTTTTGTCTCTCTCTCGCCTGCGTGTAGTTTATTGCGTAGGCGTGAACACCCGCCCATCAGTTCTGAGAAAGGAGAAGGCTTTACGAATGGAGCACTGCTCTCGTCACGTCACGAGCGCGTAGACACAAATGGGAAAGAAGGCACTCAGCGGCGTTAGTGTGCGTTAGTGCGTGGGCCCGGTCGGTCGGGGGGGGGGGGGGAGAGGGAAGGTAATGAATTTCGTATTTCTTTTTTTTTTTCCACGCCGTGTTGCCCAGCCGCACATGCAGGTACGTTGCAGTGGCTTTTGGCGTGCTTGGTCGGATCCCTAAAGTGCGCTGCCGTAGGTCGACCGTGCACCGGTAGGAGCAGCACAGCAACAGCAACATTAGAGCCGGTGGAGCTTAGCGAGCCCTCTCCCCCTCTCTCTTTCTTTATTTTCTTTTTTTTTTAAATATTGTTCGTTCCGTTCGCGGGTGTCTTGGCTTTTTTCTGTACTTCTCCTCTCGTTCGCGCTCGCCCCTTTTCTGTTATCTGTCTTGCGCCTAGTTCCAAAGCTAGAAAATGTAGGGCTGCCGAATAGGTACGACGTTCGTGTCGTACGTTACCATGCTGCAGTGTTTACCGCAGTGCGCGGTGAGTGTTCGCGCAGCGGCCGCGTATACGTTACGGGCCGTATGTCGTTCCGTACAGTTGCTTGACGACGTGTTGTGCGCAGTTTTTCTTTACATGCTGCCTCGTCGTCTTGAAAAGGTGCGGTCAGAGTGTGTGTACTATTCTTTCGCTCCGTTTCCCGTTTCGCGGTGGTGGGAGGGTTGAAGTGGAAAAATAAGGAAAAAGTCCGGGGTAGCTTTGGCGCCAGCAGGGACGTCATTATTTTTTCTCGGGATTAGAAAAAGGAGGACCTGGCTCAAGTTTCACTGATTAAATTTCTAGCTAATTATCTTATGACCCATATTGCAATTTACAAATTCTAGCAGTGGACATCGCAAGGCGGATCCACTTGGAACGAATTCTCAGCACGAATCCAGTTTCGAGATATAAATTACCGAACTTACCGAGGAGAAATGCATTGGAGTTCCAGTCACTTGTGTGCTTCAGTGCATGAAACGACGTTTTCTCAACAAACTATCTGGAACGCCAATGCACTTCTCCTCAAAGTTCTGGAATTTGTATCTCGGAACTGGTGTCATCTTGAAGATTCGTTCCAAGCGCATCTGCCTTGCGAACTCCACGGCGAGAATTTGTAAATTGCAATATGGGACATAATGTAATTAGTTAGAAACTTAATTAGTGAAGTTTTAGTAATTAGTCGGTTTTGCATCTCAATGTTTTTGGGAAGTATTGTCCGCCGCTTCGACTAGACCAGCTCATGAACTAGAATTGTGATATCCGCCACAGAAAACTCTTAGAGAGAGAGAGAGAGAGAGAGCTTTATTTAGTCGCCTGCAGAACGACACCATGACTAAATGGCGCCGCGACGCGGGCCCTGACGTCTTCTCAGCGGGTGGTCTCTACTCAACTCCAGCGCCTGTTACTCCCGCGGTCGGTCGCGCTGAGGGGCAACGTTCCGTCGGTTTCGCTCGGCCTATGTCTTTCAAGAGCCGCCGAGACCTGCTGGACGGCCCAGGTTTGGATTTCGTGGTTGTAGCATTCCGCCGCAGCCGCGAGTCGCGGCGGAATCGTTGTACTTGTCGAAGCTTGGTCGGGGAACTTGGTGCAATCCCATAGGATGTGCGTCAGGGTGGCCCTCCCCCGCTGGCACACGCGGCACACATCACTCACATATACTTATGGGTACAGGTGATGCATTAACACTGGAGTGGGTAAGGAACCAGTTTATAATTGTCTGAACAGCACCGCCTCCCCTCGGCTCAGCCCCGGGTGCGGTGGTGGGAAAGTCCTTCTAGCCAGGCGGTGAAACTGTGAAAAGTTCGTTGAACGTCGTCATGCGGTCCTTGGCACTATACCGCGCTGGACGGAAGATTTTTGAAAGTGTTCGCTGAAAGACCCTGTATATTGCAGATAAGCGGTATACTCATATATGAATCCATATGAGTCCATATATTTAAGGCCTATAGGCCTTGGATGGCTTCCTGTATTTCCTATTGAAATAGCCCGCTAAATTTAGCGGGCGATAAACTCAAGGGCGAGTAGCAGGAGCGAGGTAAAACAGAAACCCGCAGATTTTAAACCCTTTTCCTTCTGTGCACAGGCACGATATTACAAATTAAGTTTGCCGCAAGTTATACGAAAAATTTTAAATATTAGTCTGTCGGCATTGTGCGCCTTTCTTTTATCTGAAGATGTAAAAAGATACTTCCCGTTCGTCGAAACAACCTTAAAACAGGCTTTTCATTCTGGCACAGCGGACTCATAAATCACGTCAACGAATGTTTCTTGCGGCTGCACGATCGCTGCTGCCATCGCGCGCGCGAAATCGTCTATAGAGCTCTATTGTGGACGATATTGTGTGTCACTTAGCTTGTTATCTTTTATTCGAAAGACTGGTCAAAGGCAGCTAACGGTTTGGTACTTATACACAGCCGCATACGCTATACAGAGCGACTCTTTCAAGAACTGGCGTCTGAAATCCGGCTGCTTCATGGTGGCGGTGTATAGAAAAAGCAGACAGTGCTGTGTTTTCAGCAGCTATACCATAATACAGCGGCTTTGTCGGCAGCGAGTATTGCAGCGAAAGAGTGAACTTGTTGGGCATTTGTGCTTTTCGTTGTCAAGAGCGCACATTGCTCGGCTAGGCAACATCGTAAGTTATCCGGTTGGAATGCGAGAAAACTTAACTTCGCTCTCCGCGAGCTACTGCTTCGCCGTGGAACCTGCATTGTAGCTTGCAGTTCTTGCTTGATCCCTTTGATGTCCGGCGATTGGTTAGCTACGGTGCAGGGTGGTGGCATGACGCGAACCCCGCTTTGTGCGTTGTAGCGATCGAGAACATCGCCTGTGCACGTCATTTTGTAGGCGAGAAGCGATACTAAGACCGTTTCTCACTACCCCCCACTTCTGCGTGCACGATCGCTTCGTATCGCATCGCGTTATGTCGCTTAATTTCCCGTGAAAGTCGAAGAGCACGTCAGTTCAGAAGTCGGGCTGAGACCCATACCTGTAGCTTTACCGGCTCGCGTTAGCACGCATTTCGTCTGGTGGGTTGGCCCAACACGTCCCCGACGCTCCTGCGGACCAACCCGCCCTATATATAGCGTTTACAGGGAACCGTCCTATGTGTCTGCTGGCATAAGCGTGTCGGGGGGCAGTTGTATCGTTCACAAATGTATTTCCAGCATCCGTCATTTCAACGCTTACGGCCCTACATAACTCGCAAGGAACGCTTCAAGTATACAGTACGATGCAACGCTTCCTCACAATTCGTCGTCAGCGTCCCCGCCGTCTCCGTCTACGTCGTCGGCAGACGACAATGATGCATTTTCGTCAGCCTAATAACTCCCGACTCATTGTGCCTACAGGTGAATCGTTGGTACGCAGTTGTTTTTCCTAACTTGATATCCTGAGTATCCCCCTTATACTTCTACTTCGCGCTATCCGCGCTCTTTGGCAGATGATGGAACTGAAGAAAAAGAGCAACAGGAAAGAAAGAAAAGCAAAACGGGGCTCTCGGTTGGCGGCGCGACGCGCCGCTCGTGTTCCACCGTTGTCCCCCTCGTCTCCCGCGGTAGCTGCTGTTGTGCAGATCCGGTGCCCGTGCAAGACAAGAGAGCGTGCCTACTGTGAACAATGGGCAGCTCTTCTCTGCCGGCTCGTCGTCCTTGATCGGGCAGACAGCGCGTCTCCCTCTCTCTCTCTTCCCGTGGTTGCGTGCGTGCGCGCCGTCGGTGTCGCTGGAGTCCTCCAGGTGGGCGCGGTGCGCGCGCCGGCGTTTTGACCCGCCATGCTAGAAGGTGTGACACCGCGACGCGTCGCCCTTTCCCTGTCCCCCTGATACGAGACGACGACCTGCAGTCTGCGCGCTGGAGGGCGAGCCATCGTGCACGTATAGAGCTCCTTATAAATCGACTCCCGCCGCATTCTCGGAATACGCTGGATGATACCTCGATGATACGCTCGTTTCCGATTGCTCGCGTAAGTCTCTCTCAGGAAGAGCCAGATATCTATTTCGCTCGTCTATTGTCTTTTGTATTATTCTTTCTTTTTCCTCAATATCGCATCCTGGCTTTTGCGGCTATTTTTTTATTCTTCTTTTCTTTAGGCGCGTGAGCGGTGACGCGACGAAACTGCTGCAAGGCCGCAGGAATTGCCGATGGTCAGCGGGCAATGCTCTTTCTTTGTATTGCCTCCGAGATCCGGCGTTGCGCGATGTGTAGCGCCGAAAAATCTCGGAGGACATGCTCCGTGCTTTCGATGGACTTTACTCGACGCCTCCGGGCAGTATTACTATAGATACTGTTTTACACGGGAAATCGATACGTGACATGCCTACTGCATGTGAGCCGCATGGCTTCCTCTATGCGCTTGGCGGTGGTTTGTAGCTCATTTGACGTGGGACGTCAGTATAGGCTCTTTCTGGTGCAGTCTCAGCGTGATTACGTTTGCGAAGCTTTCGAAAAACCTCACACGCGGCTTACTTTCAAACGCGTTTACGGTATTCCTCTCATGTCGCGGCTGTAATACTGAACTCCGCTGGCTAGTGAGCTTGTCTTTCCATTTGTTCGTTCTGAGCGCTGACGTTCATCTGTTATTAGTTACCGCGTCACCTCGTCGAGACGTGTGGCCAGGTAGCGCCATCTGCAGGAAGGCAAACGAAGAGTCGCAATGCACCTGGGTATGCGCTCGCAAGCATTGTTCTCATTTACGCTTGGGGAAGCTTAGGCGAACTTTTGCCAGCAGCCACCTGCCGCAGTGTCGTCTCGAGCGTGGTAGGGTGCCTCAATGTCCTCCTCGCCCGCTGCTCCGGGTGAGGAGGACAGTGAGGCACCCTAGAGCGTGGTGCGTGTCCGTGAGGCTTTCTTTAACAAAAGTGCATATGCTGGAGAGAGAGAGAGAGAGCGAGAGAGAGAGACTGCAGCAACCGAGTAAAATCAGCCGTAAAGTGCCTCCAGTGTAGCATTGCTATACACGGCAATGCATGCAAGCTTTCTGTTGAGCGAGTTTGCCGCAGAGAATAGCTTATCCCGGCGGAAGCGCCATCGAAAGCCCGAGCCGACCCAATCAGTATACCGTGCTTTCCTGTCAGCGGGTTGTCTGTTGGAAAAACCGTAATGTGCTGATCGACTCTCATCTCGTTTTGCAGGATGCCCTGTTTCACTTAAGTTCAGGAAACAGTAGAGAAAAAAAGGAAGTCGTCGCTGTTTAATCTCGCTGCATATTTCCAAACTTTCATTTAAGCCCCCTATTATACCGGCCTGGAATGGAAGAGGGGCAAGCAGAAACGAAGCATCGCCTCGTGAACACTGCGCGCCGCCCGCCTAATCGCGTGCGTCGGAAGAGATTAGTTTCTTTGGTTCGATGATTAAAGGGATCGGAAGCGCTACGCTCTTCCCTCTCCTGCGCTGATGCAACCTAGTTCTATCGTTAAGTGCTCCAAATGACGGTATCTCTGTCCCACGACAATGAAAGCAGCGTTTCGGCAGAGCAGCTTGCGTATACCGCTGGCAGCTAATCTATATATCTGTCGTTGGTGGGCCAGGGGTGCAAGCGCTGTGCTTTGTGCGCCGATTGGCAATCGCCGATAAAGCCGGGCCTTTGTATCCCTGCGAAGAGCCGGCTAAAAAGAAGGAATGAAGGACACCTTGGGGCGATATGGCGGCCGTCGCGTCGTGGTGCGCCAGCGTGCGAGAAGGATCGTGACGTCAGAATTTATATATATATATATATATATATATATATATATATATATATATATATATATATATATATATATATATATATATATATATATATACATATGGCGCGAAGGTTCGTTTATGCTGGACGCGTAAAGTGCACTTCACGAAAAGTATATATAAATAAATATGTATAAATATATATATATAAAGGAAGGAAAGAAAGGCAGAAAGGTTAACCAGACTGAGTCCAATTTGCTACCCTACACGTGGGGAGACGGAAGGGGGAGCGAAAGGGAGAAAGAAAACATTAGTCTATATCGCACTTTCACATGCACTAAGTTAGGTGCAGGATGTCTACAGTCGAGCACTCATGTCTGTTGCCTTAGGTAGTGAAGAAGAGCTCCAATATGGCTGTCTCAGCTAATAAACTGCGAGGCCAGGCTCCCAAGGTCTTTGCTTTACACGTAGTCGGCGACGTTACCTTCAAGTAATCCCTTTTCATTGTCTGAGCGTATGAATTACGCCACTTGGCTCGAAGCTAACTTTCCAAAATGTGGCGGACAACAGGACGTTCATAAACAAACGACACATGAACGAGCGTTCGAGCCTTGCTTATTTTGCGTCTTCCTATACCCTCGCAGGTGTCGAAGCTTTCACGTGTTACCTAAGGGAGCAAGCTGACATTCCACGTCCGGCCACCGTCGCAGACCACTCGACCCGATGACCAAACACCGTGCATCTTCATTCGTTATCCGCGATAAGGGTTCGGTCCTCTGTTGTTTCCACGTCAGATAACTCAGCATTTCTTGTAGATGCCAGCTCTCCCGAATTTTCCTTAAAGTTTACGAATTAGAGCTCATTTTATTTTTTTGCTAACATTGCGTCAGATGTTGCGAAAAAAAAATGAAGTGATCGCGAAAAACTTTCGCTCGTAGGTCTCCGAACCTTCCATTGGAGACTTCTGATGGTGAAAGGACGCCAGGTGATGGCTACTCGCTTCGCGGAAGTTCATACAGACAAAATCATGAAGCAGACAGAATCGTCAGCAGCAGAGTCTTTGAAAAAGTCACTGTGGTCTAAAATCAGTGTGCTGCTTGTCAGTCTTTGGTGTTCCAAGTTTAGAGCTTCTTGTGTACTTTGGCTAAAGGTAAATCATCGTTAATAAAATACGTATTTATGCCACTAAGGGCGTTCGCTCAGGACAAGCCTTTAAAAAATGTGTGCTGTCCCCCCATCCCCATTCTCCCTTTCTCAGCTTTCTCGGTGTGGTGTACGCTTGTGTTTAGCGATTTTAAATTTCACAGGTTGTCAAGGGCGACACCATTTAGTGTCGCGGCTAAGGAAAGGAAAAAGGTTCGCGTGAAATTTTCACTACATTTAAGCTGTATGGCCATTCTCACAAGCCCCATGTGGTGCCGACGCCTGACGTCACATTCTTTTCTTCCTCCGAAGCGTGATTTTCAGTGAGCAGCCTCCCTTCGCTCGTGACGGGGCGGCTTTAAGAACACATGCGGTCTTTGTTATCTATTCGATCGGAGCGCCACGTATTAACTCTAGCTTTGTCGCAGTGCTTGGTTGTCAGACGTGGAAGCGTGCTTGCCGGTAAAGAACGGGGTGTCGCACCTCATTTTAAACCTTGTTTTCCGTTACGAGTCTGAGCGAATTTTGGCGATTATTGCATAAGTGAAAAGATAGTAAAGGTGCCATCGGAACGTGGTGAAAAGAGGCTCGTGAATTAAAAAAAAAATAAGTTGATTCTAACGGGAATTACGGAGATATTTTAGAAATTTATTTTAGAGATATTTAAGATATCGCGGTTCTGGCACGTAATGCGCCCCAGAATTTAATTAATTTAATTTTACCGGATATTGCCTTCTTTGACAGTGTAATTTCCGTGAGAACACGTTTCACTTGAGAAGTACCGCATCAAGACTTTCTTTATTCGGCCGCTAAACAGCTTGTGAATCTTTTCGTTGCTTCTGTTTGATTGGTACCTGTGCAGATAGCATCACATCGTTTGGTGACCGGGTTATTGTTCATTTTGTTTTAAAAATTAGGTTGTTCGTGTAGCTCTGGCAAATTGATTCTCTATTTATCTTCGCTGATGTCGAAGCGAAAAAAAAAAAGAAATCCTGCGAGAAACGTGTATACCAGCTACAGGCCGAAAGCTCTTAGAATCACGCTAAGAGAGAAAGAGAGAGAGAGGGAGAGAATGTAGGGGAAGTGCGGTTAACCATCATGGCAAATTTCAAATTGCAGTCAGTGTTTACAACACCCGAAAGTTTCTCAGACAAGTGTCGGTTGTTACGCTCAGTGAGTGGCAATATTATCTGTAGTCACGTGACATATATACGTCATTGCATTACTTTACGGTATATAGTAAGCATTTTTGTAGGCTTAGAGGAATTTCACTACAATAAATAAACTTAAATAAGGCGCCGTGACACCAGTGCACGCGACTTCCGTTTTGTTGGTTGAGTTGAAGGCTTCGCTAAGTTCTCTTACCGTGTGTCAATACTAACTGTTGCGTATGTGCCAGATGCTTCTAAGAAAGTCCGATTCGTCTCACGTTAGCTTATCATATAGGCATAATTTTCCTGAATGAAGTGAAGGGCTGTCTTTATTTATAGTAAATAGCGGTCGCAGACGTCACTAATATTTGCGATTAGGCAACTAGTCGGGATGTCTTACATTCACTAAAATAAAATGCAAGATGTCCATTCATCATCCCGAAACAACTTTACCAATGAAGCAAAATCTGTGATAGTAAGATGGACAGTTACAAACGTGCGCGCGCGCACGCACGCACGCACGCACGCACGCACGCACGCACGCACGCACGCACGCACGCACGCACGCACGCACGCACACACACACGCACACACGCGCACACACACACACACACACACACACACACACACACACACACACACACACACACACACACAAACGCGCGCGCGCGCGCGCGCGCGCGCGATCTCTTGAAGACGTGATGCATGTGACGTGATGCATGAGAAATTGCACAGTTCGTTCGCTATAATCAGTTATTAAGGTAGAGTTCCCAATAAGAGTCCCCCGTCTATTGAACTTCTTGCTAGAGCATATCTTTCTCCTTTTTTTTTTTTCGTAAAGGCGGGCCACCCGCCGTAGTGGCTTGGTGGCTATGGCGTTGCGCTGCTGAGCACGAGGTCGCGGGTTCGTTTCCCGACCTCGGCGGCTGCATTTCGATGGGGGTGGAATGCCAAGAAACGCTCGTGTACCGCGCATCGTGAGTTTGCGTTAAAGAACCCCCGGGTGGTCGAAAGTAATCCGGAGTCCCCCCATCCTCGGCCTGCCTCGTATAATAGTGGTTTTGGGACGTGAAGCCCCACAAGTTACTTTAATTTATTAAGGCTGGCAAACGATTTTAGAGTTGCATTAGCTATAGGCGGTGCGACGTCATTAAGCTCTAACAAAAATAAAAGGGGAAGCCAGCAAAAGCGTAGGTACCGCTATGGCTAACATGTTTTCATCCTCTAAATCCTCCTTAGCCATCCGCAGGTCGCGAGTGAACAAGAATAACTTGTTCCTTACGTATTCCTTGAGCTGGAATATTCAATGAGGCGGTCATTTACATTTGCACCAAAAATCGAAACACATGCTCAACTAATTGGCGGAAACTTATGAACTAACTTCATGATTAATTGCTTTACGGCATATATTGGTGTTTACAGATTGTAGCCGGTGAGCTTGCAATGCATATCCATTAAAAACAAATTTTGATAATGGCACGGGTTTCGAGACATGCTCCATCAAACTCCCGCCTGTTCACTGTTCAAAGATTCACTGTTCCACTTGATTTCCTTTTTTTAAACAAGACGCTCTTTTATGCATTGAAGCAGGGAAGTAACTGGAACGCCCATGTATTTCGTCGCACACTTTGGCGATGAATATCTCGAAACTGGCGTGATCCCGAAAATTCATTCTAAGCGGGTACACCTTACACGCTCATCGGCTACAATCTGTAAATTGCATTATGTGCAGTATAAGTCTAATTATAGTATTAGCAAATTGCAGTATTAGTTGAATATGTGTTTCGATGTCTCGTGCAAGTAATCCCCGCCCCTTCGAGTATTCCTGCTCAAGAAGTAGAATTGTGCTACCTGCCACAGACGATTAAAAAAAATTAATAAAACCTTTAAAAAAAAAGAAAGTGATCACTCGTTATAGAACGTCGCGGGGTGGTGAAACTCGCGCTTTGCTTGCGGGGTTATATAGAACGAGCGGTTCTAGAAGCATAACCCTCGTTATCGCAGTCCACGGTCTGTATATTGCATGCATACTCCGCAAAACGCACGGCGCTTGTGGCGGCGTCATGCGACGCATTTGTGGTTCAGCCGCGCGGATCGCGCTCGACGCAGTGAAGTGCGTCGTTGTGGTGTCTAATTCATACGCGTCGGAAGCGCGACTCTCATCAAAGAGTCGTTTGTGGCCGTTGCAGCAGCGATGCCCTTGAGCGGGAGAAAATGCGAGTTGCCGCGCGCGCGGAAGGTCGATGCCGAGTGTGGGTCGCGGCGGCGGCCGTGGACCCGAGGCCTGGGCCGGTCGTCAGCCGTGCGCCGTGCACACACCGTGCGTGAGAGCAACCCCGGCGTTACAGCGTCTCCTGCAGGATTGAAGCGCGCTGCTGAAGGCTGACAGGCCGCGTTCGCGCGTCTATATAGTATACTGTATATACGTGCCACACTGATCCGTGCATAAGGTGTAACCATGCGTCGAGCGTACATGTATTTGCTCTCGTATAGACCGCGCACTTGGCGCGTATTTTTGGCGCGGTGTGACCCTGCATCGGCGCGCCAATTTCGACACCGAGCTGCTATACCGCGCTGTAATCCAGGCTAAGATGTGTTTCTTGTTACTGTTATACCAATGTAAGCAGGCACCATCTGCAGGGAAGTTCTGGCCTCCGTGGCAACCTCGTTATCAATCGACGTGCAGCATGATTTTGAGCCGCGGAAAGACAGTGGCAGACGGTGGGATTTTTGGAAGACCTTTTATATCGTTAGGCAAGGAAACGCGTGCGCTAGCGCAGTGCGCCCGCAGTCGTCACTGACAAGGAAATAGGTTTGTTCAGTTGGGGGTGTTGGTCTATATCGATCGAATGATTTGTTTCTATGATTAGCGTTTTGCGTGTCGGTGTTGCTATGGTTCTCGCGCATGCGCCGGAGGTTATGTATTTGTAATTTCCCATAGGAAAATTCAATTTTGTTTCGTCCTCGTCCCGTCGCCTTCTTGCCTGTGTGTATACGTTGTGTGTTACACTGTGTCTTTTTACCTTCATTAAAGTGCAATTTTAAACGCGATGAAGTGCATTTTGGCTTTGCTCCTCATGATGGTTTTTACGAAGCTACAATTTACCATCGCAAATTCTTTCCTTGATAGTGGTTATATTTTTGTTTCTCACGATTGCCAGCCGGCCATTTTGAGGAATTTGCAGAGAAACATACTTTCGCAACATCGCATCAATATAGTATGAATTGGGCCAGATTTTACAATAGTTATAGTGTCCGATACGGCCTCTATATTCGCGAAATGCTTGCACAAGAGAGCCGGGTGGTATTTGTTTGACGCGCGCAAACTTTCATGGTATACTTAGCCAGCTTTGAATGTTAAACATTTATTCGATATTATGGAAGCGAGGCAATTAGCACAACGGAATGTAAATTTCTCATCGATTGCGTATTTTCTCGCGATCGTGAAGTCAGTACCTCTCGCGACGTTTCTGGTATTTGACGATTGCGGGGCGTTTCTTTTCTTGAGCTAGTCTCTGTAAGTGCGTTCTCGTGTTGACATGAAAATAATAAATAAAGGCATCGCCTTAGCTTTTTTAATGCGATTAGCATTCTTAGGAGACTTCACGCGATTTCCAGTAGCTGTATATCTATACGTGTCTCTAACCGGCTTCCCGCCAGCTTGGAATTGATTTCTATTGAATTCTGGGGCTTTACTTGCCAAAACCACGGTTTGATTGAGAGGCACGCCGTATAGTGGGGGACTCCGGATTACTTTTCAACACCAGGGGATCCTGAACGTGCCCCCAATGCACGGGACTCGGACGCTTTTGCATTTCGCCCCCAATCTAAATGCGGCCGGCATTTGATCCCGCGACCTCGTGCTTAGCACCGCAACGCCATGGACGTTAAGCTACCGCGGCTTGTTTCGCCAACTTGCGTCACTAGGTATAGTGCATAGTCTAATGGGTGGACAATCAGGCAGCTGTGCTGAGGAAATGGGGTCCAGAACTAGCCGTCTGACCGACTTGTCTCACCATGGGTATAGGCCACTCTTCAACCTCAAAAAATATTAAAATCTATCTAGTGCGGCGCGATGTCGAACCCGCGTCATATATACTCAAACAGTCTTGTCTGAATACATATTCACGCATGTGCCAAGCGCGTGCTTCGCGGCGGCGGCGCTAGATGGCGCAGTATGGCCAGTGGGATGCGCGAGAGAGGAGCGCGGCTGAAATACACGCGTCACACATGACGCGTTTCGGCGTTGCCATTGCGGTGTGCATCGCTACACATTGCTTCAACGCTAATAGCATTAACGTCGGCAGTTATACTAAGATGGGTTCTGCCGGACTTCTTTTGTCTTCTCCGGCTGGGTTATCTCATTAAATTAATAAGGACGCAGTTCTGACGAGCACTCGCATACAGCATATGTGCTCTCGTCATCAGCGGTAACAACCTATCGCACGACCATAATGGTGGCAGCGCCGCCCTGTGTTATGGCTTACATGTGTTCCGCCGCCGTTTTCTTCCATTTTACTTTTTTTGCCCTCGGTGACTGGCCCGCACTTCTTTGCGCAATAACGAGCGGCATTGTCCTCGCAGAGTTTATGAGCTTCTGGCTTGTCGCATTTACTTTCCTATATAGCGGCGGCTACATTGATTGCGTGCCGCATCGCCGTCCCGGCGGCCGTGCAGGGCTCGTTCGCCGTCTCCTGGACGATCTCTCGCCGCGCCTTTTTTTATTTCTTTCAACCCGTCCGCGGTCGCCCATCGTTCGGCTTTTAATGCCAGAATGGAGGCGTGCGCAACTGTCACGTCGCGTTTCTTTCTGGGACCACGGCGTCTCTCTCTTGTGCCTGCAGCGAAAGCCTCGTATAATGCCGCCCCGCTTGCGGATATCGCCTTCGTTGCTTCGCGATTAACGTGCGAGTGCGTGTCCAACGAAGCCGTTCACACCCCCTGGCTCTCTCGCTCTCTTCCTGAACCATGCGTCTTTCCTTCACGCCGATGGGGAGTAGTTAACGTTGTCATATCGCTGAGGAAAAGTTGTAAACTACGTGGGACGTGTGCTTCCTTGATCGCGTCTGAATATTGCAGTGCGTTTGCTAGCCTCTTTCAGTGATCCTTGTCGTCGTCGTTGTTGTTGCTGTTGTTGCTGCTGCCTCGGAGCATGGCACGTATCCACGAGGGGGATTCTCTAATCTGTTCGTATGGCTCTGCCCATGAACCGCCGTGTCGCATCCGCATTGCCTAAATTTTGTCGCTCAATTGGATCCGTGCGGCATGCAAGATCACTGGCGCGTTCAGAGGGGTCCTTCTTTTTAGGCTTCCTCGACGCTTCCTGTACACGGCGACAATCTTCCCGGTGGCGCTTCGTACACTTGCTCCCGATCAAATGCCGTACACTAGCGGTTTGGTGTGATGAACAAAGGTGTACCTCATGTCTGAAGCCAGCGTTTCGATAATGCGCCACGTGATCGTCAGCGTGTTTTCCTTGATAAATCCAACTCCGCGGCTTTGCTTTTCTGTACTTATTAGGTCGCTGTGAAGTTGTCAGGTTCGAGCGCTTTGACATCACTCACCCGGAAGTTCGCTAACTTGCGTCGATGTTACGGCGCCACGTACGCATTCAGTCGTCTCGCTTCTGTCTCACTAAATCGCTCAGGCCACGTTCAGCGAGCACATGGTTACAGCGACAGCCGCGCGTGCGTGTGTGTGTGTGTGTGTGTGTGTGTGTGTGTGTGTGTGTGTGTGTGTGTGTAAGCTAGGTGGTGTCATAAATGGCTAAGCTTTCCTAGCTGGTTAAAATGTATTAGCAAAAGATTTGACTTTCAGTTGCAGTGTTTTCTTGTCTCTCTTCCTTTAAAAAAAATTTTAAAAAATAGATTAACGCCAGATAAGCGCAAACAATTACACTCGCCCCCGTACATTCCATGAGAGAAAAATATCCGCAAATATTTTCTATGACGTTCTGGACCCGACTAACCAAGGCTGTTCGATTAGTTTTCCAAATTTCGATCATACGCCTTCCCCTAGCTTAGAAAATTTCCGAAATCCGTGACGTCACCGTTAACTCCGGGTGACTTCTTTCGGCGCGCATTTCAATAGCAGTAAGTCTAACCGAATTATATTCTTGGGTTTTGTGTGCCAAAACCAGGATCTTATTGTGATGAACGCTGTATAGAAGGGGCTGCGGAATTATTTTGACCACCTTGGGTTCTTTAACGTGCGCAGAAGTCTAAGTACACGACCATTATTATTATTATTATTATTATTATTATTATTATTATTATTATTATTATTATTATTATTATTATTATTATTATCTCGACACCTGCGCCCGCAGGTGTCGGTATTGAACCCGCGACCTCGAGCCTAGCAGCGTAACGCCATATAGTCAAGCAGTGAGTCAAAAGTAGGAACTTTGGCCTTCAGCGTCGTCCGCAGTATTGATCGAACGTTTCTGCTCCCGCCTAATGAACGACGTTATTAGGTTCATTCATTAGGCGGAAGGCGGAAATTAGGCGTTAGGCGAAAGTATTGCTTCCAATTGGAAGCACTAAACCGATTGAAGTATACAGGTGGCTGTGTCCCAGTGTTGCCGCCACAGCTAGTGATATCTATGTAGATGTATCGATTTTTTCTTCAAATTTTAAGCGATTCAGTTCGTCAGCTTTGCGAACCTAGCAGCCAGAAATGGGCTGCAACGTACTAACAATAAAGAGGCGATTCGGGGCATGCATTCGGAGCGTGGGAGCAGCACGATACCAATTGCGCAAGCGCTTCGCCACGTGCCTTTTTTTTTTTTTTTTTTCATATATCGCGGGCTTTCTTTGCAACCCGGAAAAAAAAAAGGACTACGTGAGACGCATCGTAAAGGAAACAACCCGGTCGGTGGTTTCTGAAGGTGCTCTACAAATCTACGTATCATACTTGGGGACCTTAGCCAATAATTAAAAAGCTTGGTAATTAAACTTTGTGAATTTGTGAGTTATGGGGAAAACACACAATGGAGTTACTAGAGCCTATTTCAAATAGTATGCGTTCGGTTCAAGTCGCTTCCGACGCGCCTTTCATTTTTGAATTCGTGGCTCAAGTTATGTGGGACACCCTGTAGGTGTTCTGTTTTCGTGAGCCTCTTGTAGGTCGTTCAACTTTTCGCATACCTGCTGATTCCTTCCGTATTCGTATAGAGACTTTTAGAAGAAAAAAAAAAAAAAGAACGTGGAGATCTAACGCGAATGCCGGAATCCGTGCGATGCCGAAGCTTTCGAGAAGCGGTTAAATACTTGTGAAGGTAAACGTGTCGCACTATTTTTCTTTTCTTTTTTGTATGTCCCCCTGTGCAACGCGTAATGTCATGCAATGCATTTATGCATCGCCCACCTACGACCCAATTTTAATCGCATGTTATGTTTATGCACTGCACCGTTTTCACAAGCTGGGGCGAAAGGCAGACAGGAGTCCATGCGAATATGCACAACCGTTGAGGCGTCGACGCAGTGACGTCACGAGGACGAAGCCGACGCTCGATGTTTGTCGAGAGCAGATTGGTGCTGGAGGGGGCATTTCGAGAGAAGTATGGCGCCATTGATTGATTGAAAAAAAAAATTTTATTCGGCATGGAAATCTGCGAGTCGAATACGGGAGCGGCTGTCTAGTCCGGCCGCCCGAAAGACTTTGGTATGGTCGACAGTTATTCGCCCGTTCCATTCCCACGTATGGGGCGTAACGGAAAGCTATAGCGGGGCGCACACGGGCTCTCATGCGCGCAATGGTTGTTCAGGACATCAGCCGAAACCGAAACTGGTAGAATTATTCACGTCGCTTTGACTGTTTCCAAAGTATTTTTCTTTTTCTATGATTCAGAGGGGTCATTATAGCATCTCTCTCTCTCTCTCTCTCTCTCTCTCTCTCTCTCTCTCTCAGCGAACGCAACATGTAAATAAATAGAGAAATACGCGCGAATAAGCAAAATGAATAAATTACTCGGGAATGTGACGTCAGTACTGCCACGAGGCTCTATCCGAGTGTATTGACCTTTTCGCTAACCTAACCTATCCATGCGTAACTACCGAAGCAAGACTTAAAAACTGAATAACCGGAGAATGCGCGCGGGGTGCGGCTTGCTGGCGCTGCTCTGTGCGGCGTCTTTTCTTCCGCCGCCCTCGCCTCGTCGAATACTATTGTTTCGTCTTTATGCCCTTTGTGGGATTAGGCTGCGCTCTTTCCCCGAGTACATACGCTGGAGTCACGTCACGTTTTTGTTCTGTTAAGGTTCCTAGCGCATGGTTTGTTTTGACAGAAATGGAAAGCCGCTGTCACAATCGCAGTGGGCACTTAAGAGGAGCGCGCTCAGCGAACCGGCGTGAATTGGGGCGACCATTTGTTTATGCGGAAGCGCCACCGGCTGCCTTTTGTGATGCTTACTTCGTTTGCCCCTGGGCAGACATTGGCTTAGCTCGCCTTTTTGACAGCAGGGCTCGTGTAGAAAGCATCTTTATTTTATTTTTTATTTATTTCTTCCTGTTTTGGGCACAATCGACATAGCGAATTTCCGATCTCAAATTCGCGATTCCCCATGCAATATTTCAGCGCAAACAAGGGGGTAACGACATGTGAAGCAGATTTTGCATTGGTCGCAATAAATTGACTGGCGGGTCATGGTGTGCATTGTAATTATGTGATAAGTCTGTTTAAAATACGAGACATACGAGATATACCGCACTGTTTTCCCACTAGCAACTTTTATAGGAAGCTTCATGGGAGAGACAAAGCTCTGCGCGCTGCAAGAATTAATACTATACTAAAGTCCAGTTAGCACAGGTAAAATACCAGAGAAATATCTTCGTATAAGCATATATAGACTATAAATTCTGAAGCACCAGAGACGTGGATGCTAGCGGCACCTTGTGGCGATTTGCGCGGTTCGTTCGTTCGTTCGTTTGTTTTGTCGTGGGAGGAGGAAGCTAAGACGAAGCAACTGGGTATTCGCACTTATGTTGTCTCTGTCCCGTTTAACGAGCAACTGAGTGGCACAGTCATTTGCATCAATAGCTGCGTTCACCATGTTTGAACTCAACATCAGGAGATGGCGCCTGCACCGCCGCTGATTTTGTCTCTTGTTAAGAACGGCCCAGCTGAGATGCAAGTTTTGCCAGCCAGTTGCGATAGCGGCGGCAACCTTTCTTGGAACGCCACCGTTACGCTCTAGCCTCGTCGCCGTTGTGAATGAATGCGGTCGGCGGACCAGCTATTCTTACTGAGCCGCCGCCAACGCCCTGGTCTGCCGCGAGCGGGGGAGTGCTCGCGGGAATGTAGTTCGAGGCTCCTTCCCACGCGCCGTCCAAGACGCAAGACAATGGACACCCGGCCGCGCTGCAGGGGTCAGCTCGGGGAATAAAAGGTACCTTTCCTGACACAAGCCACGAGTTCTACGAAGTCCGTCTGACGTCGGCTCCGGACCGTGAACCTCGCGCAAGGAAGTGTGTGTGTGAGTGTGTGTGTAAACCGTCCCGCAGAGAGGCGACTTGTTTACGATGACTGGACGGCCGTTTCCGTCACCTGGGTATCGGGGGAGGACTGAGTGTTTATAAACCTCTGTTGTGCGGCTTACTCAAACAGTCATGTTACACTGATGCACTTCTATCAAGCAATCATGTTAGACTGAGGTACTTTCTCAAGCAGTCATGCTAGACTGATGTCGATTCTGT